>NC_068408.1:11680383-11994835 GCF_023724105.1 Carassius gibelio | reverse complement strand
TAAATCCTGGGTGAAATGTTCGTGTTCATTATCTGTTAATGCTTATAGAGATGCTGAGGGTAAACGACTCGGTTGATTTTCACCCCACACCTTACCCGGCTGTCAAAGAGAGAAACCAGGAGTGAATCCATTATCTATGCTACTGAAAGTAAACAACCAGCATCTCGGGCCAATTCTCCGGTGGCTGGCAAACGCACCCCCCCACCCCCAACCTCGATGTAGAAGAAGCTCATTAAAAATCAGTGCTTTCCCTTAGCTCCGGAACGCTGTGCCGGCTTGCACCTGTTATTCCTCCACTACATTTTTAATGAGGTAAAACTGTTTCAAGCCTACACTGAAAATGGTCTTCCATTTAACAATTCATTGGCATTTCATTTAAAATTCACATTTTGTTTTTCAGGGTGGGTGGTGGAAGCCTGTTTCCTGTGATTGCTTTAGATGTGTCTTTTTCCTAATTTATGACATTTTCACTATGGCTTAAATATTGAATGCATCTTTTTTGGGGGGGGGGGGGACAGAACTCTGTCAAGGGCTTTGTTTGGCATAGATAAGCAAGTATGTGTTGTCACTTATGAATATAGTTTAAAAAATAACCTGGTGGTATGCAAATGCATCAATATTTGGCTATCAAAAGAAGTGATTGATCTCAACTGAGAAGCCAATTGGAAGTGCAGACCTACTGCAGAGAACCTCATCGCTGGCCCTGTCACGGCCTCAGTCCATCAAGATTCCAGTCGCATGCTTGTGGAGGTGGGAATGCCTTCGCAACTGCCAGAGCAGCATAGCATATGGTCCATAATTACGGATAATGCAGTTTAAGATGATACACCAAAATACCCCATTAAGATCTTAGCCATTAGTATTCAGTTCACTCAAATGCAAAACATTATGTTTTTTGTAACACAGTTGAGTTGATGCATGTTTATGCACATCTGTTTGTCACTCTCAGTCCCATTTGAGAGACTCAACATGCTGGATTGTCCAGAGAAGGAGGTCGCAGACCTGCGGGGCAGGGGAAATTGAGTGCGGTAGGATGGCTGTTGACAAAAGCGAGTGAGGGCATTGCAGCACCACGTCTTGGCTAAAGACCAGGAGTGTAGGTGGGCTTTAATTGAGTGGAGAGAAACTGGCCTTTCATCATTCTGCTCCTGGGGTCTGGGCCTTTCTTGCTGAATTGGACTTTTTATCTGGAGAGTGCAGGTGCTGTGCATGGCATACCCAGGCTAATTTTTGGAGGCTTTGGTCCAGTTCCAGACCTGAAATTGGTCTTACAACTCTTTTAACATGTCTTTCCTTTTCCAATATGTGCAATACTTTTTCTGTCACTCTGTTGACTTGTTTCCTGCTGCCCCTGGGAGTCTGGGCACAAAACACTGTGCTCTCTGAAGATCAAGCTGACCTACCAAAACTGCCAAATAAAAAGGCTCTTGTACTGGGCATCCAATTACAAATACAAGCATGACAGTGTTATTTTCACCCCCAAGACTGTACATCCTTGATGAAGGTGGCATTTATTCTCAATTTACTTGAAATAAGATGTGCTTTTTTGAAAATGTCCAATTTAAGTGACTTCTGAACCCCATTAAAGTGCATTTTGCCTCCAGCGTTAATGAGGCTGGATTAAGCCTAAAGAGTTCCATAAAGGTATGCAGCCAGGCGGCAAGAACTGTCAAACCTCTCAACCCCCAGCATTTGATTCCCTCACTTCTTCCCTTCACAAGCAGAGAATGCCTTATTGACAGCTTCTAGTGTCAGATTTGCCCATTTAAAGGCAGCACTTGCCTGTGCTGCATTGTTCTCTCTCACTTTCAGAGCTGTCACTTGGTCCCTTAGAGTCTCAGTCGGTGGGAGTGTTATTGACACTGAAGAGGTCGGAATATTGAACCCCTTCTGGGTGTGTTTGAAATAATTTTAATGCTCCAAATCCCATTAAGAAAAGTATAAAGTTTATGATTTTATATATTTTCTGACTACCATGACTACCATGTAGTCAGAACTCAAACTCATGCCATTGGTTGGTACAGTGTTGCTGTTTTCGGGCTGGTTGGAATATTTTTTAAATGTCATGGAGCAACATGGCCAGATGAAATAACCACAGATTCCGCTTATAATAAACAGAATGTTATCGTCCATTGACGGGGACGCCAATAAAGTTGAATTTGTCTTTATAGTTACATTTTTTCTTGGGAACATGCCTTTACGCTATATTAACATTTTATTTGTTAAACTGTTGTATAACACTTGAGCACTTCATTTTGTTCCAACCTGGGGCTCAAGTTGGCAAACTATGATTTATCATTATAAGTCATGTGTCAGGTGCTGAAATTGTTCATCTTTCAATGTGATCTCATTGTCCATCTGTGTGTTGTCCATTATAGCACATTACAGTGCTGTGTATCTGCTAGGCATCTGTGGTAGATGGATCACTTCATCTGTTTACAATGAGTCAGGATTCAAGTCAAGCAATCTCAATTTGTAAAATTTCTCATGCATCAGAGTGCACGTGGTAACCTCTTATGTCTCTAAGAGATAACACTTAAAGTCACCAAAAGGCTTTCACCCTCATATGCTTTCACTTAAAGGCATGAGTCAGTGACAAACGCTCTCAGGGCATTCTCACCGAGAAGTCAGCACTCTCTTTGGAGTTCTGTCCTGGAGGAGCTGCTTGCCACTCTTGGCTCTACATAAACAGAATGGCAGGCCAGAGTTTGCTTTTTACACGAGGAAAGCCAGGATATGTTCACAGTCAAGAGAGTGGGCTGTTAGCAGCGCTTTTTGATGTGCCCATGTGCGGTTAATCTGAAAAGCCCAGTCGGAAAAAGCCCAATGCATAAATAAAGTGGGAGGCTTCTGCTTGCCTGTCAGCTATAGCCGTGGTGTGACAGTGAAAACATAGTTGGGAAGGTCTGCCGAGATATAAAATACAGAATCTGTTTATCCTTTTTGATTTCTTGGCTTGTGGAACACGGCCGATTAGACGCAGAGTCAAAGGGAGAATGGATGTGTGGGTCCTCAGCATCATCCACTGCCTGGGGTGTTTATGAGCTGCGAGGAGCCTGTATGATTGCCGGCAACACAGTGGAGTGATGAATGCGTAGGTGTGAGGCCATTGTGAGGTCATTACCACCAGGGTCCATCCGGCTTTAATCAATTATGGAAGACTGCCTCACTGTGTGCCTCCAACACGAAGTAATTCTGAGCATGCAAAACTTGTCAGAGCAAATCTCTAGAATGTGTGGAAACAAAAAATGTGAAATAGTCACAGCCAAACTTGAATCCCCTCAAGGTTACAAGGCATGACATGTAATTAAAGATATAACAAAGTAGGAGGACATAAGCTGAAAGCAGTGTCAGACAAAATAGTGACAAGGGCTGGCTCCTAAAATGAAATATGACAGAATCGCATGGTGTACACTATTGTTTAGTTGTGCATCAGCTGATTAACTTCTTACTTTGGAGTTTTAACAACTCTGCTTTGTACTGAAATACTCTTGTTCTAGTGATCCTGAGTGTATGTGTGCCATTACACATTGTCATATATTAACACCCAGTTAGTTAATAGACTGATGCATGTCTCACAAACCTGAGTCACACATCACGGTTCTGATTTATTTAGAGACTGACAAATCCAAATATTACTCACAGTTCAGTAAGGGTTGTGAACTGATTCACTTTCACTTTCTGAGTGAGTCTGATTGGAACTTAACAGCAAGTTCAAGGCTGAATCTTTTGTGATTGACTCAAGAATCAAATCATGAGAGCAATTTTTCATGATTTGGATATTCAGAAGTGCTTAATGTGGTTTAATGAAGTAAGACAGAGATATCAAAAGTTAAAAAATACAGTTCATCGGTTATGCACACTATATACAGTCAATCAGATGTATATAGTAATATAAATACAGTTTCTTTATATTGGTTTTCTATGGGAAAGTGCAACTTTGTGAAACTTTTGTGCATTACAATCATACTTTGCGCTCATCTGCTTGCATGTACATCCATAAGTATATGTATACATCATCAATAAGTTGTATAATTAATTTGTCATATATTATCACTGTCTTAGTACATTAGCCTAGTAAAAAAAAACAACTGGCTGGCAGGCAGCAGAAGAAAGCCTTGTTTTGACTTCCAAGTGGAAGGATATGACATTACATGAAACCTGTGAATTGAATGGTAAAAGCATGTTATATTTTTGTTAAATGCAATAGTTGGTGAGATTCGTACATGTAAATGAACTTCTGCCGTGATCTGACTGTTTTGAAACTGTCACTATCAATAAACCCATATTTTAGTGATTTAAGTTCCCTGATGTCTTTGTGCTGTGTCACTGTCACAGATGTTTTCATAGCAGCAGCAACACAGGAGCACAATGGTACGTTCCAGCATTGTGATAAAACTGTCTAGCTTGAGTGAAAAGACAGATCCAGTTCACTCACCAACTGCTGGTTGAACACAGATGCACACACGTGTGTGTATATCACTTTTCATCTTTTACTCAGGTGTCAGTCAAATGCTCATATGTCATATAAACATACACAGGTGTTTTCAGGGCCTCTAAATCAAAGCTGAATTTACAGAGTGCATGTTCAGACATGCCCGATTACATTGCAGAGATGCGAGGGATAAAAGAGCTGTCAGTCAGCACAGGAGGGGTTGATGTGTTCTGTGGTGTTTCTGATGAGACCAGTGTCCTCTAAGGGATAGTCCTGGCAGCCTTCACTCAAGGCAGGCCAAAGATGAGCTGACTTCGGATACAGGAGACGCTCATCTGTAGATGACTGCTTCCTAGACTGTGTTTTCAAGAGCTGCTGACTCTGAAATGTCTCCATGCTCTTAAATACAAAATGTTGGGATTCCTCATCTATGTGATCATATTTTGGACTGGTGTACTGTATGTTAAAGCGATATGATGATTTATAAAACTGATGTGTCCTTCATTAAAAAAAAAACAATTCTGAGCCACCAGCGGCACCTTATAATTATCAAAAAATAATGATTTTTTCCAAACAGGTTTCTTCTGGGTGCCTTCTTCTTCTTCAATTGGTTAGTTAAACAGATATCCCTGCCCAAAACGTCTGCCTTTGGTTGAGCCACAGTTGTTTACTGCCTATAGAGTGATTCAGGTTCCGAAATTTTCTCCACAGGGAAAATTAGTTTTAATGATAAGTTATATAAACCTTTACAGACAACAAAGACAGACCTTCTATGAGCTTTGAGGCTATTAATCAATGGTATATGCTTTTGTTTAAGTCATCAGCCTACATTATTTCACAGCCAAACTTACTGAAATAAAAATTATAATGAACCTTTATTTGGAGAGTACTACCGTATTTTTCGGACTATAAGTCACACCTGAGTAAAAGTCACATCAGTCCAACAAAAATAATTTTGAGTATAAGTGAGTATAAGTCTCATCAGTCCAAAAATACATCATGATGAGGAAAAAAACATATATAAGTCACACTGAACTATAAGTCGCATTTATTTAGAAACAAGAACCGAGAGAAAACATTACCGTTTACAGCCGCGAGAGGACGCACTGAGCAGCATAGAGCGCCCTCTCGTGGCTGGAGAAGGTAATGTTTTCTCTTGGTTCATGTCAAATTAATTTTGATAAATAAGTCGCACCTGACTTATGAAAAAAAGTGCGACTTATAGTCCGAAAAAAACGGTACTTGTGCACAATACACATCTCTGAAGATTAAGCCTATAATGTCTTCTCATTTCACTACTGATGAGGATTATTGAGTAATATTGCTCTTTAAATGCAAGATATTTTAAGTGTATCAGAAAGTAAACTTGCAATAGTTCCACTTTAGCATAATCAAATATACTTTATTATATCTTAATTTGGACATCAACACTACTTCAGCACAAATCAAGTGCATTAAGTACATAATTAGTTGCTTCAGTTTAGCAGACTTTAAGCATACCAGTTTAGTATAAAATATACAGGGTATTTTTATTAAGCACATAAATATGTAAATGTATTTGTAGTATGTTTAGCATGAAATAAATTTATTTTAAAAACATTTTAGTATATTAGTATCGTGACAACATAATGGATATGAAAGTGTTAATGAATTTGGTCTTGGTGAAATAGATCTGCTATGCTGTCGCTGTTTATTATTAGATTATTGCTTCTGCTGCAAAGTACAGTAAACGATACGGTGCTGTGAGTATTTAAGGCATACAGCTGCAGCACAAATAGCATAATAACCTGTAGCAGGTCTATACAGGTGGAGCTAGGGATGGTGGAGGGTTTCAGAGGAACTCTTAAAGTGTGCTGCGAAACTGCTTGAGTGAATGCTAATCAGCCATTTAAATGTGAGGCAGTGAGCTCACTGGCTGAACCAATCAGCTAGTGCCAAGTAGTTTATCACTGCAAATATCAATTTACATTAACGACACATCAGTTTCTTGACAGAACTTGGCATTTATTTTTCACTAAGGTAGTTTGCTTCAAATAAAAATTTGTAAAGTTTATAGTATATATGAACCAATGCTGCTGAAATGTGGCTGGGCACTTTTAATCTCTATTAAGCTTGAAGAAATCTTAAGCTTTTTAAGCTTTTCAGAAATCTTGATGGTGATGTGTTGTGATGATGGTCATATAAAATTAGAAGATGATGATATGTTGTGGCAATATTTCTGTTAGCCATGGCGATATTTCTCTACTCTGACTCATTCTTGCATCTTTTCAGCGAGGGGGAACACATTGATGTGACACAATATTTTCCATATACTTCATGCTTACTGAGTGTACAATCCTCTTTTAATAAAAGTGCATATCGAAAGAATTTAGGGCTCTGTTTGCATGGGTGGCTGCCACAATTTGCATAAACTAAAGATAAGGGGTTTCACTACTCTGTCCATTCGATGTGTACTGATTTGGACATCTAATGTCTCAGAACACCACACAGTATCTACTTTGCCAAGACAGCAAAAACTGACTTAAATAATGCAGGGATCAAGAAATCAATAAGGTTGTCCAGCAGCAGGAATTGTTGCAGTTAAGCAATGCGGCACTGAATTTTGAGCCACTGGTCTTTCATTTGTTTTGACAGGGATATAACATACCAGGAGCACATATTCACATAGTAAAATAATAGTTTTTTAGCAAGTTTTTTTTATTTTAAGTCAGGTCTTAAATAGATTTAACAGTAATGTATCTCATCAAGACCCACAACAGTGGTTGGTATATATTCATGAAGTGGACATGGAAATGTCATTTTTAATGGTCTACATTTCAGGAGTGATAAAGCATATGTATTGCCACTTGACTTGTGATTTAAACATTTGCTGCAGAAAAATAATCATTTATAGCACTGTTGTAGCTGACAAAGCCAAATTCAGTCAATAAGTAATTTCACCTCATGTTTACACCTACATCCGAACAGATCAATGACTGCTGGTGACACTAATAAGCTTGTGAACTTTACAAAAAGGTTGTTATTATTATTATCAGTCATGTACTGAAATATTTGAAGTGTTATGAGCACCAAGTGTATAATTATCTTAAAGCAACTGTCTCTTTTATAAGGACACATGAGGGAATATCAAGGATATATTCAAAGTTTTACCCAGCAGGCCATTAGATTTTTTTTTTATCAGTTGGGAGTCTTTTTTCTTGATAGTTGCTCCTCAGAGATGCATCGCTCTCCTCTAACTGTCTCCTTCTCTTTTGTCTCTGATTCATCCTTCTCACATTTCACCAGGAAGTGGAGGTCAGTAGTGCTGTATCATGACTTTGCTTGTGTTTGATGTCTCTTTTAAAATGCTTGATCTAATATTCGCTATAAATGCTGTAACCCATTTTTTATGCAATCTAAGTTGCTCATGCATCTTCGTTTGACATTTCATTTAAGCGTTTACCTTTTTTGTCGTGTTTGCCTCTCAGAATTTTTTTTAAGTTCCATCCCTCTTTTTTCCATTAGTGCTTTCCAGCTGCTTTTCACAATTTAAGTATCTTAGTATTGTACATTTAAGTTTGGTTAATGATAGATCCACAGTGATAGATGTAATAATCTTAACTAAATTCTTAACATTTATTCTAGGGTGACCATATGAGCCATTTTCCCAGGACGCGTCCTTGCCAGGATTTCTATATTGCCTAAAACATCCAAAGTAGTTTGACTAATAACATGCAGGTATGGTACATAATCAACCAATCGTGGCATGTGAGAAGGTGAGATCTACAGATAATGATCAAAGCAATGCAAATACATGTACATGTTAGGTGTTTGTTCGTTCATTCAACTTGAAGCGTCGCTGCGCTCCAATCATTTTATGACACCTAAGTACCAAGAGAGTGATTTGAATGCATGAGGAGCTGTCTGCTCTGCTCTCTATAGCTCTTATGAATGTCATACAAGGATCTGTCTGCACAGCACAAACAGCCAAAATCTGGATATTTTAGGCAATATAAAAATCCTGGCAAGGACACGTCCTGGGAAAATGGCTCATATGGTCACCCTAATTTATTCTGTGCAGCACATTTGACTGTTTCACTTTGTTTTGTCAGGACGATTACATCAGATCATGGGATGAAAGTCAAGGCTCGAATGAAAGTAAGTCATCTTTTTTTATTGGTAATCACATTACTTATATTAGAGAGATCTTTTAGCCATTCTATTTAAGTGCCCAAATCGCATGATGTGCGGAACAATGACCTAGTTTATTTTCAAATGGAGCTGGAGTTTACATTAGGTTAAATGACTAATTAGTGCCAGTTTAGATTTTTCTTCTGTGTAATTGAAGTCTTCTTTTATCATGACACTCAACATGCATTTTGTTTTCTGTCAGTTGCAAACAAGAGTCAACACAGTTGCAGTGCAGTGTATTCAAGGAAGTCAGGACCAATCAGAGTTCAGTATGCAAATAGATGTAAGAAAGAGTAGTGCTCAGTATGCAAACATTACAGTGATTTGAATAGATTTAAACATTTTCAGCAAGTCAGTGGAAGGTTTTTTCTCTATTAGCTAATCTAATAAAAAAATAATAGTATTGTTTTAAACAAAAATTTAAATAGTCTACAAATAAAGTTTGAACCCCACAGCATGTTGAGCGCTTTAATCTGAATTAATTCTTGAATTAATTTTTTCATAAATGTAACATTTAGTGTTTTAAAACAAGCACTGTAATTATCATTCAGTAGTGCGGTTAGGCTTGACCATGGTCTGCGTATGTTTGTCAAAGCAGACAGCCCTTCTTTTCTTCTTGGCTGCCAAACACTAATTGCTTACACAAGAGATGAGGTCATCTCCTCATTTTGCTAGAGTAAAGAGACTGCCCGGGCACATTTGAAGATTATGTCTTGATTTTTCAGTTGAAGTGAAGTCCTCAGAATGGAGGAGTCCATTAGCAAATATCTCAGGATGTAATTAATGGATAATTGCTAGTTCCACTGAAGGCCCAGTAAGAGCCCCGGAGGCTTGATTTAGCACTGACTGACACTGGCTTTGTTCCTTCAAAGCACAAATCCACTTAAGCTTCATATGTCCAAGAACAGAGGTCCAAGAACCCGATGGTCTATTTTTTTTTTTTTTTTTTTTGAGCTGGCACTAAAGCTTCTTGCACAGCCATCACTACTCCCACCACAAATCTTTTGTTTGATTCTCATTATTTGAACTGATTCTCTGTGACAATAGGGAATTATTATCAGATCCATTTGTCGCAGTTGTTAGAGAGCAATATTTCACACATATTATGGTAAATTTGATATTTAAGAGTTTGTATTTATACTATTAATAATTTAATAATTTAAAGTATTAAAACCAGTATTTGTCACATACATAAGGTGGTCATACACTGTAAGAAAGAAAAACCCATAGAAAGTACTTGTAATTTTCTTCCAGGACATTTTCCGTGAAGTTTACTTACATTTAACCCTACTGGTTCTTTGAACCCTATGTGTAGTTCAACATACGTGTTAAACACCTGCGAAAAATAAAAACTGAAAATGTATTCAGAATAACACACAATACATTTTTATAGACTCTTCTTAGAGGCCATTCACACAGAAGGTGTTTTAGCTTTAAAAAGCGGGAGACGCGGGGAATGCAATGGGGGGAACAATGCAAGGTCTCAAGATGAGTTTTAAAAGTTTTTAAACTTCTTTTAACTTGAGCACCACATTTTTAGAAATTGAAATTAGAATTGAAAAATGTGTGTACACAAATATATGCGCAACCTACTTATTTTTTTTCAATGTATTAAATACAACCTATTTGTCTTACCAAATTTAATGCATTTTGTCTCTTTAATGAGATAATTCATGAGGCAGTGATAAGAGATTTGTCCCATGATGTTTCCACTTAAAAGGAGACAGTGCAGGCTTCAGTCAAATTCAGATCCTTTTTTCTTTCAAAGAGAAAAACAAGGAACAGCTCACTGATCTTATAGTGTCACAGTCCCTTGTAGTTTGTAAAGAGCTGCACTTTCTGAAGAAGGAATTTCAAAAGTTAAAGGAAATCTATTTGAAATATATTAAAGAGATTGTTCTGGCCGAGAGTTTTAAAATACACCCTTGTTGTGACATGATAGGAATTAAATTAGATAAATCTGCAGTGTAGAAGAAATGTTAAATTGTATCAATTATTTACTTTATGTTGGTGTCTAATTGGCCTTGTAAGACTTTATTTATAGTCTGAAATTTCAAGAGCATCTGCTCTCCATGTTTCGACTTTCAAGCATCAGATACCAAAGCAGCCGAAATTCCCAAAGAGCCTTATTTACAGTGTCTTCTTGGAAGGTAGCACTGGTCCTTACCTTTTTAATGAGGAACAAATTTGCATTTTACAAGTTATCAAAACAGCGGCTGTCACACAACTTCAGGACAAATCTATGATATATCTACTGTGACAGTAGTTTTTTTCTAACCACCAGTCATGATACTTGCTCATCATTTCTATATAAAAACCTCCTTGCTTAAAACACCCACTTTCACATACACTATAATTCAGTTTGGGGTCGGTAAGTTTAAAAATAATAATAATAATAATGTTTTTGAAAGAAGTCTCTCAGCAAAGCTGGATTTATTTAATTAAAAACAATATGAAAATTATTACACTGTGAAATATCATTACAATTTAAAAGAACTATTTTCTATTTGCATATGTTTTAAAATGTATTTTATTTATTCCTATCTTGTCCAGTCCAGTCGACGTCACATGATATGCTGATTTGGTGCTCAAGGAAATATCTCTTATTATTATCAGTACTGAAACAGTTTTGTGGAAACATTTGTCGAAGACATTTTTTTTTATTTTTACTTTTGATCAAATTAAGGCATACAATGAATGCATGAATTTATTAGTTTTTTTAAGTACCTACCCTACACTTTTGAGCAGTAGTTCATGTATTTTTTTTTATTTTGTCCTGAAGGTAAAACTTTCAGAGCAGAACATATTCTTGCATATCTACGGCTAAACAAAGTGTTGCCAGTATGTGGACAAATTTATCATAAGCAGATGTTTTTTTTCTTTTTCACATTCCTGGGTGTGTACCTGTAAAAAGAACATCTCAGCAGTCTGTTTAGTCAACCTGTACCATAATTAATCAAGAGGATGCAAAGCTTCAGTTCATTAAAAACAAATGGAGACGTATTTATTCAATCAGCGTCCGTGTTTTACAGTATTTATCAGCGTGATTGTATTTTCTCTTTCCTGTGTAGTGTGTACACAGCATGTATCGGGTCCTTATCTCTGTGAACCCTTCCCTGCGAGTCAATCTGATATGCTCAGCGTTAAGTGGTTCTGGCTGCTGATGTATATTAGCTGCATTAGCTCAGCCACTGGCTTTGCTTGATAGAGTCACTAGCTCCTTACTTCTACTCGGCGATTGTACGGATCACATTAAATGCTGCTCTGAGTGTAAACAAAGGATGTGGTGGTGACTGGATGAGATCCCTCGGCCCTCTAAGCCAGACTTGGCATCGCTTACACATGGAGACCTTTTTTATGTATTTTATAGGGACAAGCCCACAAGGGCCTGTTTGTAAGATATATTTAATGTTAACAGGAGTGATGATTATGGAGAGAGAGAGAATTCTTTGTTTCTCTCTTTTTTTTATATTTATATGAGCAGCTAATCAGTCCTCACTCTGGAGTTGGACTGTTGCTATAGCAACATCATTATTCTTGTGTTCTCTTTAATCTGCTTGAGCCTGTTGTGATGAAGTGAGGGTTACCAATCAACCTTGTGCCGTTGTGTATAGACTGTAATAATCTGTCAGGTTTGAGATATAGTTTTTTTTTTTGTTATATGTAGTATGGTGAGATAATGGCTTACTAAAAAAAACATACAGCAAAATAACATTTTTGCCTCTTAGCTTCTCTAATGCTGTAGCATAGAGAGCACTGAGGATGGACGGGCGCTTTTGAATTTGTGTAATGCTGACTTTTTTGCATTAATTTTATTAAATATGAATCAAAGGGTGTTTGTCATGATATTTTCATCTTTGGTGAAAATAGGAGTTTCCCTAAAGATTCATGATGACATTTTTTAATTGATAAAAAAATTAAAACATTTTAAATTAAGAAAATAAATGTAATATAAATAAAGTGCATAAAAAAACATATCGTAATTTTCCTGCTGTTTATTTATGTTCAGGTCAGAATTTGTTATTGTTAACTAAAACCCATAAAACAAATATAGACAATAATTTTTTTTTTAATAATAACAAAAACCATCAAAAAAAAAACTGAATGCATGGCAGATTATTAGGGTACATCTCTCTTCATTACAGATGTTGACACCACTAAGGATCCTTGCCAGAAGGTCAAATGCAGTCGACATAAGGTGTGTGTCGCTCAGGGTTACCAGCATGCTGTGTGCGTCAACCGCAAAAAGCTGGAGCAAAGGTGAGCCCTTCAGCTACAGGACTGTCTTTATGCACATAACAGTAATACATGACAGGAGAGTGTTTGATTTTTTAGGGTATATGAATAAAATAAACTGTGTGCCATTCTAAGGCACTGTGCAGAATGTAACTGTCCAATCTGGCTTTTCATTATTCATATGATCATGAAGAATCACATTTCAGAGAGGTTCAGATTATTGGCTGAGTGCGTATGAGCAAAGTTGGATGTTTAGAAAGAAGTCTTAAAGACACAACAGCAAAAAATGAGACAGGGTTGAAAATGTTTTTTAACATTACGGCACAGAGAACCCTGACTAAAATTTTAACTGGACCCCAGGGGAAAAGAAATAAATAAAATGGTTATGATCTGTTTATTTCCACAAGCGTTAGGAAATGTTCATTCACTTGTGAAGAGAAAGTCATATTTTTGTAGAGGTGAAATAAGAGCAATTTATTAAAGCGGGCATGTGTTGTCAAGTGGCTCATTGTGAGCTACACAGATTTAGTCCCTGGATGTTTGTTCTTTTTACAAATTGAACTTGTTCCTGTGGCCGTCCCTAAGGGGCTGGTTATCATTGTAGCATACAAATAACTACAGAGAATGTTTTGTTAACTTTAAATAAAAAAAATGGGCCAGTGATTCACTGTTCCTGTATTCAATTATGCCTCAGTTTATATCTCACATGGAATATTGATGATATTATTGATGGCATGTTAATACTGATTAATGTGTTTTAGGTTGAAGCAGCAGGTCATTAGACAGCAGCAGGAGAGTAACTGTAAATCTTGCCCAGTATCTTCCTCTGGTCTTGTTTGTGGTTCTGATGGACACAACTATGCCTCTCAGGTACTTCACACTGCATTCAGCTTCCTTTAATTTTATTAAAATAAGCTGAGGTGCAGAGAAATGTATCATATCTATATAATCAATTTCTCTGCAGTTCAGCTTATTTTAACACAATTAGGTATGTTGCACTTTTGTGCCTGTTCAGACTTTTTATTGGGTTTGGGTAACCCAAAAATGATCATATTCATATTTGCTAAATCAGTAAATTCCAGCCATGGATCGGTTTTGCTTTGTTAAATCTTTAAAACCAAATTGAACTTCTGTGGCTGACAGTAGAATAAAATAATCAGTCATGCATAATAATGTTTTTTTAACTGCATTTAGTTCCTTTACATCCAACCTTTTTGTAAATTGATGATGTATATCTGTCAAAGGTGATATTTCATACGTGTTGAGCTTCTGAATCCCACCACACAAGAAAGACCACATTAATTTTGTTAAAAGTCCCATCTGGATTCATTTATAACGAAATTTGCCGCTAGGCCTTCCTTGGAGAACGTTTCCCCATGAATGCCCCTAGAACATTTTCCCAAAGAGCACACAACAATTTCTGAAAGACAAATAGGACATGTCTCATTAAAGGGAAGGAAATGTACTTAGTAAGTTTGTTGTTTTAGGTGAATCATTGTAATAATGGCCACTTTAATAGTGTTAATAATAATCATAAATAATATCCAGTATAATATAATGTCAATATAATGCAAAACCTTGATCTAGTCACAAATATTATAACCAAATTAACACTAGCTCAGGTCATTTTTGAAGAGTCAGATCAGGTAAAAATATTTTCTTAGTCCTGTCAACAAACCTGTAGAGAAAATTCATAATCCTTTCACTAGCATACAACTTTGGATAATGACATTATTTCTATTCTTGCTATTCTGTGCCGCCATTCACAATTATTATTATTTTTCTATCTCTGTTATTTTCTGTGTGACTCGTGGATCAGACTGCTTGCGCAGTATGGATAACGATCTCTATTATACCTTATATTCTGGCCCTTGACATCCTTAAAAGTCAGAGAATTGTCTGAAGAGATTCTGGGTACTTGGGGATGAAAGAACCGTTCTGTTGAATTATGTATTATATCTTTTATATCTATTTCTGACCTTGTGAGGGAAGAAATTATGGTTGACATCAGCTTCTTTTAATGGAGATGTCTTGTCTGAACCAGCGATTTTCACTCGTCTGTTGAAATAATGTGCTTTACCCAGGCTTACAATTCATGCCACGGAGCAGGAGCATTTGACACTGGACTAGTGTTATGGCGGCACTGCTTATTCTTTGGATGTGTTTGTGTGTGTGTGTGTTGCACCTGAATTTAGTGCAAACTGGAGCAGCAGGCTTGTCTCACAGGGAAGGAATTGAAAGTAAGATGTCCTGGTCCCTGCCCCTGTACCGCCACCGCGGCTCCTGCTACAGACCTGGACAGCAAACACGGTATTTACCTTCTACATGCTTCCAACAGCTGCAATTTGATCTTGCAAAGCTTGTTAATTGAATAGTTTCACCAAAAACAATTTACCGTATTTTTCGAACTATAAGTCGCACCTGAGTATAAGTCGCATCAGTCCAAAAATACGTCATGATGAGAAAAAAAAAACATATATAAGTCGCACCGGACTATAAGTCTCATTTATTTAGAACCAAGAACCAATAGAAAACATTACCGTCTACAGCCGCGAGAGGGCGCTCTAGTGGTAGACTACAGGAGCACTGAGCAGCATAGAGCGCCCTCTCGCCGCTGTAGACGGTTTCTCTTCTCTTGGCTCATGTCAAATTAATTTTGATAAATAATTCGCACCTGACTATAAGTCGCAGGACCAGGCAAACTATGAAAAAAAGTGCGACTTATAGTCCGGAAAATATATGGTACTCAACCTTGTGTCGATCAAGACCTGGAAAAATCAATTGTTTTGGACCCTCATTAAAGGAATAGTTCTCTCAGAAACTTTCAGAAAATGTACTCAACCTCAGGCCGTCCAAGAAGGAGAAATTTAGCGTTACTTCAAAAAAAATTAAGTCATAAAGATTTGTGTAAATGATGACAGAATGTTCATTTTTGCATGAGCTCTTTTAAATAAGCACCTTCTGTCTTGAATGAAGCACAATAGAAGCGCCAGCGTCTAAGTTTATAGGATCATTTTTTGATGATAATAATGAATGGTTTTTTGAGATTGCTTCTGATGCCTTTTGTCTCTTTCACATCCCCTTGAGTAGTCTGCAGCTCTTGCTCTAACAGAGGCTTTTATTGATTTATCAACAGACTATGCTGCTCTCTTTTCTTTCTCTTTGCAGCTTGCTTTGTGAATTTCTGCTGACTTTGATTATGACTGATTTATGTCTGCAGTCTCCGCAGGCTTTTCTTGTCCACTTCAGAAGGGCAAAAGCAGGACGATTGGTTCTTCACTCTTTAATACTGATGTCTGCCAACACTCCCTTATCTCCTTTCACCGTCTCCGTCTCTCTTCTTTTCTGTCCATAGAGAGTTGCACAGGGCAGGACCTGGCAGATCTGGGAGATCGCCTGCGGGACTGGTTCCAACTACTCCAAGGCAATGGCAAGCAGAACAGCACGGGGAATCCTGTAGCCAGTTCTGCATCAAGTGAGCCTCTAAAATCTATTTAGCTAGTGCTTTTATATTCAGGAATGACAGCAGCTTCACTACGGATCAGCAGCATACAGTGACTCTAACCTCATTTATTTTGGTTGTATCATTTCAAGTAATGCCACAAATGCTGTTTTCTTTTTAGTATTTTAAACACTGACCTATGATCATTGTGTCCTTTCCCGATGGCTAAAGAACACTAGCAGCATTTTATCCGCTCAAAAAGCAGTTTTGAATTGTGAAATGCAGCTGAATGCTTAAGTACTTCACTGGCAAAATAAAAAAATGACCAGATCAACCATGTGAGCATCAATTCTCTGCATAGCTATGCCTATTTTGTTTGTTACATTTATATTGTTTGCTTCTAATCTGCTTAGAAAAATAGGTCCATGGTTTCCATTAGTGGTTTACTGTCTTGTCAGCAACATTTGAACAGCAGTTTTGTATTAAAAAGGACATAAATTTGTTTACAGGTAATATGATGCAATCATCTATTCTTGGAGAGATGCTCTTGGAACACATTTTAAAAAGCTCACAAAATGCAGAAGTATTACAGTATTTAAGCTAGTATTTATCTTGCGTTAACATGTAACTTGTGATTGTTTGTGCACAGTTGTGGACCGAACTCTTGTTGCGACCTGTAAGGACTCTATTGGCTGGATGTTCTCTAAGCTGGACACGAACAGTGACCTGTATCTGGATCAAGCTGAGCTGTCTGCCATTAATCTGGACAAGTATGAAGTGTGCATACGGCCCTTCTTCAACTCCTGCGACTCCTACCATGATGGCAAAGTCTCAACAGCTGAGTGGTGCCTCTGCTTTTGGAGAGAAAGTGAGTTTTTAGTATCTTTACCCAATTAAAGCAGGTCTTAGTGATTTTTATAATAATATAATGATGAAATATTCTATATACTACCAAATATTCAGTGCACTACCATTGAAAATTTTTACATTTTTGAAAGAAGCCTCGGTATCACTTAGGGACCAGATCTCTCTATTAGCATGCCTGTTATTAAAATACTGGCTGTTTATTAGTACTTATAACCGAATTATATTATGACCGAAGCCTCTTATGAAAAATACAAAAAAACAGCAATGTTGTGAAATATTATTATCATGTAAAATAACAGTTTTCTATTTTAATATATTTTCTTGTTAATTTATTTTCAGCATTATTACTTCAGTGTCACGTGATCCTTCAGAAATCATTCTAATATGATGATCTGGTGCTCACAATATATTTATTATTATTATTATCAGTGTTGTGCTGAAATATATTTTAATAGAAACAATAGATACATAATTTATGTAGCATTATCAATCCTCTACTGTCAATTTTGATCCATTTAATGTGTCCTTAAAAAAAATGACTTTCTTAAAAGGCATCTTGCTGACCCCAAACTTTTGATCAGTAGTAGCGTGTCATTTAAAAAAATCTGCATCTTGACAATTAACTAAATTTAATTAAAACATACTGTTGATAAAAATCACATGAAAAAAAATATATATCATCAATCAATACATATATTTAAAAAAAGAGAGAGAGAGAAAACATGCTAGTTTCATTCCTGATCAATAGTGTCAACTTTGACAAAAAAAAAAGATGGCATTTTAGTGAAATATTTTCATCTGAAGGCAAAGACTCAAAAAAGTAACATTGAAACATCACACACTTCAGATTTGAAATCAGCTCATACTGGGATCATTGCCTCAGCATTGCACATTTGTGCCCTGCATCCTGCTGGTCAGTGCCACAGTCCACAGTTTGTTCTGTTTGGTTATATCAGCATGACAGAAGGGGGACACATGGCCGAACATCAGTGCCAGCACTAGTCTGTGTTTGAGTGTGTTGAACACTGCTTCAGAGAGTTAGGGCTTTCAAATCTGAAATGATGATTCCATTACGAAAGCCTAGAAGACGATATTGCATGCAAAGGCTGGTCTCAGAATGCATTTATTTTACATCAGCACGCACTGTACTGGCGTTGAAGATAAAGAAGACACCAGTCAGAGGAGGCAGGGCTTTAGAAAAATCCATCTGTGTGCTGAGAGTTCTTCAGACTCATGCCACTAACTCATTCAGTTTGCACTGGATTAAGTTTAATTAGTTTTCTAAATATAATCAAACATTAAAGGGGGGAGGGGAACCATATGTTTGGATTATTGTAATCCAAATCTTTCATTTCCTCTACAAACACTCCCTTTGGAGAGAAAATGAGAGATGAGAGGGCTGGAGAAGGCATTCATTGACCTTTAGCTGTTTGTGGCATGTGGAGAGAGTGATTTACAGTATTCATTTTGACGAGATGCATAAGTCGGGAGGAATTGCTATTCAGTGTGTGCTGCTAGGGTGACTGACAGTCAGTGTGTGTGTTTGTCAGTAGGGGAGAGCGTAGGTCTGTTTGCATGTGCATGTGTTTATCGCAACATGCTCTACATATTAATGAGACTCGTAAGTGTGTTCTTTTGTTTGAGGAATTCCTATGTGTGTGTGTGTGTGTTTACTTAAACCATGGAGCATGGCAAGTTTCTTGACACAAACAGACATATGCTCCACTGTGCATCGCATTGGAGGGGCACAGAGCTGTATCTTAGCAGCGTCTTAACACACACATACACACACAATAGACCAGCCTAGCTCTTGTTTGATGTGATTCTGCTCACGATATGTGGCTGGGCACTCTCATTTCTCCTGGGTAGGGCACAGTTGCTTTTGGCCTGTCACACTTTGTCTTCCCCTTGTATTTCCCCCGGTGGATAGGAAATGGCCATTGCAGAGGGAAAAACAACATCAGTGTTGGTTGTTGACAGCCTGCTCAGCCTCAAACTCTCTGGGACTAAAACCAGACGGGCAGTCAGACAGAAACCTGCTGCATTTTTTTAGACTTGACCTGTCCGGCCCTAACATAGTGATAGTGTTGAAGCATTGGCGAATATTCCTGTATGTGCTGCACTGATTTATTTATTTAAGGAAACATTCTGTCATCATTTACTAACCTTCATATCATTCCCGAACCTGTATTACTCTCTTTCCTATGTGGAATACACAAGATGTTTGGGAGAATGTCCAGGCTGCTCTTTTCCTTGAAATGGATGTAAATGGGGACTATGGCTGTCAAGCTTTAAAAAGGACCATTAAACTGTTTAATTGTTTGAGTGAATGATTCACTAACTCATTACTAAAGTCGATTGCTTGTCTTTTGAATAAATAAGCAGCAAAATAAATACATAGAATGAATGAATGATTTACTCATTAAGACAGGGACTTGCCACCTACTGCCAGTTTTAGTTTCATATTATAATATAACAATATCATTTTATTTTTAAAATCACTTTATATTCCAGTATTCGCAATATTTTTTTTAAAAAAGACTATAGTGTAATAAGGTTAGAAAATGTCAGTATTAATGATCGAGTGATATGCTCTGAAAGAATCTCTAAATCTAAAGAAGATACCTTTTTTAAAAAGAGAATTATTATTTTAATTTTTTTAATTATTGGGCATATTGGTCCATCTCAGCCATTTATTTTCATTGAACTGAAAAGAGAATCTTGGACATTATGCTAAATAACTTCTTTTGTGTTCCTCAGAAGAAAGTCAGCAAATGATTACAGGATTTTCCTTTTTACAATAATATTACTCTAATATATTATAAGAAGGTTGTACATTTCACCTCAGGGCATTTAACAGAAAATTGCAATATAGAAACATTCTATAACGGGTGTTAATTTTTCTCCAAAACCTATTTAAACCTTGTTCTATAACTACAAATGTAATTGACTCTTTCTTTCATGAATTGTATTGTCGTAAAAATAGAGATTAGAGCTGTCTATTGTGGCACTTTTAAAATGCGGCTGTGTTTGGGTGTGATAGTGTGATCTGATTGTACAGCTGCACGGAGAGCAGCCCTGGTGTAATGCCGCCTCATCTGGGAGTTGGTGGGGGAGCTCGTGTGAAGCGCTTGTCTGGGGGAGATTAGCGCCGACTCTTCCCTAAAGACAGTGATTGTTTTTCTTCCACAGAGCCTCCATGCCTGGCTGAACTAGAGCGAATCCAATTGCAAGAAGGAGCCAAGAAGAAACCAGGTAAGAATGAACGCTCCGCTGAGACTCGCTATACTATCGCGGGAAGGGCAAATTAAGGTGTGAATGAGAGGAACAAAGGGAGAACAAGAGAAAAAGGTTATATAGAATGTATACAACTTATAGATGAAAGAATGGAAGAAAGAAGGTTGGATAAAAGGAAAACGAGGCAGAAGGGAGGTAAGTGGCTGTGGGCAGTGCTGCATGTTTGGCTGCAGTGCTCTTAGGACTCTCCAAGGACATGCTGCAGATGCTTCAGCCTATCAGAGGCAGCCCATGCAAACAGCCCCCAAAGCCTGAGAACAAATATCAATGTATATAATACAAATAAACAGTTTCATTGTTATTATATTAACCGATGTTTACTCTAAGGTTCATTTATTATTAAATCACAAAGGGAAGAAAATATCCTAATGTAATATCTAAACCTATAAAATAACCCACCCCCCGTATTATACATGTTAAGAAAGTTACACATCCATGCATTCCAAAAAAAATTATATTAATATTCCATAGTTCATTACCATTTTTGCCAGCCATGTTGAATAAATGTTCAAAAATGGAAAAGATTAAAGTCCTGAGAAAAAGCCCATGTGCAACCCGTTTAACTCTATAATGCATTTACAGTTAAATCACAATAAAAAACATATTTTTACTTATTATATTCTTTTAAAAAAAGAGATATAATCATTTTCTGCCTTTTTTAATTGCATATTTTGAGAGGACTGTACATCTGTCCATTGCCATGCAAGATTATGATAAATATTCCAGAGCTTCAAGGAGTACCATTATATTTGTCGAGCCTCGTTTAATTTATGTTGCCATAAATGTAAAACACAATTACATAAAAAGAAGACAGTCATGTAGAATTATGGGTAAGTGTCAAAGGAAAAGCTTAACCCTAAAAAACAAAAAACAATCTGTCTGTAACTCTCTGAGGGATTAATTATTAAATCACAAAGGGAAATGATTCTATATATCTATTTATATATTTTCTTTTACAGTTGCACATGGTCATCACTTGCACCAGCTGCTTAATTTATGTTCTCGTAAATAAAAAGCACACAAAGACATAAACAGGATAGTCAGGTTGAATTATGGGTAAGGGTCAATGGAATCACCCGTGGTGGTGGTGGTGGTTAGGATAAAACATCACATTCTGAATGGTTAAAACTGGCTTTTAAAGAATTGTCCCTTAATACACTCAGTGCATCAGGTTTAAATCCTGCATTTCATAGATCGCAATGATTATGTGGAAATATATGTTTATTACTCTGTGCAGTTGTTTTTTTATCGTGCATAATGATTCGAGACACTGCAGACAGAAACCCAGCCCTCAACCCTCGCCAAGGTTAAATTTTATGCATTACAATGAGCGGTGTCGCTTGAGTCTGTCACATGATTTACAGCAATATGCAAACTAGTTTGGAATGTCACCCGTGATGCAACACTCGTTTTGTATGGGATCTGAAAATGAATGTAAAATGTTCTCAAAACGTGCGTGTCTGTGTGTTTCTCTCCCTGCTTGTTTCAGATACATACATTCCCAGCTGTGATGAGGACGGCTTTTACAGGAGACTGCAGTGTGACAAGAGCAGAGGGGAGTGCTGGTGTGTGGACCAGCATGGAGGAGAGTTAATGGGCTCCAGAATCCATGGCAACCCCGACTGTGGTGAGCACGAGCACAACACACACACACACACACACACACACACACACACACTATACAGAGGACAATGCTCCTTCTGTAGCTACAGGGCTTAGGGCTTAGATCCACAAAATCATCAGTCATCCATCTGACAGAAGACCAAGTGCTACATTCATTAGGCCAGGTTCATTTCCATTCCAAAAGAGCAGTTGTCTCACCCAAATAAAGGTCCTTAAGATTAATTACTACTGGCTGCGACGGACCTGCAGGTGATAAGAACAAATCCCCTGACTGGACATAAAATAACGATTAAAAAGCCCAATTTCAAAGTCACACCTCACAACAATTTTGTCTATTGTTCTCCCACCAAGTGCCTATTGTTTAGTCTAAATCGCTCACAATGTTTTTTTAACAACATTTCCATTTTGCAGATGAGATGGTCACGTACTCGGGCGATTTTGGCAGCGGGCTCGGATGGGAAGATGAGGAAGAAAAGGAGGCGGAGGAGAACGGCGAGGAGGCTGAGGAGGAGGAAGGGGAGGTGGGGGAGGTAGATGACGGCGGATACATTTGGTAAAACGAAATGTGATTCTCGCCTTGTTCGACGTAGCTTTCTGTGGCCCATTTCTACAGAGGCAGCTCTATCTTCTGACATTAAACAGTGGACACTGGAGGGTCTGTCATCTTTATATTGCACACCAAACAGCATTGAATTGGGGAGGGTGGGGGGGTGGCTTGGTTAGTGTTAGTTGTAGTGAGATTATGGTACTGGGAAAGAGTTTTCAATTATTGGGCTTACGGATACTTGTAAAACATCATATTTTTGTTGTAAGTGCAAGAGTTTTCTCCTGAATCAGTCTATAGCATCTGCAAACACGAGTTTCAGAATTAGGCGCTTGATAGGTGTGATGTGATGCATTCTTATGCAAGTCTAATAAATACATACTTTCATCATTATACATTCAGAAATGATACCTGTTAAGTCTAAAGCGACTTTTTAAAGTATGTATATAATGATAGGCAGGCTTTAGGGTCTAACCTGTTTCATTAGATCTTCTGTCGACCATCAGCAACTGCTTTCTTTGGGAACTGAGACTGCTGGTAATGTTTTTGCTGTTAAAGAGTTTCTGTGAATTTTTTAAAAATGTACTCCAAATGATTTAGCGAATATGAATACAGATTACTATAAATACAAAGACACAATGTCCAAAAACACTAAGAGCTTAGTTAGCTTAGCTTAGCTCAAAAAGCTAAGACTGTTAGCCTACTCTGGCTGAAACAGTCTCTGCATAATTTCTTTGCTTCCTTGAAGTAGATATAGTCGTAAATGTCTTGAGATAAAGTAGCCTTGTCAGTGTATTTGAAGAACTATTTCTCCACGCACACAAACTACAAGAGATTTTAGGCTACTTGCCAGAAATACACAATGCACTTCTACAAGACGATCCTTGTCCTAAAGGCACTATTTTATTCCTGTCTTTTGTGTAATAATCCACTGAAACCAGAGATGGCAAAGCATTATATTTTCATATAAATTACGCCTCAATGCAGTAGCTTTCTCCCTCACCCCGACGTCCAAATCATTGTTTTCTTTTAAATGGACAGTCATAAATCCTGAGATATGTGCGCTCTGGTTTCATATGTCTGTCATAATAGAATTTGCTTATACTCCACTAGGTCAGGCTGTAATACGGTACTTCTGATGCAACACAGCTATTATAACGAGGCAGTGTATGGATGAACACGAGAGGCAGGAATGAGCTTTCGAAAATGCATTCTGACATATTCTCTCTCATATACCCAAAGGGACCAATCTGTCTTTGCAGATGTCTTCTAATCAGATCTTCCCATCATTTGCAGTGAAAGATGTGTTGGCTGTAATGTTCCTAGGTGTAAATCTGGTGCTGCAAGGATTTATATTCAAGATCTGAATCTTAAAATCTACGACTAAAGGTGAAGTACATGAGTCCCGCAGTAAAAAATATCTTAAGCATCCATTTTTAGAGTTAAAATGCTGTAAAACATGTATGAATTACAGCCTCAGCATGGTATGATAATTCACTCAGACGTGATTTCTATCTAAGCTCCATACAGGGAAGAGAAAATGCATTTGATATGGTAACATCCCCAGCGTAAACACATTCATCAATGTACCATGGCATCTACAGAAGAATATAAATCCTCCAAATGTCATTGAGACGAATCTTGTTGATATTTAAATTAGTTGTGGATTATCATCATAGACGACACCACCTTGCTGGTGTGATGGAGTGGAAAGATGGCCTGCTCATTTAAAGTCAATAGTGAATGTCCTGATATCTTACTCAGAAGTGTTCGGGAGTCTGCTAACAGTGATGTTATACCACTTGGACAAGTGTACGATTGTATTGTACTGTACATGCCATTATTATTGTAAATACTTGGATTTACTGATTAGAAAACATTATATTTACGCTGAGTTGCAGTATATTTGCATTTAGTTGCATGTTTCTTTGTCCGAGTGTGTCATCTTTCTTGCCTGAATATGATTAAAGGCACTGGGCCCGAAAGTGCTGTTCCTTTGTTCTCCTAATTACTCCCAAGACTCTGCGACATGCTAATTTTCATGTGATACTGGAGACATGAGAAAACACATCTTTTTAACCCACTTTTTTTTTGAGATGTGCAATTCATAATAACTACCAAAAATAACCAACAGAAGTTGATAATCAAGGCATACAAGAGTCACCAGAGAGTTCAAAAAGACATTTTAATTTTAATAGAAGGCATGCTGTAAACACATCTTTCAAATATTCACTTATTGTCATTAAGAAAATTAAACCTCATTTAACATTAAGAAGAAAAAATGTGCATGATGAAATTATAATTATCTGCTATTATACTCTATTGATTATACTGCATTGATTCATTATTGACATACATTTCATATTTTAGCAATCCAGTGTAGCTTGCTTGGTATCAATCTAAAATCCTTGGTTTCTAACCATTTCTGGTTTTCATCCCTGGTTTCTAACTATTTTACGAAAAAGCGCATGATGAAGCTCTGCTGTAACACTGCATTGTTTTAGTGTTGGCACACATTCATATATTAGTGATACAGTGCAGCAAACATTCTAAAATTGGAATTAGAAACCAGGGCTGAAAACTTTTTTTACTCAGTTTGTTTTATTTAGTTATAATGTTTAAAAATGTATGATAAATGTATTTTTAATCCAAAATCGTTACAAATGTAGGGTTATATGACATAGTGCTGAAAATAACATTTTGTATTGACCAGTCCTTAGATTCACTTGCTTGTATCTGATAAAAATTAAAATCAGTTTAAGGGATGCAGGAAAATAAGCAGGATTTTTTGTGTATTCTTAAATAGTCAAGTTCAAAGAATTTTAAAGTTTCACTGAAATGTTGGAGATTGATTAAAGCTTGCTTTGAAGGCTTTGTAGTCTCCATATCTTCCTGACATCGTCCTCTGCACTGTCTAAGACCTTAAACACAGCAGCATCTCCTGTTTGAGCAAAACATCTCAGCAGACGCTCCAGAACAGTCACTGGGATGCTGAAGTTCAGGTGGGGATATGTCACTTTTGCTGCAAAGTCTCTTGTGTTACTGGACACGATACCTAATTTTGGAATATATAAGATTAAAAAACATTTAACTTCAAACTTGCGAAAGAATCTGCCTATGAAAGCAAGATTTAAATAGACATTGTCATCAAAGGAGAGCTAGAATGCTCTATAAGAGAGAATAATATGCTTAATTGGTCATATGGTGCCCCCTTCTGGTTAGAGAAGGTATTGTATATTTCAATCTCCGCTTGATACTGCATTTTTACTGAAGCACAACTGGTTGATGTTCTGAAAAACAACACCTTTTCCATTAATTTCTAACTGCTACATATTAAATGTGTGATATTACCTAACAATTCTCCAGTGGCAGAACGAAGTACAGCACCACCACTGGCTCCAGACTGCACAGCACAAGTAGTCTGCAGCATCACAGGACGTGACTGATGGGTAATAACTCGGGATAAGATCCCTGAGGTCAATGAAGGGCCACAGCTGCTCCCTAAAGCTCCATAACCCACAACAAGCACATCCTCACCTAAACAAACACACAACATGAGAATTCCAGGGGCTGCACGGGTACAAAGTACTCACAGTTACAAAATTCATTTAAATGTATTAAATTAGTGTATATATATATATATATATATATATATATATATATATATATATATATATATATATATATATATATATATGTATATATATATATATATATATATAGCGATCAATCTGTAAGTGTAATGCATTTAAATGTATCTATGTTCCTTTTCAGGATGATACATAATGCTGAAAAGTCAAATGTTTTGTTTTGACCAGTCACTATGTTCACTTGGTTCTATCTAACAACAATAAAAATCAGTTCAAGGGTTGCAGGAATTTAAGCAGGATTTCTGTGTAATATTAAATAGTCCAGATAAAATAAATTTGAAGTATCAATGAAATTTAATTACACCGATTTTTATGCTGAAATGACACAATAATAATAATTTCACAATTCTGACTTACGGTCATAATTGCTGTCATAATTTTTTGCTTTTACTTTTATTTTGTCACTTGACTTGCCATAATGCCATAAGTCATAATTATGTAATAGTTCACTTTTTATGTCATAAATATTTATGACTTCTCATAATTTTGACATTTCATGCCATAACCATTTCAACTTTTATCTTAGAATTATACGTGTGTCACAATTTTGCCTGTTTATTTCTATATGATTTATCAAAGCATGATTTATTCTTATTTGACAAAAGTACACTTCCAGTTATATTTTGAATGTAAAAAAATACAGTATCGGATATCAAATTAATAATCATTGTATGTAAAATACTACGGTTAAATATAAAATATAAATGTAGTGTCAAAATTGATACAAAACCACCTGATATTTGGATATGAAATTATCACACACATAAAGTGACACACTGGATAAACAAATGTTATTTTGTCTTATGTTGGTAGCATTAGACATCCACAGAAATCTCGAATCAAACATGGCTAAATATGAGTCTCAATAAAACAGGTTTGCAGCAAATTACCTGGGTGAAGGTATGTGGTAAACTGTGTTTTTACGGAGGCGGCAAGAGGTTCCTGAAGCTCCATTACAGCGATATCATAGGGAGATGATGGTGCTGATGAATACAGCACCTTACCACTTACTGCATGAAATCTGAGGTGGAAAGTTTAGATATTACAAGTCCCACGGTGATTAAAATACAAGTAACATGTAGCATGTTTACCAAAGGTCACCAAACAAAATGACACTTCTTTAGGCCTTATAATTATGAGTAATGAATTCAAAGCAGATTACCTTTCTCCAAAGTTGACTCTGACTGTGAGCTCAGATTTTTCATTCACTACATGCCTGCAGGTCAGAACCAGATTCTGGTTTAGCAGCACACCAGAACCCCACAGATGGCCGCTCTCAATCAGCAGAACTCCAGTGAAAAATTCAGAGCCTGGTTTTCGGTTTGTAGTTAATGGATCTTGAAAAGAGCCAGTAATTAACTGAGATGACTTTTCTATCAGTGACTCCTGGATGGCACCAGCCTTTAGCATGTTTTTCAGAATCAGGTGAACCGAGCACACAAGTGTCAGTCCAATCCATTTATCTGATTTCCAGCAAAGTGGTGAAACGATCAAACCCACAAGGTAAGATCTGTTTCCTTTACTAATAAAAACACCACCTCCTTCGGTGCCAGGCAAGCAGCGGGCATCAGTCAGGACCAGGGCATTCTCATGACCTGCCAGATTACTAATTATACCTTTACTAATTGTGTTCATGAAGAGGTCTGGACAGAGAGCACCAAAAGGAGAGCCACATGCGATGACATGACATCCCTTTTTAAGACTGCCACTCTCCACCCATGGAATAGTTTCCTTACAGGTGCATGAGGATGAAGTCGGCACTTTTAAAAGTGCAAACCAACTTAAAAACCTGGAGTCTTCTAGAACTTCTGTATCCAATGTGCCACTACAAAAGCCCCAGTTATCAGCCCCTTTGAAGATCTTCTGAAATGCATCTTGAAACTCCACACAATTGATCATCATTAACAGTTGAGCCTCTTGACGGCTCGTATTGCGTCTGTCCGTTGCACACGATTGGTTGGCACAAAGGTGAATGTAATCTAAACTAACTTGTATCTCTTTAGTGAAACTCTCGGAATGTAAAATTTTCGCGTTTTTCTCCATGCACTGTCTGTCATTGATAAAGCGTGAGAACAAAATGCCACTACAGACTACAATCCCAGCCTGGTAATTCAGAAACACTCCACTACAGCTTAGTTCTTTATTCTGAGATCCAGATGTGAGGTTGAGTGGCTTCTCGGACACTGTGACAACACAACATGTTTCTTCCACATTCTTCATTTTCAAACGTTGGTTACATAGATACAACAGTTTTTAGTTGGTTCAAATTGTCACTTTTTTAAGCTAATAGTAATAACAATAATTCTTGCATCTTGAAATTAGTTCAAGATACAAACGTCAAACGCGGGGCTGCTGGAGGGCAAATTATAAATAAGTGCTAACAAACACAATTTGTCAATAACAACTAGTCAGAGTTACAACGAATACGTCTGACAAATTGGATAATTTAATAATATCTATATTAATTTGTCGCCGACTTAATTTTGTTGCACGCGCTGTCTGCAAGTCTTCCTGGTATGGTTTCATTGGCGTAAAACTAGTCACGTGGTCGATGAATGTTGCAATTTGGAGTTCGACTCTTTTGAACAATTCGTTTCGTAGAACCGGTTCAGTGATTCTTTTACGTCCACGTTAAAAATACGATTGCTACTGTATGTCGAGACGTTTTAGTTAAACAGTTCAAATGATTCATTGAAAAGATCCAACAACAAAGAAAGTTTTCGAATTCAAACCAGACGTCGTTTATTACGTTGGAATGTTTTCTTGTGCAACAATGTGCTTGTTCATTCAGATGGTCACGTCACAAGGGTAAGGTTTTTTTTTTACTATAATGTCACAGTTGTTTTAAATGTTTTTACGATTCATAATTTCATATAGGCCTACATATATGTGTGATTTTTTTTAGATCAAAGTACACACGGAAAATTCAAAATATATATATATATATATTTATTTATTTAATGCTTTCTTCAGTGCAGAAATGCTACATGTGCATGTCCATAATTAGCTAATTCAAAAGAAAAGCAGCATTGACACTGCCAATCCTTTTACTTAAGCCTATTTACAAGTATGGGTAAAAGTGACCTAGTAATAGGACACATTTTCCATTGCCCATGCATATTTTCTATGAATTAAAAAAGCCTATATACTCTCATGCCATAACTGCAAATAAGTTACAGATGGCAGTCAACAAGTACTCATTACACAGTCGGGTAGTTTAGTGTTGAAACAGGCTAATGTAAACTGAGTGCTACATAACCACAGTCTTAAAAGTATCAAAATACTACATACAAATCAAATATTTGCATTTTTTATATATTAGATAGAAATATTTCATTTTAAATCTCAGGTAATTTTGATAAGCAAGCATGTATCCATTGGCACCGGCATAGCACACTATATCACTTCAGAAGTTTTTTTCCTTTGAACAGGTGGCAAATACAGAACTAGGGGGAAAACACCAACATTAAGGCACTGAGGTAATGTAACATGAAAACAAAAACACTGATTCTATATCTTCTGATGATTTCACATCAGAATTTCACAGCACAAGTGATGTTCACCTGATTAAAATCCTTGATTTAAATGTTCAATGGTATGTTTACCTTTCACTGATGCAAATCCACACTGGATTGAAAAAAAGTGTTCTGTAACTTGACGCCGACTCTTAAAATAACCCAGCTCAGTCAACTGTTAAAGCAAACTATTTCTATCCCTGCTTTTAGAAAAGGGAACAGCATATTGCTAAGGTAAATGTAACTTATGTAAGTAATTTCTACTGTAGCTTGAATTAATGCATATCTCAGATACTTCTCTATCACCACACTGGATTTTATAGGCTCAGATAATATATATAACACCCCTGGTTACTAGTTTCATTAATTCATAAATAATCAATTAATAAATAAGGATACACAGGTTTTTAATTAATAAACACATTAAATAGGTTAATCAATATATTGCGAAAGCCATCGAAAACCTTCACCATATCCTTGTCTCTTCAACACACTGCACATAAAGACTTCCATTGGCCTCAGGTTCAGTTCTTTCAGTGATACATTCCCCTGTGTGAGACAAAAGACCATGTACTGCTCCAGAAAATATCATTCATTGTGTAAAATATACTATACAAGTTATACATATATTAAATTTATTCCCTCAATGACCTACCTTTCCTGTGGTCTGTCCATGAAGACCAAACATTCCTCTCAGCGCATCCTCACTAATTGCTTCTGGACGGTCGATTTTATTCCCCAAAATAAGGATTGGCACATTGGAGATGGTTTCATCAGTTAAGAGGGCCTATGATTAAAAAGCAAGGTGCCCTCATTATTATTCAAATACATGGCTGTTTTTTGATTGGTGGGTCTGGGAAGAAATTGAAATTAGTGCACTGATGTCAGTGCAGTGATATTCCTTTGCACTTTTTTAAAAAAGTACAAAACTTTCACGGAGCAGACAACTTGGTTCCTTTTTTCTGAGAGTTTGGATGTGTTCAAAGATAAACATTCATTAGTAAATAACTGGTCATATACAAACCCATTGATTATATTTCTAAAAGAAAGTAAAATGTAGACTTACATCCAACTCAGTTTTGGCTTCTAGTAGACGTTCATGGTCAGCACAGTCAACAAGATACACAATCCCATTTATCGCTGGAAGATAATTCCTCCAAACCCTTCTTGCTGAGGATTGAGAATAGATCAAATCAATTGTGTTTAAGGTTGTTCTGGAATTTCTAAACAAATTTGTTATTTTTTTTTTTTTTTTTTTCAAACAAATCTCCTTTTAACTATATCAGTGATTTTTTGCAATTTAAATTCCATATATATTAATCATTTATTAATAAATGTTATTTTTACCTTGAGCATGTCCACCCAGGTCGAATGTTGTGAAAGTCATCCCAGCAATACTCAGTTCTTCAGATGCTAACAGATAAGACAAGATACGGTACATTTTGTACAATGATTGCTTCAACATATCGATGAAAAATGTATAAAGCTCATATGAAAATGGAAAAACACGCTGCACTTTAGGCAACTTACTAGGGTGAAGTGTTGGAACATGTTGCCCAAGTCGATCATCTTTTAGCATGTGCAATAATGTTGTTTTTCCAGCATTGTCTAATCCAAGAAATACTAATTTCCCAGACTTTTTATAGAGTCCTAAAATGTAATGAGATTATGAAAGCACACACAAAAAAAAAACAATAAGAAAAATCAGCTACATTATTATTTGTGTTCATCAGTATTTCAGTATGGTTGTGATAATTTACCTAATAACTGTAACACACTGCTGAATCCTCTGTACAGCCAATCAAATATGAAAGACATTGTTGTAGCCTGTTCCCTGAAATAAATGAGCACCAGAATGAGAGAATTGTTTAAAAGCAGTACAAGATCCCAGACTTTTCAAGGGGCTCTGCTAACTCCAGAATAAGCTCTTTAGCTAAATCTACTGTAAGCAGGCGAAAAACAGCTGTTATTAAATGACCCAAGTTAACGTCTCCAAGAGTACATTTAAGAAAAGAAATATAAACCCCCTCGTATGTATTAACCAATATCCCGCACACAACATGCGCAAGAAACTATTTCTAGTTGTGAGACCTTGTCATTTGACGCCTTGGATATAGCACACAGACATAGCTGTCACTCAAATGACAGCAACTCGCGTTCAAATTCAAGTACACAGTAATAAGGGTTTGCATTGTAAATTAAGATGCATACATGTCGAAGTGAAAATACTGTTTTCCAACTCTACCTTACATGTAAACACCGCAGTAGGCTATTCACAGCGCAAATGTTAAGCGCGCGTTTCTAGAAACACGTCCATAGTGGAGGCGCTTTAACACACTCAAAACAACAGCCAGATATGCTCAAGTTGAATGAGCAAAGTATGGTATTGTAAGGGTTAAAATGTTAACTGACGTTTTAGATAAAGCCTTAAAACCTTGTTTAATAGAAACATTGTAACAAATGTCTACATTTATTGTCGCGTCATTTGCTAACAGCATAGAACAAAATACGCTGCAATAGGAAAATATTCGTGTAAATACCTGGGAGGATCCTCTTCTGTTGCAGACCCGTCAGTCCGGTCTGTATTCTACTGCTGAAAAACAGCCCGAATTTGACGTTTAACCGGAACTGCGTAGCTGCATAGGGTGGTCTCAGATCGATTGTAGGTTAATGTGTTGGCATCGGGGTGCTAAATGTTGACCGACTTGCGGCTGTTTATTCTGACAGCTAAGACTTTACATTCAAAAGTTCGGGAACCGTAAGATTAAAAAAAAAAAAAAGTTTTTAAAAAAAGTCTTTAATTCTCACTGCAAGGGTGCATTCGTATAAACCACAGTAATATTGTGAAAAAATATTAAAATTTATAAGAACAGTTTTCTATTTTAATATAATTTAAATGGTAATGTATTACTATAAAAAGCATATATTTCTGCAGACATTACTCAAGTGTTACATGATACTTTAGAAATCATAACAATATACTGATTTGATTCTCAAGAAACATTTCTGCTGCGTATTTTATTTTATTTTTTATTTAAACTGTAACATTTTAATCAGGATTCTGAGTTCAAAAGAACAATTTATAGCATAAATCTTTTGCTATATTATAAATAGTTTTCTTGTCACTTTTGCGTAACATATCATTGCCCAAATAGAGGTATAATTGCATACTAATGGGGTAGTGTAGAATCATAAAATGTTAAACTGTTGTTGAAATTCTAAATTGTAAAGCATTAGATCATCCAAAATAATTTCCATCATTTCTTGTTCCACACTTGTATAACATTGTTTCATGAATGTAAGGTAGAATGGCATCTCCAGTCCCCGCTCACTTACACTGTATGAGAAAAAAAGTAAACGAGGCTGCCAGCATATTATCCATTGATGCACAGAACAAAGAAAGTCAAGTGGGTTTGAAACAACAAGTAATCAACATAATATTTCAGTAATGTAAAGACAATGGAATACAAAAAAGGTATTAACAAAAAATGTCTGATAGTAGTGTCTTATGAGAAAAGCTTTATTAAAGCATTTGTTCAGAATTTTACAGTACCTGAGTTTGACCAGACTATTAGCTAACTTTAGTATCTGTTACACAGAATATCCAACCATTATCAAATAAAACTTAACTTAGCAAGACATTGGTTAGCTCCCCTAAATGTTAATGTGATATTCAATCCCCTAAATAAGGTGTTAAGTGCCCCTGTTTTCATAAAATACCATTATTCTATACAGATGATGACATACATATTCAAAACATGATGAGACTGGTCCATTAACAGTGTTATGTTCTTCAGTTCTTTGCATAGTAGAACCATTTTTCAACTGAAAAAGACAGTACAACAAAGTAAATATCATGTCACATCTTGAAAGAAAAAGTGTAAACTCGAATGGATAAGTAACAGTATTTTTTTTGGAGATCTGATGTTTCAATGTAGAAAAAAGAAAAAAAAGAAAAGAGACGAAAACAAAATCAAACCTGAGCTTGGAACTGGACTAGCCTCTCCACATGGGCAAGACTGAAAAATGAAAAGAAAAATTAGTTTTAGTTACTACAATAGTGAAGTCTTACTTAACAAAAGTAACCACTATTTATGCTATTATCAAATTAATTGAAAGCAAAAACAAAGTTCTTACTCCATCAACAACTGCTTTGGCTTCATCTGCCGAACAGCAGAATGGACTGTCTCCCTCTGAGACACACGTGTTCTTGCTGCACAGTAAAAGAGAAAAAAGCAAGTTAGCAAGTTAAAAGAGGGGAAAAGCAAAGAAAATTATTTTATATTTTATATCATGTTGATGTGTTCCAGCAGTAAACCATGTCTACAATAGGTTAAATCTGTAGTGACTGAAAATGAAAGTGCAAACAGTCAGAACTGAAATAAAATACCATGCAAACTGAGCAAAAAATTGCGTACCACTGAAGAAAAATTCCCTTACCAGTTTAGTTCTCCAGCATTGGCTTGCTGTGAGATCAGTGCCTTCCAGAAACCATGCGTGGCTTTGATCGTCTCAGTGGCAAAGTCCTGGAATAAATGTAGCATATTTATATGACAAATATGACCAATTGCAAATTAGAGCTTGTTTATTACAATTTTCTGAACTACACACCTTGTCTTTGAACTCTCCATTGAATGCAAACTGGTTTTCAGGTTTACCATCAGGTACCTTGTATCTCCTGAACCAGTCAACTGTGGCCTCGAGGTAGCCAGGCTTGAGTCTCTTCACATCACTAATGTCTATATTTCACACCAGAAAAATGTATCACATATATGTATCTCTTCTAAGTCAAGTTGAAAGCAACGAGTGTAACTTACTGTTCAAGTCCTTTGCCTCAGGGTCATCAACGTTGATTGCAATGACTTTCCAATCAGTTTCACCTTCATCGATCATTGCTAAAACACCCAGGACTTTCACTTTGATAACATCTCCACGACAGCACACCTTTGAAGATCCAGCATTGTGGGGTTTGTTTATCTAATCCAACTGTAGCTGCACGTATGACAGCTTGCTTAATAATTTCGGCTTTCTTTCACAGAATAAGACAAACACTGATATCTATACCTTGTTTCCAATTTCACAGACATCGATTGGGTCATTGTCACCACAACACCCTGTGTCATTGTCTTTGTGCCCAGGGTCTTCCCATGTCTGTCAGAAAAGATTTAAAGAAAGTCGTTTAAAAATATAGGGGAGGAAACAACACAATGGCACATGCAATTCATATCTACAAGAAAGGTTTTTAATTTCAGTTTGAATAATGCTAATCTGTCTCCGCCAAAATCACTGGAATGCAGTGAGATGGAATGTATTTCTCAAGAAATGAAGGAAAATCTGTCATATTTTCATATTGACAAGCCATAATAAAACTATCAAGTACTAAAAGAATATGTTTATAATTGTGTTCATGAAGATGAAACAGATTTAAACTAACATTTAAAAGTTTGGGTTCAATAAGATTGTTCTAAACAATTAAAACTTTTGTGATCATAACGACATTTATTATGTTATAAAAGATGAATGAAATGTTTCTTGAGCAGCAAATCAGCATATTCGAATGATTTCTAAATGTGAAACTGAAGACTGGAGAAATGGTTTCTGAGAATTCAGCTTTACCAGCACAGAAATAACTATTTTAAAATATGTTAAATAAAAAAAATAAAGAAAATTAATATATCATAATATTCTACCTTATTTTTGATCATATAAATGCAACATTGGTGAGCATAAGAGATTTCTTTCCAAAAAATAATTAAAGAATTAAAAAATATACATTTCTGATCCCAAACATTTGATCTGTAGTATTTTAAACAGTTAACTGATTCCAGAAACTGAAGCAGTTTCTACCTTCTTTCTGTTTTATTGTTTGAGTTTAATGTGTGATGATCAGTGCTGATTTAAAGCTTACTTGAGGGATTGCTCCATAATTCCAAATATAGCCTTTGTGAGGGAAAACATTGGCCACGTAGCGCAAATTGCCCTTCTTCACATCTTGCTTAATGGGGTTCAGTGGGTCTTTTGTAGCAATCTGAGAAGTAAACCATAATGTCATTCATAGAAACACCAACTAGTTGATGAGTCATTATTTAGTTTGAATGTCAATACACAACCCACCACAAAATGTAGGTTAAAAGTCTTTTTCCTTTAACTGTACGTGTAAGTGTGTAACTATATGACCTTGCAAAATAAATAGCCTGTTACAAAGTCCTCTGTTCTATTGTTTTATTCTGTTATACTGCAAGTGGTGTAGTTTTTTTACTGTTGGTCATACTTTACCTCCATTTTTGCATTTGTCCATCGTGGTACCTCAACAACCATGTGGAAAATGTTCTAAAGAGAAAATTAAAGCAATTGATTTTTTATTTAAAAAAAAGGAAAGTAGCCTAAATGTGACATTCCCATAATAATTTAACCTTAATATACCTAAACACAAAAATGTATGTAAAGCCATGAGAATGATTAATCAAAGATTTACACCGGTAAGATATCAGAACAGTCCAAAGTATTGAACAATTTAAGATGACACTAATGAAAGGGGGTAAAGATCACTCCACTTACAGACCAAGTACCTTCACCTGATAAAGAACTGATATACACTGTGCTGGATTGTGAAATGGCCGTTCACTGCCAAAGGGGTCCCATAAGGGAGGGGGATCTACACTGAGACTAGGACAGGGGTAGGCAAGTTCGGTCCTAGAGAGCCGCAGTCCTGCACAGTTCAGCTCCAACCCTGAAAAAAACCCTCACCTGCCTGTACCGGAGTAATCGATAAGCTTGTTCAGGTGTGTTTGAGTTTGATTAAGGTTGAAGCTGAACTCTGCGGCTCTCTAGGACCGAACGTGCCTACCCCTGGACTAGGAGAAGAGAAACTAACAATGAACAATTAAATGAACATACTGTACCTGAGCTTCATCTGCATACATAGGTATGTCATGGAATGGTGAAATGTACTTTCCATCTGAGCTCTCTGGATAAAAATAAATAAATAATAATAATTCTATAAGAGTATATCAGACATTCAGAAATGGTCAAGCCCAGTCACTTAAACTTTATTAAATGGTATGTTTTGGATGCATTTATTGACTTTTATGAAGCATATAAAATAACCCAAAAGATAAATGAATTAATCGCACCATTATTCATGTACAAAGAAAGCTGAGATATTCTATAACTTTTCGCTAGGTGTTCCAAAGAAGAAAGTCTGGTTTGATGCATTAGTGATTTCACAATTTTTATGTTGAAGTGAATTATTGCTTTACACTGCACACGTTAATAACAATGATCTTGCCGTGTGTGCATAGAGCTTGTCAATAATTTTTACTTGTCAGAAGAGAGCAGGTGACGTCATGCTGCTGCTAAGGATGAGATGCACAGCTGGCAACTAAAATAAACAGAGCATACCCAATTTTGTGGAAAATTGTATAGTTATATCTGCTTTAGTAACTTTGTATTTTATTCATCCGAACTCATTTTAAACAATGCAGTCAGTATATATGACTATCTATAAAAGAAACCCTTTATACTTGTCCTTCATTTACACATTTTAATGAGCTTAGGTTATACCAACAATGCAAACAAAAATAACATAGTTTGCGATGTTGCACTGTTGGTAATAATTACATATAATTTTTTTGGGACTCTCGTTTTTTAAATGTAACCGGTTTAACAGGTTTGCTTTCTTCAAACTGAAAATAACTTTACACAGAGCTACAGTTAATCAGAAATTACAAAAAACTTTATGGACCGATTATCATCTAAATTCGTAAAATCGTTAAATTTATTAATTTAATTAGGTTTTAGGTCATAAATGACGCGAGAAAAAGCGACACGTGGGACTTGCGGCCCAGCCCCTTTCATCTTAATTCAATGAACTGTCCTTACTTTACAAACTTCTCATCACCAATCCCCGAAGAACAGAATATATACTTACTGAAATAAATCCTATAACTTAAAGTGTTAGGGTTTCCTCTTTCTTCAGTGGAGAAACTCATATTGTGCGCTCTGTGTATTGACTCCGGCAGGATGTGTGTAAAAAGACTGCAGCGACGTGCTAGAGGAAGTTGCGCATGCGCATAGACTGATCTGCGCAAAATACGTAAGCGCATGTTGATTTGTGAATCGGCAGTGATAGTAGACAGTGTTAGATCTTGTAAAAGGAAATAGGAAATAACACACTTTTAATGCGGTTTCTTTTACATGTTTGTAAAAACTCTTAGCCTAAGCTGTTTTTTTCGCCTGGTTTGAGTTGGTTGTACAGCCTGACCAAGTCTTACCTTTATTTTCTAAACAGTTCTAAACACCTGTTTTAGCTGTCCCTAACCAAGTGCCCAAATGGGGTTGTTGTTGTCTTGAGCAACAAATCATCATATTAAAAAAATGGATCTGAAGGATCATGTGACACTCAAGACTGACTGCTGAAAATCCAGATAACATTTGACACAATAACATTGACATAAATAACATAAAATAACATTTGATATAAATAACTTTGATATAACTTATATGAAATTATAATAATATTTCACAATATTGCTTTTTTTGGTGAATTTTTGGTGAGCATAAGAGATTTATTTCTAAAACATTTGAAAATTCTCAATTATTAGTAATATAATCTGAAGTGTACGTTGTTTATTCCATAGACTGGTTTAGTCGCTTTGTTATATTCTTACGCTCTCGTAACCTTTCTTTTCTAATGAATATATAAAATTATATTATTTGATTTTATATATAATAGAATATATTCATTCTACCATCTAGTCATCCTCGCTAAATATTAAATAAATAATGACGTTTTGCGGAGTGGGCGTTTGTGAGACGTGATTCTCTGTTGACGTCATATCCTCCTAGTGCTCTTCGCTTCCTGCCTGGCGGAGGGAGGGGTCGGTGCTGACGGCTGGGAGGACGAGCTGAACGTTAAGAAAGCCTTGGGAAAGCGATAAGAAGCGAGGGGAAAGGGCCCGAGGTTTTTACCTTCCGTCGGGAAAAATTGTCGCTCGACTCTGATTAGCACCTGAAGCAAGTGCAATGTCGTCCAGTCGTCAGCTTAGTGAGAGCAGGGCCATCCCGACCAGGACGGTGCTGATCAACGAGTCAACGCAGCTACCTCACGACTATTGCACCACTCCCGGAGGCACTTTATTCTCCACCACCCCGGGAGGTAACAACCCAGATTATATCTGCAGGTGTTCACCTGCTGTTTGTGTGGAGACAGTTTAATGTTTAGAGGGGTGCCTGTGTTGGCCAGGAAGCCGTAACCACATAAAAAGGCTGTGTCTCAAAACATTGTGTTCTGTAACTTGCTTAGACTTTAAGGGGTCGTAGGAACCTTTAGTTAGTTTGGCTGTAGTGTGATAACGCTCAAACTGTCGAGAAGTTTAAATTTGACGATGACCAAAACATGTTGACGAGGAAGGCTGTTTCCTGTGCTTTTGAGACACATCCATGTAGTTCAAAACAAAAACAGCGCCGCCTGTGCGTCTCTCTGATCAACATGATTGATGGACAGAATAGAACAGAACAAAGGAATGTGCCGTTCTCCATATATGTTTAATATAATACATGTAGCAGTAAACATCCTACCCAGTGTCTTGATTGCTTAATTTTATTACCGTTTATTGCGACCAATGATAGTAAATTAGTCTTTGTGATTTCAAAAGCATTAAAATGTGCCATATTAACATCTGTTTCACTTTAAGGCGGATGATTATCATCATTTACTCATTCTCATATTGTTGTCAACCAAGTGTGACTTGTTTTCTTGTCTGTAACACTAAAGGAAATATGTCAGATCGCTTTAGGATTATGACATTTTATGCATGCTGGTAGTTATGTAATAAAACCATCTTATGACAGTGTGTTTATTATGACAATGCAGGAACCCGAATAATCTATGATCGCAAGTTCCTGTTAGACCGGCGTAACTCGCCCATCGCCCAGACCCCGCCAGCACATCTGCCGGTTATCCCAGGAGTGACAAGCAAGAACGTCCTGAATGAAAACAAGAGGAATGAGGCTAAAAACATTAACAACCACGATGCCAAGCCAGGGCAAGGTTAGTCTTTTAAACTGACCGAACTGGAACTGTTTCCACTGGAACCTCCCTGATTTGTGCTCAATCACCTTATGTACACAAACAGTAATGGGTCTGGTTGACAAGGGTTAGACTAGTGCAAACTCATACTATTCTCTTAGTGGTCTATTCTCTTTTAGTGGTCATGCATTAAGTTTTTTTTTGTGTTTGCTGCAGGTGAAGATGCTCAGTTTGAGATGGACATCTAAAGGAGAGGAACCAACATGAAGAATGATTAATTACCTGGTACCTGTGTGCCAGTGGCTTGGCTTGTAGAAACCAATGTTGTGAGCCCTCTCCTTTAGCTCTTTCTAGCTGCTGGGTGTTGCATAATCATGGGGATAAATGACTAAAAGTTTGCCCAGTGGGGCTGCTGGAGCCCTGAAAGTTAACCTGGGAGCCTGTTGAGCTCTTTTTGTTTAGGTTTCAGGGCAGCCATCAGCTGTACTTGCTTAAGTCACAGAGCAAAGGACAAATTCTGTATTCTAAGTGCCCGGATATGTTACCAATTTACCATAAACAAATCAGCCATCAGAGATTCACTGCTGATACATCAGAGTACATTGTTCTAGTTGATACTCTTAATGCAGTCTTCTTGTTTCATATGTAAACTGATTTGCACCCAAGTCAGGAAATGCAGTTATCTGTATGTACATGTCCTCCTAAATGTAAGATCTTTTTTTTTTCGAAAAGGGACAGCACGATAATCATCATACTTTTGATTAAAAAAAAGAAAGGATTCCGTATTCATTCCAAGTATTTTATATCAGTTAAAACAGGTGACTTTTGTTCTAGATTTTTATTTTCAGGTACTTATTCAACTCAGAAAAATAGTTTTATAGAATTGTCCAAAAACAGACCACGGACCTTAATTACTTGGTTGAATTTATATAGGATTACAATGCCAAACCAATTTTCTACTTTTATTTAGAACTACCCCAGAATAAGAATTTCAGTCCATAGTCTTCTAATTACCTTTTGCCCTTATAGCTGGTTAATTTTAAGTAATAACGAAAGACCAAACTGTTACTTTAGGTCATAGAGAATGTTTCTGTTCAGATTTGTCTTGCTATCAGTGTGATTTGTACCTACCTTTGCATGGCGAGACACTTGAAATGTCGATATCAGATCTTAATTTACATTGTCTAGTTAAAGGTATACAATGCCAAGTACCATTGGACTGATCAAGGGTTTAATATACTTTATGAAACAATGACAAATAAAAATAGTTGGTCTCAGGAAGCACTTGCATTATGTACCTAACAAGTACACATCTTATGGCTCTGTTCATGGGAGAAATAGCACGGTGAATATTTAACATTAACATCAGCTGTGACATCTACTGTCACTTTCCGATTATTACAATCCTTACGAACCTTGATAATCAAATCAAAGGTTAGAAAGCACTGAAGTGTTTTTTTGTTCATTTCACTATTGTCTGTCTCACAGCCACACAATGTGAACGATCCTTTGAAAGATGGATAGTTTTGTAGTGACCAGACATTCATATTTTGGTTTAAATCTAACCTCTTGAAAACTTGAACTGAATCTTTCCGATGCTCCTCTATGCATGTTCTTTTGGTCTGCTTTTTAGTCTTATGTTCACTGATCATTTAAATGTTGAGGTTTTTTTTGGGATGCCAAATCTTGTGGAAGACGAGAAGGTTAGATTAATATTGAAATAGAATTAAGCAAAGAGATTATCCAAACAAAGTGACTTAAAGAGGATAAGACTTATTCTCAAGACTTTGTCTCATTCTGTGCTCTGGTCAGTCTCTGAAGCACAGAATTTCGCTCTCTCTCTCACACACAGACACACACACACAGAGTGATCTCTTGTGCTTAGCCTCTGTATCCATGCCTTACTGTACTAAGCTGAGAAGCTGTCAAAAACAGTTTCCTTCCATACCTTAAATACAGGATCAGTTATTTTCTGTTTGATTTCTTTCCAACTTTCAAGTTGAGGATAAGATCAAGATATTGCTGTGTTTTACTTGGAAACATTATATTTTTGGAAACATGTTTGTTATAATTTACTTTCTTACAGAGATGGAAAGATACAGCAGTATAATATTTGTAATAGTAATGGACTGGTTAAAAAATAAACACGGTTTAGGTTCGAGTTTGATCGGTTGCAGTTAACTTTTTAGAAAATATTCAATATTGGTGAAATCCTTGCCAATTAGAGGCACATTTTCATTTCTGGTTTGATTTATAGAATTTATTATAGTCATATTCAAGTAATAATGATTTGCAGTAAAGGGAAGTTAATATACTGTCCTTCTGTAATAGATTTGTCAAATCCCAGCTTGTTTAAGCATCACTGCTTACTTTTTCCTTCATACTTTCCCCAGGTCTCTGAAACTTTCAGAAATGCATTTAGCTCTCTGTTAGGATGAAAGTTTTATCTAATGTGACAGAAATTGGAAACTGTATTTTCTCTCTTCTTTGAGACCCTGTTCAATTTAATTTGAATGAAATGCCAGTGCCAGTGGACACTGTTACAGCAAGATCAATAAAAGTTCCTTGTTATCAACTTGTCTGTTTGTCTTCTTTGCCAAATGCTTGTGCATTTCAATATGCTTGAATGTCATGTAAACAATCTGTTTGAAATACTAGGGCTTGCCTCTAGACGGAGCAGTAGGATATTTGAGAAAAAAAAATATTCTGGGCCTCTGTAAGTTAGTTTTGGCTCTGGTTTTTGTAGATGCTAAATTGTTTTATTCCAAAGTGGGAGTTCTCTGTTTATTTTCTTGTCTTTAGCTAGAAGCCCTTATTACAGTAGATGAATGCATGTGAAGAGAGCTTGGTTGCTTGGAAACTCATGGCAATACAAAGTGTCCACTTCACACCAGCGGTTCAAGCAGAGGCTGTTTTCAATGCATCGAAAGACATTAGAAGAAGTGGCAGTGGAGAAAAATAAGAACTTGGCCAACATTGAGCAAAATTACCCTCTGCGATATGCAGCAGCTTGAGGTTTATAACCATCACCAATGCAAGAAAATCAAGTGAAACCCATAATATTATTAAGATCATACTGTTTAAAGTTATAAGTGTCAGCTTATTCATTCTCTGCCCCCTACATCGCAGGCTTTTCGACATTTCACTCATGTCTGCAGCACCGTTGCTGGGAGATGGAGCTGTTAGTGACTGGTGAAAAGATGAGAATCCACCCACCGACATCCTCCTCTCCCATAACATATATATATTGCCAGTGAAAGAAGCAGCTGAAGAAGGAGGCCGTTCTCTCCTCCTCCTCTCCTCTCCTCCCCCTGTGTTATCCATCTGCACTGCTGTCTGTTGAGACTTGCTCTGCTGGATTGACACCATGACTGATTGTCTTTGGACCTGTGAGGGACATTAATTGACAGGACTCAAGATGAGTGTGACATGGACTTGGTCTTCTTCTACCTTTAATTGTTTCTCTCAAGTCCTGACAGGTGTCTGAGAGAGCAGGTAACCAGGTGAGGAAACTTTTATGATATTTGCTATCCTATTACCTTGTCTTTGATTCAGAGTAGAAATATGTGCTCTATTAAGTGTTCAATTTTGTCTTAAACTGTGCTTGGCATTAATAAGTTTGAGTCTCTTATCAGTCAGCATCCTGCGAAATGCTGGTGGGCAAGTGTACTTACTAAGTACTACAGGAGAGTTGATTTACATTAACTCTCAGAACATTGTAAAACAAAATAAATAGAGAATGGGATAGTGTTTTATACAAGTTTAATAAAATTAAAGTAACTTGTATTTTAGATACTATATTGGCAGTTAGTTAGTTTTATGTTTTTGTTTGTTTTTTTTTACTCCGAAAAAAAAAAAAGAAGCCACAGATTAATAGTGGAGTGTTTAAATGAATCAGTGTCAATGCATTTGTCGCTAGCCACCCCCAGGCATATCAATATAACGTGCATAAGAAGTCGCTGAAAAATATCTAAAATATTCTTGATTTCCAAGGATTAATTTTATTAATGGCCAAAGTAAGAAACAAATGAAGACATCATTTGACTAATAACGTTACGACAGAAGCCTAAATTCATTAATAAAGAAATGAAAACTTAAAATTTAGTATTTATTTAGTATAACAAAATAAAAATGTTTTATTGTTATCAAAGGTTATTAGTAGTTCAGGGAAAATCTTGATTGATTTATTTTATTTTAGAGCCTAGTTTTACTCACCATGCATTTGTTAAAATCGTGTTGCAGTGTGTGTATGTGTTACCTCTTGTCATCATTGTTTCAGTATTTTCACATATTTTTTAACTCATTTCTTAGCAAAACGAGGATGTGTCAATCACTGGTCACTCCCACTCACTGCATATCTGCACTGATCTGTGAAGCATTGTACGAATGCATCCTTTCCCATCCATATTTAGAGATTTTTGTTGTTGTTGTTTTTTTGTTCTGTGACCGTGTTACTCGGACACAAATGGAATTTAAATCAAGCCCCTGAAAAGGGCAGCATTGCTCTTGGTGCCAGCAACTCAGTATCCCAAACTTTCAATAGACCAGCCAGTTATATAAACATAAGGCAAGAATGTCCTAATGACATTCACAGACCTATCATATATTTCCCAGTGATATCTCTCTGGCACAAACTTGATCTTATGAGAAAGGAGGGGAGAAACAGAATTTCTTTAATTAACTGCATTATTGCTGCAGTACAAGCAGGAAATTCGTTTGGCTTCATGATTCTGACATCAAACACTTTTAGATTCCGGTAGCTGTAAAGGCATCAGAAATCTTTCATCTTGCACTTTCTCTTACTTTTGGCTTTCTGTAATGTCTCCGTCATGGCCTTTGCATGGGCTGTCCCTGTGAATGTCTGGAGCCGCCCACACTGCCGTCTGGTTGCCAGATGTACTGTATTTCTTCGTGGCCCCCAGAAGGATTGGAACGGCTATCCTGTCACTGTGAGAAGAGAACCAGAGAGGCACTGAACGAGAAAGAGAAGAAAAAAGATTAGCAAAACATCGGTGGTTGCTGGAGTTGAAATAAAAGGCTTTTTAGGTTAAGATTCTGCTAGCAACAGGAAACTGAGTTCGTGTTGGCAGGATTTGCATTTAAAGACAGACCTGAACCCTTGCTGAAACTAAGATGCAAAAACCAAAGGATGTGAACACACGCGGCACAGCTGTGAGACCGTAAGCCATTCATTTAACAATCAAATACGACAGAGATGGTATGCACATGCAAATTTGATAGTCTGACTTACTTTTAGGACTGTAGAACACATTCAAAGCTTCAGTAATGTGTTTTATTAGGGGTTTTTGTTGCGCATTACATGTGTTGGGGTTCCAGGAAATTGAAGAGTGTCTGGCTCTTTAAAAAGTGAAAATGTTAGAAATAACCCCATGTAAAATGACTTACATGTCTGCCTGTTTACTTTATATTAGTCACAGCATAAATCCTTATTCCAGCTCTGTGCAGATTATGGGTACGAGTGCCAGTGCAACTTCCCAGGCTGCTCCGTTTGCACCTACACACCAGGCTGATCACCAAGGGAACGGCATGGCTAAGCACAGACGCTCACTACATTCAGTTCACATTCGCAACAGCAAGGCCAAATCCATCATCACAAACAAGGTGGCCCCTGTTGTCATCACGTAAGTGACAAGTGCAACATGATGATTTTTAAAACTGTCCGTAAGGGCCCTCATATGCACAAAATGTCACACCCATGTGCTACTCTTTGAGCAAAAACAATTGTAGATACCATCAACAGCTTCACTTTGACTTAAAGGGACAGTTTACCCAATAAACATTTCTGTCATCGTTTACTCACCATCCTGTTGTTCCAAACCTGCATGAGTTTCTTTCTTCTGTTGAACACAAAAATTTAGTGTAGTTATATAATTTGTAGAGGGTAAGTAAATAATGACAGAATTGTCATTTTAGGGTGAACTGTCCCTTTAAAGGAAAAGACAAACATGTATTATCAGTTGTGGGTTTTTAAATATATGACAATGTTCCTCTATACAGAAAAAACTGCAGGGAAGAGTTTCAGATTCATGACAAGATCCAATCTGCCAACTACTCGATGGGAAGGATATCTGACCTGCTGCCAGAGCACTACCTAGTGCTGGTATGTTTCACTTTTTGAGATTTAAACTAAATATTTAGAGCCTAACACTTTAAAAAGCCTGGAGGTGTAATGGAAAATGCAGTAATGAGCAGGAAATGTAGATCAATGATGGAAATGTCTTGTCATTTACGATTAAATAAGTTTTATGACTTGCTTTTATATTGTCCAGGGGGAGTTTTTTATGATACAGGATGTATACAATAGAGCTGATGTCTTAAATACTACAAAAAGCCACGGGTCCCCCAACTTCCGCAAGGTCAAGGGAAACTACCCCCTTTTTGGAATGGGCCAACCCAGCCTGAGTGGTTTCAAACAGGTCCTCCAGAGATTGCAGATTGACGGCTGTGAGGTCAGTGAGTGCTCCTTGTCCCTGTCCAGGATGAAAAGCAGGGAGGCACTTTCAATGAACACAGTTCACTTTGGGCATACAATTGAGGATTTACCTAAAAAAAATTGAGGTTTTAACCATCTTGACTAGCATATGTTCTGCAGATAGACGTTCAAATATTGATCAGCTTAATTGCTGTTTGTCCCCAAAAATATGTGAACAGGAGGTAATTTTCATCTGTTTGAGAGAGGAACCAGTGGTCTTCTTCCGCTCAGATGGAGACTTTATTCCGTATACTCCCAGAGGAAGAGAGAACCTCCATGAGAACCTGCATGACCTAGACAGAGAGCTCAGCGCAGAGCAAATAGAGCTCTCCATCCGGAAAGAGGTCTGTTATAGAGCAGAACAAGTTATATGAGGAGGATCGCTTGCCATCCTTTTATGGTGAAATGTTGACAGAGGTCATAGTGTCTGCTCAGTGTCAGGTTTTAATACTCTGATATTTTCTCCAGTTGTGTGACTTTGCCAAGCTGAGTGAAAATATGTTCTATGTCTATAATGACATTGAGCATTTTAAAGATGAACCTCAGCAGGTACAGATTCTGTCAGAGGAGGACGTTCATGTCACTGAGGAGGTCTACAAAAGACCACTTTTCAGTCAGCCACAGCACAGGTGATTGCTATGTATTTAAAGTTGCATTTATTTGATCAAAAATAAATCAAATGAATTGTTAAATATTGTAACACATTTTTACATCTTATTAGCAATGTTGCTTACAGCTGTTACATTATAAACGTTTTTACTGTTGCTTTTGATAAATGAATGCATACTTGCTGAATCAAAGTATTTTATTGACCCCAAACATAAAGGCATTTGAACAGTATCCAAAACGAATGATGATGCCATGGGAAAAGCTTTTTTTTGATCCTTGTTTAAAAATAGCAGAAATCTGTTTTAAATGAAAGCCTGGCCAAAAGTAGTGCCCATAGATGCACAAAGACATGCAAATGTGAATCAAAACTAATCTTACTTTTTAGATTATTCTGTATTGTTTAACGATAATATCTGATGAATTTAGATATTACAGATTGCCGCTTCCTATGGAAGGGGCACCACTGGAGGAGACATTTGATGCCTTTGTAAATATACTCAGGGTAAGATCTCCATTTCTATATATATATATATATATATATATATATATATTTTTTTTTTTTTTTTTTTTTTTTTACTTTCTAAGTTTAATATAACTCCATGTGAGCTCTGGTTTATTTATATCTGATGATTTGTGTCACTGAATTCATCCCAAGAACCCAGAACTTTAAACCTAGAGCTTGCCAGCAAACCATGTTTATATTTCACAGTCACCAGTAACATCAATCTCTGCAAGCCGTATTAACACAGACAAAAATCTGGACAATGTGCTTTTACAATTTCATGTACCCTTGTGTCCTCCAGGAGACCCCAAACCTCTCTTTGATGCGGGACGGCTCTAGACCTCTGCCTGCACTACTCTTCAGCTGCCAGGTGGGGGTGGGACGCACCAATCTTGGCTTAATTCTGGGAGCGTTAGTCTTCCATCACCTGCAGGGGGCATCAAAGAGCCCCAGGTACCTATAGGTCACTGTCAGTACAATTTAAATAACGGTTTACTTTCTCAAAGAAGTGCATTGCTTAATTAATAACACTTTGCTGTGGTAATATTGTGTTTTAAGGTCCATTCTATGTTTTAGTTCTATTTGCTCTTCATCTCTTTCACAGGCAAGAAATACAGAAGAGTGAACACAAATTGGATTTCCAAGTGATTCAGTTGCTAATCAGTCGCCTACCTAAAGGTCAACAAGTCCTTGATGAGGTTAGAGTGTATTAATGATGTTTGTAAAACTCTAAGTTCATGAAGTATTCCAGTTGCTTTCAAGGGTGTATTCAATTGCAAAAGTAGTAGAAGTAAACAGAAACTGAGCCTTTTATGTCTTATAAAACATATGACGCATTAGGATTTATTGAATGAATGGTTTTACATAACTCTTTTTGAGTGTATTTTTATGTATATGTACCATAGGTTGATGATGCTGTTGCCATGTGCTCTGAGATGCATAACATAAAAAATGCTGTGTATGAAAACAAACTAAAGCTCGAAGGCATTGGCGAAGATTACCAGATTCAAGTATGTTTCAACTAAAACGTTCTTGTGTCCGTGTAGTTAAACTGTTATAAAACGGTTTCTTATTTGCTTTTTTCTTTAAATAAAGGGCACAGTTGCGTCGTTTTACAGGTTTTTTTTTTCTACAGGGAAGCAGCACAAAAGACTATTTCCTGCAAAGAACACTTCAAAGTCTTGAACGCTATTTGTACCTATTAATATTCAATGCATATCTTCATGATCAGGTATTGCTAAACTAAATGCTACCATATTTAAATCATTTATTTCTGTCAGTATATGGCATTATTTTTATCATTTTTCTATTATCTGCTGTCTCTCTCGAACTATGTAGTATCCACAGGCATTTCCTCAGAACTTCAGTCAGTGGCTGTGTATGAACGCTTGGATCTACAGACTGCTGGCCAGCATGGATGGCTCTGAACTCTCAGCACCAGCCAGCCTTATAACTGATGGGATTCGAGTTCTGGTAAGGGCAAACAATTTTTGATTCACAGAACTTACTAAGAACATTAGTTTATGGTTATAGAAAACCTAAAACATAGCCAAAGGGAAATCATATGCTAACTTTACAGGAGCATTCTGTGTTTGCTGTGATGTAGAGATTATATATTATAACAGATAAAAATACACATATAGTAAAATATTTATTTGTAAAGCACATTTAAAATCAACAAAAATTGACCAAAGTGCTGTACAGAATAGAATACAATAAAAAAGACTATAAAATTTTAAACACAACAATAACAAAACAAGAACTGAACCAATGATCAAGGGGTACTGAGGCAAGAGAGGATAGATATGTCTTTAGAGCAAACTTAAAAGTAGAAATCTGCACAGCAAACATGAATGTTAAAATAACCCAACAGCGGTATTTTTTCATGCCTGGTATCCAAATCCCACATTAATACATTAAGTTCACTTAAAAAGTAATATGTAATAACAATTACATAGTTATACTAAAGTATATTCATATGCACAGTTACAGTTTTTTTTTTTTACTTTATTCTTGAATAGTCCTTTTCTTGCTTGATATGCCAGTCTTTCTAAAAACAAATACTGACAGTATAGACTGAATCTCATTAACATGTGATTTTCTAGCCCTGCTCTTATCAGAGGCGAACTATGACCTCTTCCTCCTGTAGCTCAGCAGATTCTCCCTGAAACATAGGCATGTGCATTATACACATAACATCTTCATTTTGAAAGGTGTCCAGTGAGTTTTTAGCAACGGATTTGCTCAGTACATCCAAGGAGATGAAAGTGGCCAATTTCAGACGAGTTTCCAAAATGGCTCTATATGGGATGGCCCAGCCAAACTCTGAGGTAAATCCATTCTAAAGCTCATTTCAGCAGCCCAGGCTTCTAATCTGTGGCTGTCTGCTTAAGTCTACTAAAAAATAATCAAAGCTTGTTTGGGCCCATTTCAGGCTTTGGCTGTCGTGATGTCCTACCTGACAGACCAGAGGAGAGGACACTCTACAGTTCTCTGGCTGAATCTGCAGGAGGAGCTTGTGCTGGAGGCAAATGGACAAATGTTCACCCCACGAGAGCCAGGCTGTCTGGAACAGCCTATTCCAGTCTGTGTTCAACATCCACATCAGCTCCAGGTACAATTCTGTTCAGGGTTGTAGTAGTATGTATTAAATGGAATTGAAGAGTGTAGTTGTGGCTTTATGTAACGGGGCTGAACAGATATTTGTAGGTACAGCATACATGCTATGAGCGATGTAATACAGTGCAGTTCATTAAGCATTCAAAAACTGCCACGTTGTGATGTAACCATTGTATTTTAGTCTATATTTTATTCTTATTTTATTGCATGAGTATTTGATCCATTTATAGTCTTTAAAAATGTTTTTTCAGTTTTACAGGTGCAATAGCATTTGATTTCATTATAAATTAAGAAGAAATTGAGCTGAATTTTGTTCAGTTTGTACCGACAAGAGCTGCTGCTGCGATCTAACAACCTAAGGAGCTTTAGCAATATGACTATCTCCACAGGAAATGGAACTGGCACTGAAGCAGGACGTCCTGAGGTGTGAGAAGTGGCTTGAGGTGATAACAGAGCAGGATAAACAGATGAGGATGTTTAAGACTTGTCACACCTTAGAGGAGCTCTTTGTCCATCAGAAAAGCATTCACCCAGGTCTCAGCTACCAGAGGATTCCCATGTCTGACTGCTGTGCACCTAAAGAAGAGGCAAGTGAATACACTATGAGCATGGTATAGATTTTACATTTTAGTTGAAATGTTTGCTCTCCCTCAGGTTTTTGACCACTTATTGGAGGCCTTGAAGAGCAGTCTGGCAGTAGACCCCAAATGTGCTTTTATCTTCAACTGTCATAATGGGAAAGACCGAACGACTGCAGCCATGGTGATCGCCACTCTCACCCTGTGGCACATTAATGTAGGTCATTTTCAGCCATCAGCTGTTTAAGTGGAAGGAGGAAATGAGAAATAAATGATAAATCTCATGGACATTGATTAAAAGAGGAAAAGTTTTTAAACTGAGCTTCGTAAACCTGGCTCTGTTTTCCTTCAGGGCTTTCCTGAGTGTGAAGAAGATGAGATTGTTAGTGTTCCAGACGCCAAGTACACCAAAGGAGAGTTTGAGGTACATTGAGGTTGTGTTTCTTTCAACAGCTGCCAGTGCCAGCATTAAAACAAAATTTTTGTTAATTTTGAACATATAAATTCTATGATTAATAAACCTAACCATACAAAGTAAATGAATGTGTTTAGTACATAAAATAAAATTGTTTCTATTATAGAAATAGATAAAAAAGACATTTGATTTGATTGAATTGTGACCCATGCATGCATGTGTGCACGTACTGTACAGGTGGTGATGCAGGTGGTAAGGTTGTTACCTGATGGCCATCGGGTGAAGAGAGAAGTGGACGTCGCTCTGGATGTTGTTAGTGAGACGATGACCCCCATGCATTACCATTTACGGGAAATCATCATATCCACTTACAGACAGGTAAAATGTGATATGAAGAAACTTTTATGTTGTTCATTTGACTATTTTTATGTGTTTTGCATGCAAATACCTCAGCAGGAAAAGTCAACTAAAAAAGGTCAGGACAGTCAGTGCTTTTAGGAGCCATGTTGAATAATAGATTGCTTCCAAAGCAATTATTTTTGTACCTAACATAGCCTTGTAAAGGCTGTATAGGTACAATTTTCTCATTTGTGCTGATCTGCTGAAAAGGACCAAGAGATTAGTAATGCCCATTGCAGTGCATCAGCTTAGAGCACTCTGAATGCATTTAATTTAAGGCTGAAAAACATGTTTTTATCTGAAAGTGAAGACCTTGAAAAACAGCAGCGTAATAAATGTGCAGATAGCTGTCCAAAAGACTGCTTTGAAAAGGTCTGCAAATACTTTGTTAGGGTCCAAGACTTTATATTTTTATCTTTTTAAATATATTCTGAGATACTGGTGCAACTCATTTGTGTCCCAAATATACATTATGAGTTATATTGTTATCATGTAACAGTTGTTACAGAAGCTCACAAATCTGGTGAAACGTATTTCTTCTGTGTGATACACAGGAATGTAATTCAAGTGCTTATCTAAGATGAAGTATCATGTTTGAATTTGCACTAGTTGATCAATATTTATGTCTTAATTCATTTACACCAAACTTTGGGTTTAAAAAAAGTCTTTTGGCATATTTATTTAAACATATTCCAACTGCTAATAGAGGTGACGCAAAAACCTGATCCTGCTCTCCACCTCGTGTCCTTTCTTGTCATCTCCTTTACTGTCTCTGTTAATAAAACATGGAAAAGATGAAAAATACTTATTTTCTGATGGGTAAATCATTTGCATGTAACATTATTCTGGCCTTTTTTCACACATTTTTGTAAATTATCTAATAAAAATAGAGGTTCAGTAGATTTTTGAGGAAATTAATGTCAAGAACAGAAGTTTTAATACGAATATCAGTCAACCAAGCAATGTGCACCTCGATGTAAACACTGATGTAATCACTTGTGTAGATGTCAGAGGCTGTTTAAACCACATGAAACAAACATACCAAAGTGAATGGACATTGAAATTAATAATTGTATAATTTTAATAAGAATGATTGAACAGCTGATTATGTGATGCCATCAGCATTTTGTCACAAATAGCAAGGAAACTAGAGGAATAACAATCAGTTCACCGGCACTTCTTCCCCCTCAGATTAAGATGGCTAAATCAGAGGCTGACGCTCAGTGGTTGCGGTTAAGGAGCTTGCAGTACCTTGAGCGTTACATTTATCTTATCCTGTTCAACTGCTACCTCCATCTGGAGAAGAAAGACTCCTGGAGGCGATCCTTCAGCCAGTGGATGTACCAGGTGAAGTCTGAACAAAACATTTGTAATATATTCAAACTTACATGATATATTTTTTATTGCAGTGACCTAGTAAGAGTGCAGAATCTTAAATTTCTTGTTCAGTTTATCTCATAGGTTTTTTTTGTTTGTTTTTTTCGTTTACAAAACACACAAAAAATATTTTGAGGTTTACTCGGCGGCCATCTTTGAAACGCCTCTCGGGCATCCAAGTGCAGCTCCTATCTCTTTCCATGGGGAAACATCAAATTCTCCAAAACTGTTCACTAAGCTTAGGATAAAATTATATATTTGAAATCAGCAAATAATTCTGATAACAACTGTTTAATAAATGTTGTTACTTTTGCTCAGATAGTGTTATAAAAAGCTTATTTCTCAGGCTAGATCAGCCAGTGCGCATACGCAGACCTAAAAGCGTGTCTCAGATCGCTGACTGTTTCTATAGCAACCGGGACTAATAACGGCAGCAACAATGAATGCGCTGATCTTACTGATTAGTGATTGGCTCTTTCAATCAGAAGGTGTTGCATTTTTCCCCATTTAAAACTATACGAGTGACATGTTTTGGGTATTCTATAGTCTGTACAAATGACCCTGTTTTTGTTTTAAAAATCAAGTTAAAAGTATAAAAGTGTGCTGTTTTGAAGATATCTTTTCGAAAAAAGTTACAATGGAAGTTCACTTTCAGTTTTAAGAAAGATGCAGGTATAACTTGCTACTTATACTCGACACACAAGCCTATCTTGAGAAGCTGATGGGAGGACACCCATGGTGCAGCAGGCCAGTGCCTTGTGGAAAGATGAATGGCTGATCGCTTATCTGGCTCACTGTGCTCCAGCTAAACATAGAGTTCCATGAAACATTCATGGGAAAATGTCAGTCTGTCAATATGAAGTTGTAAATGTATTCAGTCTAATTCTGAGGTTTCCTGAGTCAAACCTGAGGTTATAGCCACATCTTTTATCCCCAGATTGAAGGGGTCTGAGAATTGGAAGCCTGTTAGGCACCTAGTGTTTTCTTACTTTTTACATTTGGAAATTGTCCAATAACACAGATGAATTTTAAGTTTTCAGTGTAACGATCAGAAATCCTTCTAATATTCTGATTTGGTGCTCAAGAAACATTTCTTATTATAATTAATATTAAAAACAGCTGATTAATATTGTGTATAAACCATGTTCCTTTTTTTGGGGGGGGGGGGGGGGGGGTTGTTCTTTGAATAGAGGGTTCACAAGAACATCCTCAATTTAAAATAGAAATCTTTTGTACCATTATAAATGTCTTTTCTGACCGTGCTGAATAAAGGTATTTAAAATGGTAGTGTATTTATTGGATAACACACTCGTTTAACCTGTTAACTGTCACTCACGTTTTTGAAGATAGACTTGAATGTGCATGATACAAACCTAAATATTTCTAATTCATGATTTCTGAGGGTGCACTTGTGTCATAAATTAATCTATTACTTTTCCTACATAATTTTTAACAAAAAATATTGGTATAATATATATTTTCTATATCTTAGTCTTAGACCTTTCCAACGATATATATAGTTTGTCAAGATTAGATTAAATTTGATTGTAATATAGTATAGTCAACGTAGGCGTCCCGTATACGGGACGGGGTGACATTTAACAGGTTAAAGAACCCTGCTCTAACAGATATCGTTAAACTAGAACTGTTTAGCAAGAGGTTATCACCTCATTTGACCACTGAACAGTCTGTCCTCTTGTCTACAACGAAAAGCATCCCAATTGTTCTTGATGTAGATTTAGCTGGTCAAGCACTTTGTAGGTTTTTATGAAAGCTGAGCTCTGTGTTTTTCTATCATGAAGTACATTGAAAATGCATCAGTTTAATATTCTGTCAAGGCAAAAGCATTTTACTGTCCTCCTGCCATCCTTTGAGGACAAGTGAGCAGCTGCGCCACTTATGAACATAAGTGTAGGTCTTGCAGTAAGCCCCACTTACCCACACACACACACACGCAAAGACGTGAATATAGATATGCATTTATGAGTTGTGCTGGTTTGCAGGTGGCAGCTAGAGCTGGTGTCTATGCCATCCTCAACCATCTGGGCTTTTCTGAGTTTGAGAACCCTGACGACTCTCCGATGGCCAGGCTCCGTTTCCGCTGGCTCCCACACAGTGTCCAGTCTATTCCCATGCGAGGGCAACTTATTTAGAAAGGCACAGTATGTTGAAATGACTAAATACTGACTCACATTTCATGAATATGTTTTTATTACAATTTCTGTCAGACTCATTAAATCAAGAAATGATTTCATGCATACTCTTACCTTATATCTTTTGGCTTGACAGTGTTGTTTTGTCACACAGAAGATGGTTAACCTAATAAACCATACATTAATGCTAATAAAAAATGTTAATGCTGACCTTATATGCACACTGTTTATGAAAAATATCACCTCATTTGTATACGAAACATTTAATTAATTGAAATTTTACTTAATGTGACAGTCTTGCTGGATGATCATTTGTATTCATGTACATTGTTATTAAATTATACATATTTCTAGAACAATTTGCTTCATTAAGTCATTAGATAAAAAGGTTAAGTGTGTTATTTGTCCATTTGTGCCCTTTAGGGATCATTTAATAATTCCATTCAGTTAACTGAACTAAAGGGGGAAAATAGCACAGCTCGAATGTTTGAATAGTTTGAAGTTTTAGAATGAACAATCTGATGATTGACATAATTTCTAACCTTCTTGTCCTTTAGACGTGGATTGTACATAAAAACCGGCTGTTCCTTGTCTACACTTAAGTTTAAAAATAATGTCAATTTTGAAATTGGTTTTAAGGCTGATTCACTTTACGACTTCTTACAGGTTCTAGGTTTGCTATAATCATTGCCTGACTGTACATTATATGGATGAGATTGTCCAATCAGAATCAAGTATTCAAAAAATAATAATAATTATAATTAATTTAAGACATAGCCAGTTCAAATGCAAGCTGTGTAACGTTTTAAACAAGTTAAATTCATTTTGATTACCTTTTTTGTCTCCATCCTCATTTATGGATTTTCCTCATGGAAAAGGTATAGTAGGGAGAAATAACTCATGCAATCTTAGGCACAAGATGGCTTGTTTGTCTCTGATCTGTCTGTGGGTAGAAGACTGTGGGCAAGGTGAAATGAACCCTGCTTGGCACTCAAGATCAGTGAAGAGCCATGTGCTTTGGAGAAACTGTATCTCATACATACTTTAACCTGCCATCTGTAGTCCTCCCAGCATTCTCTTGTTATTCTTAGCTCTGTCTCATATCATGATTATAAACAGCCCTGTAGCTTGTGTCAGGAGACCTGTGCTACACTGTGGAGACTGAACACTTTGTTGGTTTCATTCTTGGATTCTCTTATCTTCCTCGGACTCAGCTTATTCCAATACTCAGTTTTTTTAATGTCTTCTATTTTGGGAGATATTGTAAGATATTTTGAGATATATTTTTTTATTTTTTATTTTTTTGCTGCTATTCCATAAATTTGGGGGCACAAGCACTTTCTCGCCTTCTCAGCTAAACCATATATCATCCTTTTATATTTGGTTGGAAGGCAGTGACAGCTGTTGAGAAATGTTTCCAGATATATCCTGCGTATACGATAAAAATACATTCTACATCACTGATCCAAATCTACAAGCATCTTGACATTCATAGGGCATAGTGGATTGTGTCTGTATATCATTACACAGACAGAAAAAAAAAACACATTTTTATGGACAATTCTTGTTGTTGCTGGGCTTCATAGTTTAGTTTCATAGAAAAATGTACACAAACATTTTTTTTTACTCATTTAGCATTGCATCACTTGCTCGCCTATGGATTATCCGCAGTTAATAGGTGCTGTCAGAATGAGAGATTAAACAGCTAAGAAAAGCCTCACAATAATCAACAAGTAAATCAATTAATGTCTTGTGAAGTGAAAAAGCTGTTAAAAAAAAACCATCGAGGCATCTTAACTTCAAAGCATTGCTTTAGTCCATAATCCATAATAATGCTTCCTCCAATGAAAAATTAAATCCCCCGTTTTCCTCTCACATCAAAATCCACTGATTTGTTTGTTTAGAATTGGTTTGGACTTGTAAACAGTGTTTGATCTTGCCATATTTCTTGCTCTGTGCATATTAGATGACTTTTTCGCTTGAAGCAATATTATATGACTACACTAGAGGAAGGAACAGTTTGAAGATAAAACTGTTTTATGTATTTATTTATTACAAACATGCAGCTTTTTGATTCATAAGATGGAGTGGAGTTGTCAGTTACTTGTGGATCATTGTGAAGTTTTTATCTGTTGTTTGAACGCATTCTGATGGCACCCATTCACTGAAGAGGCTGCCTTGTTGGGCAAGTGATGTAATGCTAAATGTCTCTGTTTTTTTTTCCAATTAAGAAACAAACCAATCAACATATTGAAAGACCTGGGAGTAGAACTAGTCTTTAAAAACTTTGGTTAGTAGTTTGTCCATCGTTCCTCCATGTCATGTCATGTCTAAAATACAACTATATTCCACTGACCTGTGTTTACATATTATTTCAGGCCAAGGTGTTATTGGGAACAGTGACAGTAGAAGCGCTCAGCTCTGAATTCAGATTTCATTTCATTGCTTGAAGCAAGAACTGGAGCTATGGCTATATTTGGGTTTAATAGACAGTACAGTATAATGATGACAGGACTGTCAGGAGCATTTATTAGAATAATGCTGAGGATCATTTTTTTTACAACCATTGCCATACCGGCAAGATGATAGAGAGGTAATAAATTGATTTTATGCATATTAATAATAATGTTTTAATATAATACAGCATTTCCTGCAAATATTCCATTCAGTCAAAAAAATCACTTAACACTTAGTTGAGTCAGTTTATTTATTTTGTTTTATCACTGCCGTTGTATTCATCACTGAATCCTTAAGCATTAGTTAGTTGAGGATGTATTTGGATTTGATATATTGTATAAGGACAGGGATCATTACACATATTAATACAGAAAAATACATATTCTCATATTTTCGATTACACAAAAATTGATGCAATGAACACAGAATAATTTTTTCCCTTGAATATAAATAAAGTTTTGTTGAAATGTATGTTTAGAAAAAAAAAATACAAGAAATAATGTTCAATCAGTAGCAGTCTATAGAGGCTTCTCGGTCTAATCCAGTTCTTTCAGAAGACTGAAACTGTTGAGAGAGCCTTTCTTTAGATGAATAATTTCATCTAATAAAAGTCTTCACTCCTCTGCAGTCAACTAATTAAACACCTACTTCCTTCTCTGATTTTCCTTCGCTGATTATACTCATACAGTAATGATCCTCATCTATGTTAAACAATGAGATGCACTTTCAGATCCAAACCCACAAGAGCACTTTGATCACTCATTTATTCTAATTTATTCTAATCCCTTGAAGGCTCATCAGAATACTATAGCATAATTAATACAAGTACAAATGCGCTGCAACCTCAAATTAAATGAATCTGAACACATTGCTTCATACAAAATAGAAAGTGATTTAATGATCTGCTCTTGTAGCATCCATTGAGGTTTAGTAATACCCATCTCATGATCCCATGCTCCCTCAGACAGCAGAGCAGGACCTGAACACACTCCCACAGAAGACTTCTCATTAGTGCTACAGTTTGTTGTTGCCCTCAAACTGCTCTGTAGCAATTTACAATGGAGAGATGCTTTCAGCCATAATACAGTGTTGTGCTCTGATATAATGTTTAAAGGAGCCATATGCAAAAATTTAGGTAAAAATATTCCATAACATGACCTACACGCATTAAAAGAATGAGAAGAAATAAGGGCGATGATGTCATTAAAAAAATGTCAAGTTATAGTGCTGCAGCGATATCAACCTTAATTAGCATTAGCATTACTAGCCCCGGCCCGACAGGTGTCGTAATACCAGTTTATATATATAAACATATATATATATATATATATATATATATATATATATATATATATATATATATATATATATATATATTAACTTTTTATGAATAGAATGTTCCAATGAATAGCACTGTTTGAAATATATATGAATCTATTATAACATATCAAATGTTTTTACTTTCACTTTTGATGTACAAACCCAATTCCAAAAAAGTTGGGACACTACAAATTGTGAATAAAAGCAGAATGCAATGATGTGGAAGTTTCAAATTTCAATATTTTATTCAGAATACTACATAGATGACATATCAAATGTTTAAACTGAGAAAATGTATAATTTCAAGGGGAAAATAAGTTGATTTTAAATTTCATGGCATTAACACATCTCAAAAAAGTTGGGACAAGGCCATGTTTACCACTATGTGGCATCCCCCTTTCTTTTTATAACAGTCTGCAAACGTCTGGGGACTGAGAAGACAAGCTGCTCAAGTTTAGGAATAGGAATGTTGTCCCATTCTTGTCTAATACAGGCTTCTAATTGCTCAACTGTCTTAGGTCTTCTTTGTTGCATCTTCCTCTTTATGATGTGCCAAATGTTTTCTATGGGTGAAAGATCTGGACTGCAGGTTGGCCATTTCAGTACCCGGATCCTTCTTCTACGCAGCCATGATATTGGAATTGATGCAGTATGTGGTCTGGCATTGTCATGTTGGAAAATGCAAGGTCTTCCATGAAAGAGATGACGTCTGGATGGGAGCATATGTTGTTCTAAAACTTGGATATACCTTACAGCATTGATGGTGCCTTTCCAGATGTGTAAGCTGCCCATGCCACACACACTCATGCAACCCCATACCATCAGAGATGCAGGCTTCTGAACTGAGCGCTGATAACAGCTTGGTTTTTCCTTGTCCTCTTTAGTCCAGATGACATGACGTCCCAGTTTTCCATATAGAACTTCAAATGTTGATTCGTCTGACCACAGAACAGTTTTCCACTTTGCCACAGTCCATTTTAAATGAGCCTTGGCCCAGAGAAAACGCCTGCGCTTCTGGATCATGTTTAGATATGGCTTCTTTCTTTTTTTAGCCGGCAACAGTGAATGGCATGGTGGATTTTGTTCACCGACAATGTTTTCTGGAAGTATTCCTGAGCCCATGTTGTGATTTCCATTACAGTAGCATTCCTGTATGTGATGAGGTGCCGTCTAAGGGCCCGAAGATCATAGGCATCCAGTATGGTTTTCTGGCCTTGACCCTTACGCACAGAGATTGTTCCAGATTCTCTGAATCTTTGGATGATACCTTTATTGATACCTGTTCCAACTTTTTTGGAATGTGTAGCTCTCATGAAATCCAAAATGAGCCAATTTTTGGCATGACATTTCAAAATGTCGCACTTTCAACATTTGATATGTTATCTATATTCTATTGTGAATAAAATATAAGTTTATGATATTTGTAAAATATTCCATTCCTTTTTACTCACAATTTGTACAGTGTCCCAACTTTTTTTTAAATCAGGTTTGTATTTAATGTGTTCTTGCTAAATAAAAGTAAAAAAATAATAAAAATAATATTTTTTGTAAATGTGTGGTGCTTGCTATTACTGCCATATTTTTTTATCCACTTTAACCCAAATTCAGTTGGCTTCGGCCACTGATAATGAGCTATATAATATCAAAAGAAATGTTTCATAAACATTTCACCATGTATATTATGGTTGATTACAACTACGTGTAGCTGAGTTCAGCAGTGTCATCTTTTCATGTTTGAATATAATACACAAGAAATGGCTGTTGATACAGTACTTATCAAGTGCCCTTTAGAGGATGTCATCTTTTTTTTGTAAAGCTCTCAGAGTTCCACTCAGTGCCCTGCCTAATAAAGATTCTGCTATAATACAAAGAACCACTAATGATGCACTGAATGAAGCTGCTCTTGGTGGTTGTCAAGGTTCCACTGTGAAAGTCTGACATGAGTTGACTGATTCCATGGTAATACTCACCTCAGCACAGACCCCAGAGATAAAAGCCACTCAATATATTTGTCTTCATTCAAGACCTCAACCTGCATAGGTTCACCAAGTGCTGATGAAACATGAAGATCTTTGCCTTGATTTATAATGGATTCATTCTCATTTGTATCTTAAATGATGCATTTACATTCTCACAGCTATTGTCTTAAAATTGTCATAAGTATTTGTTTCATACATTTAAATTTGTTCAAATACAAATACAATAAAAGCACAATGGCCTATTCATCAAGTTAACATTTATATAAAGTAAGAAAAACAATCCGTAAAAATATGTGGTTGGTTTTTAGATTAAAAAATAACTATTGTCTGACTCATTACTATAGTCAGTTGTAAATATAAGATTGAGACTGGAGTGTTGGGTGAGGATACATGTAAAAATAAGTGGAGCAAAATAGATGCATATATAAGCAAAAACATCTTTCTGTGAGCTGCCAGATCAAACAGACATTAATTCAAATTGATTATGGAGCACCAGCATGTGTCAACATCTGTGTCCCCTCTGGAGTTCTCCACTTGTATCTTGAGCCAGATGTCTTGATACGTTTGCTTAATTTCATCTTTCGTGGAAAAACAGTAATGATTTGGACAGGTTCTTGAGCCAAATCTCTATTGAATATTGATTGCATTGCCAAACAACCACAAGTTAAAGAAATTAAAAAATTGAACTTGTATGAAGTTACATTTAGGTTAAGCTGTCCTATCAGCACATGGATTGATGCCTCTAGTTTAAACAATTGAATTAATTCTAATTCTTACAATATGAGATATAACAGACTAATTGAATAAATAAATACCACATTCCTGAGTTAATCTTTCACTGATTTACAAATAAAAATGTAGCTTTCTCTTTCTTTCTTTCTTTCTTTCTTTCTTTCTTTCGTTCTTACATTCTTTCTTTCTTTCAAAGTAAAGCATGTCTCAAGATTCAAATCAAATGACAATATACAATTCGCAATGAAGGTAAATATGACAAAAATAAATCTATTCAGAATTGTTATACTACAACAATAATAAACAATAATAATATTTTATTCATAAATATAATATTTTTAGTAGTTTTATTTACCACATTTATTCTTTGTTCATCATTATACAGTATGTTTCATATATGTTTTATATATTTTTTCTGCAAAGGTTAAAAAGTGTTTGTTTTTTGTTTTTGTTTAAGATCATATTGTGCAAGTGATCAGGTATTGTATACGATGTGTATATTTTGGATTCTAATGAGCACAAACTTAGTGATCCGCCTTCACACACATTCATGAGAGTTAAAGCAGGCGCCTCACTATAGGTTCTGTGACAGTCGAAGGTGTGTCATATAAAATCCTCATCATCAAGGGAGCTGCTGCTGCTGATTCTGCTTCAGTGTGTGAAGAGAGAGACGCGAAACAGCAGCAGAGCAGCACTGACTTCTCAGTCTACCCTGTAAAACTTTGATTTCTGTCGTCCCATTTTTGAAGACAAGTTTTATACATGGGTGAAACGAAGATTACTCCTGAGGTGTTGGAGCAACTACTGCAATTTTACAATCTTACTCGTCAGGAGTTTATTGAGACGTATCATATTCAGCCGTTGGTTTACATCCCTGAGTTACCGGCCAGCGCCAAAACGGCCTTTGTTATTTTGTACACGGTGATTTTCCTTCTGGCTCTCATTGGCAATAGTCTGGTTGTCTATATTGTCTTAAGAAAGCGCGGGATCCAGACTGCCACGAATATTTTCATCTGCTCTCTAGCCGTCAGCGACCTTCTGATATCTTTCTTCTGCATCCCATTCACTCTGCTGCAAAACATCTCCTCTGAATGGTTCGGGGGTGAGTGTAAATTATAAAGCATTGTTATATTATAAAAAAACGTTTAGTGCGCTTGCAATATGTTCTGCAAGTTTCAGTTTTCTGTTGACAACCAGTGAATCTGCTAATGATAAATCCATTCAAGAGCCAAATGTATCGTAAGGATTTCTTCTAAGAGAGAAAAGTTTTCTAGTTTGTAGTAACCTAGTTTAAAAACATATGCCAAGCACTTCGAAACGTAATCTTTGGTTACATGTTGTCTTATCTTCAGAAAAAAAATGATGTTTTGATTTAATGACTCTGAAATTCCAGCCATTATTTTTTTTTTTTATCCATCACAGGACAACAAAGTATATTCTTGCATGTTGATTAAGTCTCACTGTCTTTGAATTGGCTGACATATATATTTTTTAATATTAATCACCTATATTAAAACTTTTTTTGGCCCTTTAAAGAGGCTTAATTAATTTAACAATTTCCAAATAGTTACACCATCTAGAAATTATTGACAATAAACCCCACAATAACTCAGAGACTAAAAATCTCAACGTATTTTTTAAATAACGCAATATATCTTAACAAATCACATTGTCACCTTTATGTAGTGTTTTTAAAAATACAGATTGTTACAGTGTCAATAATGCAAAATGACAATAGTAAACACTCAATTTTCAGATAAAGGTAGTTCATCATTGAATTCAGTGATGTCATCATCCAGCTCAGTTTAGTTTAAATAGTATCAAGCTGACGATATCGCTGGATAGTGTCCCCATCTAAGCAAGCCACAAATATGAAGGGATGTAGGCTCTAGTTGGCTTCTCTTTCAACTCGTCAGTCAAAAACTTTGATGGGTTGTAATTAAAGTTTGCTAAAGCAAAAGACTCAGCAAGTAAACTCTCTAATTATAACATTTAATCATTTGTAGGTGCGTTGGTGTGCAAGACAGTTCCCTTTGTTCAGACCGCTGCGATTGTGACTGGCATTCTCACAATGACCTGCATCGCTGTGGAGAGGTATCAGGGGATTGTACACCCTCTGAAAATAAAAAGACAGTGCACACCACAAAGAGCATACAGAATGCTGGGTGAGTAGTTTCTGACAACCATTATCCTTCACACACACGCACAAATATATATATATATATATATATATATATATATATATATATATATATATATATATATATATATATATATTGTCACGGGAGGAGCACAAGACAGACACAGTGGGCGTGGCGTCAGGCCTCGGAGAGGCTTTTATTATCAGAAATCATAAAACAAAGGGAATAAAAGTGGCCAAAAGGGGGAAAGTGTCCAAAATAACAGGGGATCTGGTGTCCTCGTCGTGCTGCAGGGTTTGTGTAGGTCGGGCAGTGTTCATCGAGGGAGGGTCCAGGCAAGGGGCGGAGTCCGGCGGCCGCACGCGCTCCCCTCCTTGGTCCGGGGCGCGAGGGGCGGCGGCTTCTCCTAGCGGCCGCGTCTCTCTCGTTGGCCGCGGCGCTGGTAGGGGATGGACGGCCCGGCATCCTGGCCCGTCGGCCGTGTATACGGGTGCGGTTCCCATCCGGATCGCGGGTCCGGCAGCTCACGTCTTGGTGGCGCGGGAGTCCCTCAACGCACCCTTCCTGGACCCACGAGGACACCAGTGTGCATGCACGGGGAAGAGACCGGTCTCCTGAGGAGAGGCGCGTTGGGCTTTTAAACAGCGGCGGTAATGAGGCTCCACTTCCTTCAGGTGTGCCCCATCACACGCCGCCGGCCCTGACTCGTCCAGCGCCCCTCCTCTCACACACCCACTCCAGTCGGGAGCCTGGTGAAGGGCGGCGATTTAGGACGGGGTGCCGGTGATAATCAGGGAGGAGGCAGCTGACTCGTCACATTCCCCCTCCCAAGCGACATCCCCGTCATCAGGGCGCCGCCCACACGGGAGTGCTACCATCCTCAACCAGGCTCCAAACGGTCGGAGTGGGCGGGGCTTCCTCTCCGGGCGGTCCTCCCTCTCGCAGCGCACCAGAACAGGGACAGAGAAACCGGGTTTTAGTGACAGCCTCAACCAACCACAGGGTAAAATGACAATGGAAAAGTCACTTACCCCTTGTGTGGCTGGGAGGCTGTCCCCAGTTTTCCTCCGTCCCAGTCTGGGTTCTCACGAACGTTTGCAAGCGAGAGGGAGTGACGTCACCAGACGTTTCCCAACTGCGCTATCTAGGCTCCGCCTGCCTGCATTCTCCACCAGTGTCACGGGAGGAGCACAAGACAGACACAGTGGGCGTGGCGTCAGGCCTCGGAGAGGCTTTTATTATCAGAAATCATAAAACAAAGGGAATAAAAGTGGCCAAAAGGGGGAAAGTGTCCAAAATAACAGGGGATCTGGTGTCCTCGTCGTGCTGCAGGGTTTGTGTAGGTCGGGCAGTGTTCATCGAGGGAGGGTCCAGGCAAGGGGCGGAGTCCGGCGGCCGCACGCGCTCCCCTCCTTGGTCCGGGGCGCGAGGGGCGGCGGCTTCTCCTAGCGGCCGCGTCTCTCTCGTTGGCCGCGGCGCTGGTAGGGGATGGACGGCCCGGCATCCTGGCCCGTCGGCCGTGTATACGGGTGCGGTTCCCATCCGGATCGCGGGTCCGGCAGCTCACGTCTTGGTGGCGCGGGAGTCCCTCAACGCACCCTTCCTGGACCCACGAGGACACCAGTGTGCATGCACGGGGAAGAGACCGGTCTCCTGAGGAGAGGCGCGTTGGGCTTTTAAACAGCGGCGGTAATGAGGCTCCACTTCCTTCAGGTGTGCCCCATCACACGCCGCCGGCCCTGACTCGTCCAGCGCCCCTCCTCTCACACACCCACTCCAGTCGGGAGCCTGGTGAAGGGCGGCGATTTAGGACGGGGTGCCGGTGATAATCAGGGAGGAGGCAGCTGACTCGTCACAATATATATATATATATATATATATAATTCACCAATTCACTATCTCAACAAATTAGAATACTTCATAAGACCAATAAGAAATTTATTTTTAGTGAATTGTTGGTCTTTCAGGAAAGTATGTTAATTTAGTGTACATACTTGGTAGGGGCTCCTTTTGCTTTAATTACTGCCTCAATTCTGTGTGGCATGGAGGGGATCAGTTTGTGGCACTGCTGATGTGCTATGGAAGCCTAGGTTTCTTTGACAGTGGCCTTCAGCTCATCTGCATTTTTTGGTCTTTTGTTTCTCATTTTCCTCTCGACAGTAATCCATAGATTCTCTCTGGGGTTCAGGTCTGGTGAGTTTGCTGGCCAGTCAAGCACACCAACACCATGGTCATTTGATCAACTTTTGGTGCTTTTGGCAGTGTGGGCAGGTGTCAAATACTGCTGGAAAATGAAATCAACATCTTCAAAAAGCTGGTCAGCTGAAGGAAGCATGAAGTGCTCCAAAATTTATTTTCCTTTTCAAAAAAGACAAATTTTCTTTTCATTTTCAAAAAGCACAATGGACCAACACCAGCAGATGACTGTCTGTGGAAACTTAATACTGGACTTCAAGCAACTTGGGCTATGAGCTTCTCCACCCTTCCTCCGGACTCTAGGACCTTGGTTTCCAAATGAAATACAAAACTTGCTCTCATCTGAAAAGAGGACTTTGGACCACCGGGCAACATTCCAGTTTTTCTCCTTAGCCCAGGTAAGATGCCTCTGACGTTGTCTGTGGTTCAGGAAATTCCTTGACACATCTGTGTGTGGTGGCTCTTGATGCCTTGACCCCAGCTTCAGTCCATTCCTTGTGAAGTTCACTCTAATTCTTGAATCGATTTTGCTTGACGATCCTCATAATGCTGCAGTTCCACACTTTTTCCTTCAACTCAACTTTCTGTTAACATGCTTGGATACAGCACTCTGTGAACAGCCAGCTTCTTTGGCAATGAATGTTTGTGGCTTACCCTCCTTGTGAAGGGTGTCATTGATTGTCTTCTGGAAAACTATCAGAGCAACAGTCTTCCTCATGATTGTGTAGCCTAGTGAACCCAGCTGAGAGACCATTTTGAAGGCTCAGGAAACCTTTGCAGGTGTTTTGAGTTGATTAGCTGATTGGCATGTCACCATTTTCTAATTTGTTGAGATTAGTGTGCATTGAATTTAATAAATACATGAGTTTCAAAATTTTCCACAACATTCTAATTTATTGAGATGCACCTGTATAATATATATATATACATATATATATATATATATATATATATATATATATATATATATATATATATATATATTATACAGGTGCTTGAAACTCATGTATATATATATATATATATATATATATATATATATATTTATTTATATATATAATATACTGAACAAAATTATAAACGCAACACTTTTGTTTTTGCCCCCATTTTTCATGAGCTGAACTCAGATCTAAGACGTTTTCTATCAACAGATCTGTCCAAATCTGTGTTAGTGAGCACTTCTCCTTTGTCAAGATAATCCATCCACCTCACAGTTGTGGCATATCAAGATGCTGATTAGACAGCATGATTATTGCACAGGTGTGCTTTAGGCTGGCCTTTTGTGTACATAGAAAAAGTCTTCAAACTTTGAGTTCAGCACATGAAAAATGGGGGCAAAAACAAAAGTGTTATGTGTGTGTATACAGTAGATATTATTTTTGAAGTATTAGATCATGCATAATTTACTTTCCACTTCTAAGCATAAAGCATCTGCATAACTGAGTTTTCATTCTCTCTTAGGGGTTGTCTGGATTGCAGCCATGATGGTTGGATCTCCAATGCTCTTTGTTCAACAATTAGAGGTACTAATCAGATTTTTTTGCAGCTATATTTAATTTGAAGCTTTTCATTCAAAACATCCCCATCCAACTTGCTGAAACATTACTAAGCATGCAGTCTGTGGGTGTATTACCATTAAAAAATTATACTTCAGGATTTCCCCAGGGATTAACTTAGAAGCTGTCAAGTGTCAAGTGACTTCTGGTCCAAGGCAAAAAGTATATATATTTTAGATTATTCACATAATAAAACTGGTCCATTTTATATGCTATTTTGATAATGGTTTCCATATTCTGATTAGTTATTTCAAATCTCTCTGTTATTTTCCTCTGTGTTCAGGTGAAATATGATTTTTTATATGATCTCCATCATGTGTGCTGTCAGGAGTGCTGGAGCTCGAGTGCCCATAGGAAGCAGTATGCAACCTTCATTCTAGTGTTTCTCTTCCTCCTGCCTCTTGCAGCCATGCTGCTACTCTACACCAGAATTGGTATTGAGCTCTGGATTCGGAAACAAGTTGGAGACTCTTCAGTCCTCAATACCATGAACCAAAGAGAGGTCTGCAAAATATCCAGGTCATTTTTTTTTTTTTTTTTTTTATGTTTCTCAGCGCATGCTGTATTTGACTGACTCTATTTCTTGTTTTATAGTGTTTTCTTTATAATATACACTACCGGTATAAGTTTGGAATAGTTCCGATTTTTTGTAACGTTTTTTTAAAGATATCACTTATGCTCACCAATCAGTGAAAACGTGAAATGTTATTTTAATTTAAATTAACTGTTTGATAATAATGTCATTTATAATGTAATTTGTTTCTGTGATGGCAAAGCTGAATTTCTTCAGTGTCAACTTGATGATTTGGTGCTCAAGAACATTTCTTAATATTATCAATGCTGAAAGCCATTTTTGTTACCTAATAATTTTAATTGTAAACTGTGATTACTACCATTCAAAAGTTTGGAGTAAATGAGATTTAAAAAATAATAATAATATTTTTTGCACAAGAGACTTTAAAAAAAAAAAAAAACAATAGTTATTCCAACTACCTTTTGACTGGTAGTGTATAAGGGATTGAATATCTAAAAACTGCTAATGATTACTCATTATGCAATCCTCCCTCTTTATGCAACAGAAAGAAGCGAAGAGCCATCAAGATGATGGTCACCATTGTTGTGCTGTTTACTGTCTGCTGGGCACCTTTTCATACAGTTCATATGCTGTTTGAATACAGTAAGAAAACCAAAGTGTCCAGTAATATATCTGTGCACATTACAGTGTGTTTTCTTTGAAAATTCAGCTTTATTTTCTTGTTTCCAGATTACCTGAACAAAACATATGATGACATCACAGTCAATACGCTTATTGCTGTTGCACAGGCCATAGGATTTTCTAATTCTTTCAACAATCCTATTATTTATGCTTTTATGAATGAGAACTTCCAGAAGAACTGCATGTCCATGTCCACCTTTTCCTTTTGCATTAGGCGGTCCAGTCAACGTGTCGATGTTATGGACAAATCGACTAAGGACAAGGTACTTTTTTGTAAGTCTGCCAGACAAGAAGAAGACATCTCTGTCGTGAATACATATAGTTGATCAAGTACAATCTGCAAGAACAAACATGCAAACATCACTGTCTTTTCTGGAGTATCTATCTATCTATCTATCTATCTATCTATCTATCATCAAATATATACTGTTCAAAAGTAAGATCTTTTATGTCTTTTATGCTCACCAATGCCATATTTATTTATTCAAAATACCGGATAAACATTAATATTGATAAATATTATTACAATTATTATATTGTAATTTATTCTATTGTAATTTATCAAATAAATGTAATTTATTCCTGTGATGGCAAAACTGAATTAGCAGCATACATTATTGCAGTCAAATGATCCTTAAGAAATAATTACAGTATCCTTAGTGTTCAAGTATGATTTTTTTTTTATGTATGTCTATGTATGTATGTATATATGCATGCATTTATTTATTTATTTATTTATCAGTGGTGAACAGTTGTGCTCCTTAAAGGAGTAGTTCACTTAATAATAAAAATTCTGTCATAATTTACTAACTTCCCACTTGTTCCAAAACTGAGTTTCTTTCTTCTATTGAACACAAAAGAAGATATTTTATAAAAATGTTGGGATCCTAACAGTTGATGACCACCATTGACTTCCATAGTAGGAAAAAAACTCATACAGGTTTGGAACAAGTGGGGTGTTTGTAAATTATGACAGGATTTTTATTCTGAAAGTGAACTACTTTAATATTATTGTGCACAGGAAACTTTCATTAATAGAAAGTTCAGAAAAAAACATAATTTAAAAGAAGAAAAAAAATAGATATCATTCAGGATTTTTTTTGTCTCCAAGACAATGACAGACCATTACATTTCTGCAAAGGTTTTTATTTATTTTAAATAAACTGTACTCTCAGATACACTGGTTTCATTATCCCGTCTGTGTGGTTTGTGTCAGTAAATGTAAAATCAGTCAATAGAGTAAAAGTGTGATAGTGACAATGTGACATTGATTTAAATCCTGTAAAAATGTTAAATAAATTGACAGATTAAAACAGAACAGTACTGTTAGCATAAATAAGTTTCAGCTTCAGGTGTATGGGTAAATTTAAATGAATATTTTATCTTGAGCTCATTAAAAGGTGCGCGACTGACCCCTAGCTGTAGGAAGTCGGAATTTTATAAAATCAATCAAATTACAACTGTTTACTTAAACGTTTAGAAATATTAACAAATTGTTTAATTCACATCGACTTGATTCAGATCATTAAAACACTTTCGTTCAAAGCAACCGGTCGTGACTTACGATTAATAAATGTGAATTTATTGATCTGTGTTTATTTAACTTTTTCACTTCTAAATATTTAAAACATTCTATTTCTTATATAAAAATGTTTTAAACATTTTCTGAAATCTTTTTAAACACACATTTTATTTATCATCGATTTTCAGTAAGGCAGTACCTCAATATACTGTACCGCCGCTCAGGCATATTCTCGGACACCTACAGGTCTTTCTTTCTTTTCCTCGTCCCTGAGCGAACAACGCTAAGATGGTGAGTCGACTGTGGACAAATGATTGTGAAAATCCGATTTAATCTTCTCCATCCAGCGATATTATATTGACATTGTTGCCATAAAGCACGCTTCATGTATATTATAACCAATATATAGCTACATTTAGAGAATATAATGAGTAAGACCTCTTCGGGAGACTGTAAAATGTTGGCGTCTCGTTTCATACCATCGTGCTACTCTTAGCAGTGGCTAGGAGGTTTAAAATGTTACATTGCGGATATATATGTGTATCCGTAGACCAGGAATGGGAACTATACAACATTGGACAATTAATATTGATCCTAGTATTTTGTATTTAGCCCATTTAGCTAAAGTGCTAACCGTGGTAGCATGCAAGAGTGTCTAAACACAGGTTTCGCTCTGCATCTATACAAGATGTTCACGTTTCCCTTTGAATACCGTTAATACGACTAATAAACACTTTTAGTACATGGCTGTCAAGTAAGTTAACTGGTTAGGGTAAGAAATGTGCCTGCCATGACAACAATAATCACTTCTGCTCTCTGTGAAATGGCTTCATCCAAGTTAAAAATCAGCAGAGATCATAGATTAAACCTAAATATATATATTTAAACCGTTGCATACTGTTTTTATTTCTTCTTTAAAGTTCCTAACAAATATCTCCTAATTGCAGAACGAGACAGTCACCGTCAGGACCAGAAAGTTCATGACAAACCGGCTGCTTCAAAGGAAGCAAATGGTAAGTCTGAAGCAATTTTTGTCTGCTAGCTTAATGTAACTTAGTTGGCTTATTCACGTTTTCATTATTGTTTCAGGTTGTAGATGTCCTGCATCCAGGCAAAGCAACAGTCCCCAAGACAGAGATCAGGGAGAAGCTTGCAAAAATGTACAAAACCACCCCAGATGTAGTGTTTGTCTTCGGCTTCAAAACTCAGTTTGGTGGTGGCAAGACAACAGGGTTCGGCATGATCTATGACTCGTTGGACTACGCCAAGAAAAACGAGCCAAAATACAGGCTGCAAAGGGTATGCTACTTGATGCATGTAGGATTGCATGATCAGTTTAATTTAAATAGAAAGGCTGTGACTTAAATATGCATGCGTGTTTCGGAGTGAAGTGCGGTATTAATCAGAAATGAAAACGCATAGTTTAATGTTTAAGAAGGAATAAAGATATCTGTAGATCTAAATATTGTATTTTTGCAGTTGTAATGTAAAATATAACATTAGTTATAGCATATGTTATAGTTTATTTAATATATATATATATATATATATATATATATATATATATATATATATATATATATATATAATAGAGGGAGAGATATGAGTAACCGAGTGGCATTAGTAAAAGTGAACATTGTGTTTTATTAATTCTTTTCCTCAGCATGGCCTTTATGAGAAGAAAAAGACATCTAGGAAGCAGCGCAAGGAACGCAAGAACAGAATGAAGAAAGTTAGAGGCACCAAGAAAGCCTCTGTTGGTGCTTCTGGCAAGAAGGTAATGTTAATTTTATTGTTTTGAGTTTTCCAGAGGATTCGGTTTACTTCTGTCTTGGGTTTTGATGTGTAACTTGTCATCTTTCCTCCTTTATCAAATGTCCATCTGGATTATAGAAGGTAAACACTTTCACAAGTAGACTAACTGCTGTGGAAGGAGAGATCTGTAAAGTTAACTCCAAACATTTAGCTGCTATGTTAATGGCTAATGCTATTGACCAGTATGTGATTGGAAGTAATTCTTACAGGCAACTCGGTTTAATCCCACTCGAATAGTGCAACTAGTGTGCTCACTAATAGTGAAGTGCTGGATTATGTAGTAAAGTAGAATAAAGCTATATTTGTAATCGCTCTCTGAAATGGTTTACAAATTCATGTTTTTGTGGGGCTTAGTTTACATACCCACCATGAAAGTCTATTTCGGAGAGACACTCTAGAACGTGATAGTGTTAGTTGAAAGTTCTCATCTTTGTCCAATCTTTTGCCCTCTTTTGCCTCCCTGGGATGTATACAGAAGTGAAAGGCTTGAGGTTTCAGGAGAAGGTAGAATGGAAATCGGCATGGTGTGCTGATGTGATCCACTTTTTACCCCTTACTTGAAGTGCCTTGCATGTTCAGTCCCAATGCCTCACCTCACTTGCAGATATTTTAAGGATCCTGTGTTTCTAACACAGATAAAAAGATCTGTTTGAATTTGTATTTGAATTGTTCCAGTCATCATATTTGACTGTTATAAATCACTACTAATTTGTAGCATGTTGTGTGTGATTAGCATTCACTTATTTGAGGTAAACTAGTTTTCAGAAACAATCCCTCCCTCAGTTCTGTCTTCCCTTGAAGTGAGAACTTGTCCTTGATGTACATACTTGGGGTTTTTGTTCGGGTAGTTTGTGTATAATAGTTTTGTAGTTTGAGTGTTGAAATGTTATAGAAAACTCATTGGAATGTTTTGTCTTTCCTTTCACAGTAAGACCTTCAGGGAAGACCATCGGCCTGAAAATGTTCTTGTACATTGTCAACAAATAAATTCTTTAAAAAAAGTGGATCACAATGTCTTTGAGTCCTCAATCAGAAATGCAAAGTTTGTTTTTGCTTTAATGCTTAGTAGCACGGGACTGTAATGATTGATACAGATGTTAAATATAATATCTAAGTCTGTATGGATTTCATTACACTTTACAGCAGTGCTTCTCAGCTGGGGGCCTGGGGAGCCACTGCTCTGCACTTTTTGTATGTCTCCCTTATCTGACACATTAAGACCAGCTGATAGCCTCAGCTAATTAGCTGATCTGAATAGTAAGAAGAAATGATTGGCTCCTAATTGTAGCACACGCTTGTTTATTGAAATGTTAATGCTGCATATCAGACAACTCGGATATAATAATTATATATTAGATTTATATGTATAATATTATGCTTTACATAATATACACAAAGATGTTTATTCTAGTATAACTATATAGAGATGTTATTTCCGGATCCAGTACATCGGTTCTCGTGCACGTCAGTAAGTCATTGATGGATTTGTAACCACCCAGTTTTTTTTAAATTTAGATTCGCATTTCTATTTTTTCTGCCCTTTTTAATTATTTAATTTATATATTCATAAACAGTATAATAAACTATAACAAAGCAATCAGAACTTTATAATATAATCATATTGTATTTGAATAAAGTTGAAGGTGTAATCTGCGGGTGGCTGCATAAGTCTGTCTTCTCACGATGCATTTAGGGCTGTGCAATTACTCCAGAGCACTCGTAGATCTAAGATGATTTTCAAGTGCTACAAAAGTTACATTGCTTTTGGAAAACGGACCGTAATAGAAGGATCACACTTAAAGTCGTTTTTTACTAACTGCATAGGCTTACGAAGCTTTTGGAGAATCACAGCCCCAGAACAGAGGCTCCCCAGAACTTGTGACAACCATTGTTTTACAACAGCCAGCTATACCTGCAGAGTAAAACCTTATAACCTGATACCACTATATCTGATTTATGTGGCATCTTCTGATATCTTCAGCTCAAATATATTATTACAATATAATAAGTTGTGTTAAATTGTAATATAACACATTACTTATTTTACTTTGAGCATAAAATACTTTGAATTAAAGTAAACAACTTAAAACTTTTGTTTATGGTAATGACGAAAATAAACATTTTAAACCTTTTATGCCCTATAATGTGTTGTATTTATGTATAATAATCAGCGCAGCTTTTATTGGGCAGACAGTTTGACATTATTTGAAACGTGGATGAATGAGAAATTAAAGAGCAGGATGTGTTTGATATAAAACTAAATATCAAAATAACAGTATGGAGTGAAAGAAAAAAATGAATTCTGACTTGATTTTTTTGCGCAGTGTCCTAGCTGAACACAGAACCGTATTTTCCGGACTATAAGTGGCACTTTTTTTTCATAGTTTGGCTGGTCCTGCGAGTCAGGTGCTACTTATTTATCAAAATTAATTTGACATGAACCAAGAGAAAACATTACCGTCTACAGCCGCGAGAGGGCGCTCTATGCTGCTCAGTGATCCTGTAGTATACACTGAAAACATAGACCCTCTCGCGGCTGTAGACGGTAATGCTTTCTCTTGGTTCTAAATAAATGCGACTTATATATGTTTCTTATTTATGTTTGATGCAGAAGTAAAAAATCAGCCTTAAGTATACCAGTTTACTGTGCTAAAAGTACAATTGCAGTGAATTTTTTATTAACCACATAAATGTATTTACCTACGCTAAACGTAATTCCCGTGAAGAACTTGGCGGTTACTGGCACGGACTGGCACCTGTCCATTTACACTAGCTGAGATGAGGCGCTAGGATGATGCTGACAACACCCATGTGAAGCCTTTACTGTCTGATGTGAAGCCGGCCCCTTCTGGATCGAGGGAGGGAGCATTTTGTTTTCGTAGGGGGGCACACTGTTTATAATCTGAGAAACAGACATTAACCAAAATAATTACAACCAGCTCGTATTATAACTGAAAAAGACCAGTTCTATATTATATTGTATATTAGGCTACAATAGCTCACCAATAAAAGATCATTCAACCTAGAACAATTCAGATAAATTTGAATTATGCCGACACACTTCATAAACCATGTGCGGTTTTATTGAGGTGCTAGAGGGCCGAATGAAAGCAAGTCAAGCCTAAGTGAAGCATCATAAGTTTCTATATATTGTTAAGCATTATAGCCAATTACAGACTTTTCTGTGGATTTCCTTAAGGCAAAGAACAATAAGATGTTCAAGTTAAAATCCAGTCACCCTTCAGATGTTACCTGCTTGCGAATCTACCCATAACAAAACAATGACACGATGTAAATAAGAGATATACTATGACAGAAATAAGACAAAATACCCGCGTTGATGAGTAGTCACATAAAAGCAGTCGATGTAAGTAAGCCCTATGTGCGTTGTTCTGCAGAATTCATTCAATATCACAACTTGTTATGTATTGGGGGTTTTTTTCTATTGGGGAAAAACATGTTTTTTTAAAAAATAAAATATTATATTATTTTTACTGTGGCTCTTTTGGGAAAATGCAATAACCAAAAAAAAAAAAAAGGGGGGGGGAAATGGCTCTTTGGTCAAAAAAGGTTCCCAAACCCCTGTCCATACTGGATTGATGATTAAGTGCAATCCAGTTTTATTAAAGTCAACCTTAACTAAAGACTGCAGTGCAGAGCAATTGTCAGCTCATACTACAGATTTACTATTGCATTATAGCCTGTGGTCGGTCCTTTGAAGATTCAAACTTTTTTTCCTGAGGTATTCTTATATAATTATGGGAACTGGGTCTGGCAGAACAATTAGGAAACAATTAGGGCGTGTTCTTTATTACAGTGTAATTCGTTTCAATTAAAATCTGTGTAGATATTATGTTAGATAGATATTATTATGTTTTTGTACAGTTGATCAGCAGCAAATATGGCACCGACCTGTTCAAGGTCTTCTGATGTGAAGGGGGGGGGGGGGGGACAGGCTCTGACAGTCTTGTGCAAATGATGTCTTCAGGGTTCCCATGTAACCAGAGTAACCCAGGGCTCCTGTCTGCTGAGAGCTGTGTTGGCCTACTGATTTGTGATTCATAAAAACAGTGAACCGGAGGGGGAAATCTGAGAATTTTATGCCTCTATGTGTTCCTTCCTCAGGGCATTGCACTTCTCCAAGGAATATTGTATTGACAACATGCACAGGTGCATTGCAAAGCGCTTACTAAGTGTGCACTGTGCTCAGATACATATGAATATTGTGCATTATGTGACCTTTCTTTACACTAATTGGTCTCATTACATTACAGAGATCTACTACAGTTGATTTTAGGGTTCTTTGGCATTTAGACTAAATTGACCCCCCCCCCCCAACACACACACATTTTTGATCGGAGGTTTGAATGCTGGCATTTATTTAACTTTATGGATATTATGCAACACGCGTGCAAGACCTGTTCAACATTTTCTAAAGAGTATTTCTTTGGCATGCCTCTAAAAAGCTATTAAATATGCACATAATCACAGTGGATAGCAATAGTGTTTCCCCAAAGGATCTCGGAGGGTTTTCATTGCATTATAAAATTTATTTGCCTGGCAGATGTGTTCACCTTTGGCAATATGCAGTAATTATATTTTGACACAGCTTATGGCTGCTTTCAGAGCTATATGATTTCTGTATGAGGCAGATCATTTGTGATACATCAGTCAGATTCAACAACAGTACATCAGAAAACTGAAATTAATAGTTGATCTAAAAATTTGAATTAGAGTTCTAGAAATATTAGCCTAATAAATACATAGGTTAAATTACTAAAGTTACTATTATTATGTTTTATCATTATACGATTTTTACAATGCATGAAGCATGAAACAAAATACAGCTTACGTTTAAAAAAATGTTAAGCATATATTAAAAATATATTTTGGCCAGAAATATATATATGAAGGGGTTGGAGACTAAATGTTGACAAAATACTCATGTTTTGTCTGAACGATCTCTTAACATTTTTAAGAGCGTCCACTGAGCGGCGCTGTTTGCCTGGTTTTGCGCGTTGACTCTTCGTAATAATCAGTCACACATACCACACACAAAAACACATTCCCTGTGGTGAGGCTGATTCAATATTCCGCCAGCTGATTTATGCAGAACAATTCTCCACAGGAATGGCTGGAGCCAGAGAGAGGAGGGGGTAAAAACATCTCAAAAAAGACTGTGGTAAAAAATAATTATCTCTGGTGTCACTGTAGCAACAATCTTTGAGGCTGATGTCAATGAAATATTGAACAGCACAATCACTTTGAATGTGATCTGAGGAGGGCTGGCGGTGGGTCAGGCAGAGCCACAGGAGCGCGCGCAGAATGTTCCGGAAACGTGGGCTGAATGCAGAGCGGGGAACGCACCACTGTCTGCAGTCATTTAATATGTCAAAACACTCCTGCTTCTCCTCGTCTGCGAACCTGGCGTCTGCCAGTTTGCTTTTTCTAAACGAATGTCACGTCTGAACGTATATATAATTAATATCACATTTAATTATTTCTCGTTTTTCTGTTGTATCCCATGTTCTTGTATGTTTCTTTGTATGTGGCAATAGCGGCGTTTCCTTTAGCTTTGTGTTCTGTACACACCAAGGGGCAAGGAACTCGACCGGAAGTTGAAGTCGGGTGGGGGCTGCCATCTTTTAGCAGAACTTCACTTCACTAGCATTCCCATTGACTCCCATTCATTTTGGCGTCACTTTGACAGCGAATAACTTTACATCTGAGGCGTTTAAAGACTCTGTTTGTCCATTATTTATTTCTAAAGATACACAACAATGTATAAAGGGCTCCATTACCTTCTATGTTACATTATGGCCCCGTATAAACAGTTTTTGTAAAAAATAGGCTAACGATTGCGTCATAACCACTCGGCTCTCTGTCGCATTACCGTACAGACAGGAGGAGAAGCTCGCAGGCAATTAACTTAACATGGCGTACTGCCGTTACATTTTAAAATACTATACAAAATAATTAATCAGAATACTTACTCCTGCTCACTCACGACAAAGAACTCCCCGCTCAAGCTCGCCGTCTCTGCAAGATTAACGATGGCAGTTTGCACGCACAGCCACTAGAAGATTTACATCTGTCAGACAGGTTGCTGACGTCGTCAAGCTTCGTTTGAGTCTGCGCGTCAGAAACGGAAGTGCTAAAAAACGCTAAAACTGGGCTTCATTTGTCTCAATTGAGTTCCAATGGGGTCGCTGTGTCCATTTCTTTTACTGTCTATGGTACACACTCGCACGTCGAGTTAGTCATGGTTTTGCTGCCACGTGTGAAAGCCACTCGTTCTCATGCATCCGTAGAAGTCTGATTTCATCGGGGTGCTGTTTAATTTGCTTAACCGCTCAAAGCAAACGGTCAGCAAAAAGTTGCAATTTAGCATCGTCATCACATTGTCCACGACCTTTTAAAGAGATTTGCATAGAAACAGAAGGTCCTTGATGACAAAAGATGCATGCTGATGGTTGTCTTTGAGGTCGCAGATTTAATAATGGGTACAGCGATGGCTGATCCTGAGGAAAAGCTCATTGTATATGCTGAGATGTGACCATTGCAGTAAGAATATGATAGCAGATCTTTATCGCCTGCATTTAACAAGCTGAAAAGTTAAACTGAGCTTATGACACACTTTACTTTGACCAACTCTTAAGTAGGTCGAATGAGTTGAGGCGTCCTTGGTGTCTGTCTCAGTGCGCTCTGAAGAACAAAACATGAAGTCTCCTTGACTTTCCTATACTGTGTTTTCAGTCACCAGCCTCTTTGCACCTTTGATAATTGGTACATTTTTACTATTCAGTCAGGTACATATCAGCAGGTATCATAATAGATTGGTTGGTTATTTTCTTAATATACATACAGTCATCATGGGGTTGCTTCTCAAGGCCAGACTAGTTAGAAACTATTAGTGAGAGACACTTTGCAAGATTAGAACTTTTTGTTTAAGATGAGGATCCAAATAATTGTGAACTAATGTAATTTTAGGTAAACTGGGTCATTTTTGACATTGAGAAGTGTATACATGTTCAAAAGTTGATGTCTCTTCTTCTCACGGATACTGCCTTTATTTGATTATATTACAGTAAAACTAATATATTAAATTGTAATATAATTACAATTTTAAGATTACTATTTTTACTTTGAATATTTAAAATATAATATATTCCTGTGTTGTCAAAGCTGCATTTTCATCGTGCATTACTCCATTTTTCAGTGCCATGATCCTTCAGAAATAATCAGAAATTATAAATTTGTGTTAGTTCACATTTACTAATTTTTTTTAACCGCAAAAGCATTTCAGGACAGATGACAACATGATCACCTCATTAAAATGCATGCACAACTAAACAAGACATCTACAGTATTTTTATATCTATAACCTATGCGTTTATATACAGGGAAGTGCAGTGTTAGGTTACCAGGTTAGTCTAACCAGACACCTTTTCAGTACATGTAGAGTGTGTGGGCGCCCTTGCGTTCGATATCTCCTGACCACCCAGCATCTCACTGCAAAGGTTACAGCGTGCTCTCCCCACAAATTGATTAAAGGAGAGTCTCACTCAGTCACAGTATAGTGCAAACAATCCAGCACCCATCGATAGGAAAGAGGCAGCCAGGTAAACTACTGTTTTTAGGCAGTGCTTTGAACACAGCACGCTTGGCCTTTTCCATTTTCCGTGCCTCCTTCTTAACCCCCTGCAGTGCTTCATCTCTGTTCCTGAGGTATTTGCTGTCAGTCCGTTTCTTATGTTTCCTTCACTGCACTTCAGACTTTTATTGTAAAAATGTACAGATTTACAGTTCTGGCAGCTGTTGCTTTGAATCTTTTATGCTTTAAATCAGAGATAACAGAGCAGAGCAATAAAACAGTTTTAGATCCGTCTCAGAATGCATTTATGAATCATATTGTGGTATTTCTGTACAATGCCGACTTTTTACAGGTTTATTTAATATTTTTAGTTCTAGTCCTTGAATTTCATTAGCTGATATTCAGTCCAAAAGCACTGAGACTTTTTTTTACCATTTGTATTGCTTCTCCATGTTTGCAAATTCCAAACACACTCATTCTGGACTGCATTTCCAAAAATCGTGTGAATTATCAAAAATGCAATCTGAGAGAACAGCTTTCTGACCACTCTGATAGTTGTGTAGTTTATTGATTTACAATCCTTTTAAAGGAAAAAAAAAGCACCCGTGTATTAGTGGTGGGTATCTTCAGTGCCTCATTTTGCATGTTATAACGTTATGCCAGTAGGTAATGACAACAGTTTTTACAAGCGAGTTAGTGAACCATTCATTTACCCAATTCAATCAAACCGCGGTAATTCATTCATGGAGGAATCAAATCTTTAGGAATGAGTTATTAATTTCTTTAAAACACACCCTTTCACTGAGCGAATCACTGAATCAGTCACTCAAACAAATCAAATCACAAAAATATATTCATTCAGAAACGGCACTTTTCTTGGAGAGGCGCTGTGAAAAATCTGCACTGGCTTTGTTTGGAATTCATATTATGTTTGTTGGTGACATGGGAATAGACTAAGTAACTGGCTAATGTGTGTGTAAAATGTAAACTACTCCATATAAACTTTCCAGCTTGCTGTACAAAAGCAACTTAGCACTTGCAATGGAACAGTTTGGTAAAAATCAGCATGGCTGTGATGACCTGCAGTTAAATTTCAGTCATATTGAGAACAACAGTATTCTTTCTCATGTGATATTGCTTAAATATTGTAGTATGTTATGCTTGGGCCATAAATCTGCCTTCTAATTATTACAGTGATTGTGAGATGCTGATGAAAGAGCTGGAGTTGTGGTGTATGCAGCAGTAGAAGAGGAAGCGTTGCTTGTATGGCAGTGGTAAGAATGACATAAATGGAGCTTTCAGCTCAGGGACTGGTAACAGATGGTCTTGGAAAATGAGGTTCTTCTCAGCAGCGCTGACGTGCACTCCCAGGCCCCCACCGCCCCCTATTTCTCTTTTTTCCTCTCATTCTATCTTTACTGTTTTTCACTCTTCTTTCTCTTTGCAATTTCTTGTGCTTGCTTCCTTTCATCCCCCGATGATTTTGCAAAGGTGCAGAAGCCAGAGAACTCATAGGAGTAGTCCTACATTAGATTGCTTTATCCATGCCAATAGAGGTGAAAAGAGATGCTCAGAGGGTGAGGAGAAGGCAGAAAAAAGGGAAGATGATAAAGGGGGAAATAGAGAGCTGCAAGAGGAGAGATGCTCCTAATGAAGTTGAAAGTACAAAAAGATCTGCTGTCTGCCTTCTTAAACTCTTTCTTGCACCTCAAAATGTGTGTATTTCTAATCCTGTTGAATATGCAGACAACTATAAGTAAGACTTAGGTTGAATGATGTACCCAAAAAGCATAAAAAAATATTGTTCTGGTTGATCCTGATCAGCCCGACATGGCAACATTTGCTCAACTAATAGAATGCAACTCTCAGCTTCCAGACGTAAAGATTTCATGCATTTTTTACATAGGGCCATTGATTTTGAAAGATAACTTATAAAGCTTTAAAGACAGACCTACTGTGAGGTGTGAGCCACTTGGTTGTTAATCGATATGTGCTTTGTTGAAGCCTTAGTTTTGAAATAATCAAATTCAATGGTAGAATTTATAGTGAAAACTACTTAGGCCTAAATATTTTAATGTGTAAAAAAAAATAATCATCATCTTTAAATTACAGTATTTTAAATTAAATTGCCATTTAAAATGCTTAAACACAAGTTCACAGTTTTGTACTTGTTTTCTTTTTGTCTGACTTTCGTATTTATTTTTTTTTATTTTTGCTTCAAATCAAAGTTTGTAATGTTGTGATTCACTTTGTAGCTGGTTTGCTCAGGGCTCATGACGCAGTGTTAATTTAGGATGCGGCTATCTATTTTTCTAGCCATCTGAAGATGGGGGGGGGGGTGTCCTTCAGCTTTAAAAACCATCCCTTGGTGGTTAATATGTGAATTTGTGATCCACATTTGGCATCCTCCTAAATTGCCCTGTATCATCTATTATGCATTAAGTGGTAAACTGTTCCTCTCTTAAGTATACTAGGGAAATAGACTCATTTATAATCTTCAGACTTTAATGCTCTCCTGTCTGGTGTTCCCATAAAAACCACTGGTAAATGTAGATGAAAGTACACATTACACATGTGGTAGAGCTTTTTTCTGTTGCATCAAGGTTGTTCAAGTTTCCGTGAATATTAATTTGACATCCTACGTACCAATTAGGACCTCATACCATGGTCTTCCAACACTATTCTCCTTGCTCCAGTTGAACAGGATAGAATAGAATTAGAAGGTAATAGGTACAGTTGCAGGTTTATCATGCATGGATTTGTGAGGCTGTGTTGGCCAGTTCTGTCACCTGGGTCCTGGCAGCCATTCTGGCTCTTCCAGACGCAGTTAGCAGATGGTGGGGCTGTGCCTGCTCTTCTCCAGGGGCTTCTGTGGATAGAAAGAGAAACTGAGATAAATGTTTTGCCGCTGTACCTTTGTTACAGACCAGGGACATGTCCTAGCCAAAGAGTGTGTCAATGTCAATGTGTCCATATTTGTTGAAGTGCGTCAAACTGTGTGTTGGTATTTGTCCAGAAAGACCAATGAGATGTCATCCTTAATTCAGCGGCACCTCTTCAAGCGGGATACAAAGTCAGTTCCAGGTTTTGATGCTTGAACACATGGCTCAGCTTGTAATGGTCTTTCACCATTGAGGTTTGGCAGAGGTGATTACCGCACTACCTCATGTCAATCCAAACAATGCTTTGACAAAGATCTTCCTAAATCAACTTGAGGTTTATGAAATTAAAGCGAGAAACAAGATTTATATTCACAAATAAAGCACTTGAAACAGGATGCGGTGGATTTGAGGGAAATATCAGCACTTAATTAATCACTGGTCTACTTGGATCTGTTCAACTGATGTCCTGTTAAATTCAATGATTGATTTATGTAATTTATCAGCAACACTTTATGGTGTGAACCAGACATCTCTGTCTTTCATAAAGCAGTGTTTTCTCTATGAACACATTTATATATATATATATATATATATATATATATATATATATATATATATATATAAATTTTCCAGTTGAATGCCAAAGTGGAAAGTTTTGAACAATCACTAAATACAAGCTCACAAAAAAAAGAGCCACCACAAAGGGCTTCATAAAAGCATCACAAAACAAGTCCATCCGACACTTGTACAATTCCTCATAGAAGAGTAAAGTGTCCATTATATGCACATTTTGTAAATTGGTATGTTAACGCTCTTAATGGGAAAATGCAATTGGTTTTCACATTTGTTTTGGCAAAATGTGACACATCCAGCCTAGTCTTAAGTTGTAAGAACTGATGTGTTGGGTCAAACAAAATATACCACTAAAATTAACCCTGACCAAACTCAACTCGTAACCTAACCATGATTGTATATGGGCAAAATACACACACACACACACACACACACACATATATATGTGTGTGTGTACAAACTGAATCAAATGATATAGAATTTTGCCACCTCATGAATAAGTTATGAGACCATGTTGGACTGGTCATTTTTCAATTCTGGACATGAACATATGAACGTAGGCTAGACATGAGTTGTGTGGGAGGGCAAGATTATCTGTAAATAATCACCTAAATGTCAGCCTGTCCATCACACTAGGCTATTTCTGTTCTTTTTTGTAGTGGTCTCTATGATTCTGTTCTGTGGTTAGAACTACATAATGAATCTTGTAAAATGTGTGAAGGTGTTTTATTTTATTATACTTTAAAAAAAATAACTAATTGCATCCAAAATAAATGTTTTTGTTTGCATAATATATGTGTTGTTCTGTGTATATTTATTATGTCTATAAATACACACATATGTTTCGGAAAAATATAGTATGTTTAGATATTACATATAATTATTTATAATATCAATTATATATATTTCAAAATATATACTGTATATTTGTGCATTTATATACATAATAAATATACACAAAACACACATATATTATGTAAACAAATCTTTTATTTTGTATTATTTGTCATGCCATTAATCACGATTAATCATATGACAACACTAAAAATAAATAAATAAAACAATCTGCGAGAAGAGTTAGAACTACATCATTTTCATTTGTGCATGAACTGTACCTTTAAGAGCTAAAGATGTGTTATTTTATTTGAACATTTAGCTACTTGTTTTATGTGTGTTGCTGCTGTTCTAAGCAGCAGTCTGTTGTATCAGCATCACCATCTCTACATTGTGTCAGTTGCTAGGTACTAATATGTAAAATGTGTTGCCTTTAACCCCCCTCAGGACCTGGCAAATGATTTGCTTCAGAGGCCATGTAGGGTTGCTAGAATTCTAATCATGTGTGCTGAATCCCAAGCTCGACTCAGGCTGCGATTCTTCCCAAACACAAAGAAAAAAAAGCATGAGGCATGAAGAAAACAACCCCAATATCCCCCACAGACCCCTTCACATCTCTTGCGCCAAGTAGATACATATGCTGGTGTTGCTACGTAGCAGCTTTGATGCTTTTGGTCAGCAGATCATTTCCCCCTTCCTCTCTCTCAGCTTTGAAATGAATGTCTGAGTGCATGTTTTTCAATCATGCATCTTATTTCTTTCTTTCCTCCAGACCGACATTTTCCCATTTCAAGCCTCTCCTGGTACACTATTGAAAAGAGATGTGTTAGTGTGTGCATCTCACCCGCTTGATTGTGCAGGAAAACAGTGTGAATGAGATCGCAGCATGCAGCGGACCGGCAGCATCTGCACTGTAAAGGACTCTCCTGGCTCCCTCTGATGATACGTCCCTGTTGTTTTCATGCAGAGAGAGGGAGTGACTGAGGAATCGTGGCTTCAGCAGGGCCAGCAGATGTTCAGGTCACTAAAGGAGGCTGGGATGGACTGAGAAACCGGCTCTGCTGGTCCAACCAGAATGACAAATTTGATTCCCTGGATGAGGGCCCATATTTTGTTGAACAGATTGCCGAGCGGTGGCGTGATTGGATGCTGTGTGGACTGATTATGTAAAGGAATGATCCAAGAACAAGTTTTTTTACTCTATATAATGATTGGGAAGCCTAGTGATGGGCTTCTAGGAGAACGATCTCAAACCAGAGCTTTAACGCTTGCATCAGTCTGTTCTCTTAACTGAGCTGAGGCTGTTGTTATCACACAAGCTAGCATCTCCGGTCGTCTGTCACTTACCTGTGGCCGATTATCTCCAGGCTAATCAGAGGCTGAGGACTGACTGAAAATGATTCAATCAGCTGTCAGGGATTAAGTCATCTTCATTCAACCCAGTCAGGGCTGTATCAGCTATTGAATCATCAGTGTTCAGTTCATCTCTTTTATCAATCTCCAAAACTGACAAAATACCATATTATTAGTTCATACGATGTGCTTCATTTCTAGTCTTTAATCAAGTTGTATTATATTGCATTGTGTGAAAATCGATTCAGCAAGTTGTTGATCAAGTCAGGGAGTTGAACTTGAGCATTATGAATTGAACTGAACTGAATCAGCAGATTCACTGAAAAGAACGAAAGAATTGCTCATTGATCCATTATTTGATTTTGTTGTCTCCTTAGCAGCTCACAAGAAGATGTAATTATCTGTGAATAGCGGAGGAGTATGATGAGTAAAGAGGAGTATGCATGCATTTTCTCATTTGCGTTTTACAAAAAAATCCCATAATATAGGGTTGTAACAAGAATGCCTGTATCAATTCTGTAATTATTAAATTCAAATGCTTCAAATAATGACAGATTTTCCCTCTTTGAGTGAATTTTTCCTTTTAAGGATTCCTTAAATGCATTTTAGTGAACTCAGAATATGAAAATTCCTCACCCCATACAAAAACCTCAAAAAAAAAGAAGAAAAAAAAAGAAGTGTATTTTCAAGCATTTCTGTATTTGTATGCCAACTGGTTTTTAATCAAATATAGATGAAATAATTTCATTACTGTGTGAACAAAATCTAATTCATTAAATGTGGAGATAAGAGGGCTTCAGAATTGGCTTTCAGATCCAATTAAATGTTCCGCTTTTTGTGCCATGTTTAATTCATAGGTGTGGGGGTTGCTTCTTTGTTGCATGGTAAACTATCATTGGCAAAATTCAAGTCATATGACAGTAGTCCCTTCAATCATAAATTTTGCATGCATGATGTAAGGTGCACGTTCAAGCGAATTCAGTAATGGACCTTCCATTCAGTAATTTCAGCACACTAATATGTGTTAGCAAATACGATTCATCAGTAATGGATTCCATTATTTTTCCTGGGCAATAAATCACTGACTCCAAAATGATTTATTTGTCAAGTTTGTGATGCATTTTGCCTCTTACAAACAAATTACAGGAAACTAACAAGAGGGGGCGCCAGTAAAACAAACTAGTTAAAAGTGTTCTTTTCATTTGAAAGTCAAAAACAATTCTAATTCTAATTTGTTTAGAGTAACTAAATAAACTAGAAACATATCCACGATTCAGTAATATGATTCTCATTACAAGGTTAGAAAAAGATGTATCAAGATGTATTCAAAATGATAACCACAAGCAACAATTTGCTGAGCATGAGTACGCATTCACATGACTTTCAGGTTGGTAGTTTTGTTTATGTATGTTATATTAATGTACATTAAAGACGACTGCAAATGGCACTGATGTGTTACTGTACATGGATGTCATTGCAGGTCTAGGCCCATGCGTTCCCAGGATCCATTTCAGCATTAGGCTGTGTCACTGAAAGTATAGTCTGTGTTCTGACTGCCAGGCAGGTGTCATTACTGCACTTCATTTGCAAGGTAAGTGACTATGGGCTGTGACAGTGGTGGAATTAGTAATGCGCTCCCGCTGTCATTTTTATCAACAGGGCCTGCAGGGAGGACGTGATAAAATGGATATTCCTCCCTCTGCATTAATACCCTCTGCCCCACTTTCAATTCCATTTACTTACCCGAGCACAGAATGAGGAATTTTACTATCGATTGCCAAGAGGGAGAGGCAGATTCTTGCACTAACGTGTTGATTTTTGTGCTGAAAAACCTCACATCTGCTGGATTAGTTGATGTATATGGAAAATAATAGATTTCATCTTATATTTTTTCCTCGTCATGTTATTAGGAACAGAGGATTGTGTGGCATAGAGTAGAAAGATGTGGTTCCATAGCTTCTGTTTGTCCATGAATGTAAAATTAAGCAGAGAAATCTCATAATACACATCATCAGTGATTCCGTCGTCTCATTTTATTGGATAGACTGGGGCTGGTTGTCACACTTACATTTGCATAATCGAATTATGAATTGGTGATACAATCCTTGTGACAACTAGCCCCAGTCTCACGTGTGTGTTTGAGTGATGCTGCTCTAGTTCAGCATTAGAGGCCAGTGATGCTGTTTAGCAGACACAGCTGCAGCTTACAAGCTGGGTGCGGGAAGCAAATCAATAGCCATTGACCTTACGGTTCCTTTTCTGCTGGAGTGCCTGACCACAGAACAACACAAGCTATTTTGCACTACCCTTGTGTTTAATACACAGCCACGCGTCATTCTTTAAAAAGAAATCATCATTTATGTATCAAAACAAGAAATTAAAAGCTTTGTTTGAATCAAATAACGTGCACTGTTGCCACAGTGAGGTTCACACCAGAGCGCAGTTATAAAAAAGCACTGTTTATATATGCATGCGATGTGGAGATAGATGGGTGGTCAAACTTCTGACTACTTACTGACCATTCAATTATTCATGACAAAATGTTAAAATACATCGCTGGCCGTATTTGGATTCGACAGCGTCTGTGAACACTGTCCGCCCAGACTGGGACTATAGCATCAGCTGCGGACAGAGCTGTGGATGAAACGCTTTGGGGATTTGAACCGGAGACCCTGGTCTCATAACTCTCTGCCATACGCACTGCAATATTCAACATTTATGAGGTTATGATTCATGAGCTGGCAACCACACAGGTCACTCATGTTTCTTCAAAAGCATCAGAGGAGAGCAGCGTTTTCACGATGTGAGTCTAGACGCCTCACAGGAAGCAAAACCCCAGATTATTCTCTATATCATTTTGGACCCACATTCATAGAGATCTCCCAGGAATTAATCATCATGGTCCAAACACATATGTCTTGTATAAGGAACATTACAGGTGAGTTTAATGGAATATCCTGGCCACTCTTGTCCTGTCACTATTCACTGAAAATGTTATCATCAATAATATCTCTTAGCTGGACCTTTCAATGAACTGATGAACAAATGGGAATAATTCAAAAGTTAGAGGTCAAGATGATTTTTAAGTTCACCAAGGCTGCATTTATTTACATTTAATCATTTAGGAGAAGCTTTTATCCAAAGTGACTTACAAATGAGGAGAACAATAGAAGCAGTCAGATGAACGAAAGAGCAACAGTATACAAGTGCTGTGACGAGTCTCAGTTATTCTAGCACAGTACACATAGCAAGGTTGTTTTTAATAGAATGGAAGAGAATAGGTTAGTGCTAGTATTAGTTTGTCAGGTGCTGGCGTAAAAGATGTGTCTTTAGGTGTTTTTTGAAAATGGCTGAAGACCGTTCGAATCAAGATAGGGAGGCCAATTTCACCAGCTGGGCACAGTCCCGGAAAAGTTCTCTGTGATCGTGAATTTGATCCTCTTTGGGCGCTTACGTTTGAACCAGCGAGTTTTATATATATTGGTGTGGTGCCAGTTGTTGTCTTGTAGGCAAACATCAGTACCTTGAATTTGATGTGAGCAGCTACTGTTAGCCAGTGTAAACTGATGAAGAGAGGTGTAACGTGAGCTGTTTTCGGCTCATTAAAGACCACTTTCGCTGTTGCATTCTGAATAAGTTGCGGAGGCTTGATAGTACTTGCAGGAAGGCCCACCAAGAGAGCATTGGACAAGGAGTTGTGCATTAGCTTTGATAGGAAGGGTCTAATCTTTCTGATGTTGCATTTGGCAAATCTGCAGGACTGGACTGGGTCATTGTAGCAATACAGTCTGTGAAGCTTAACTGATTATCGAGCACAACTCTAAGGTTCCTGGCTGTCCTTTAAGTAGTTATGGTTGACAAACCCAGCTGTATAGAGATGTTGTGATGAGCTGGGTTGGCTGAGACCATGAGCAGACCATTTGATAAAATAAATACAGTAAAAACAGTAAGATTGTGAAATGTGATAGTTTTAAATAATTGTTTTCCTTTTGAATATATTTTAAAATATTAAAAGGATAATATATTATATATATTTGAAAAAATAATATTTTCCACTGATGGCAAAGTTTTTTAGTGGCTATTACTCCAATTTTACTCCAAAAACATTTTTTATATACATTTTTTGTCACATTACAAATGTCTTTGCTGTTACTTTTGATCAATTTCATGAATATGTATTTCAAAAGTACAAATATAATATAATATAATAATATAATTAGTGCTGTCAAACAATTAATTCCATCCAAAATAAAAGTTTTTGTTTGCTTAATATATGTGTGTGTTCTGTGTATCTTTATTATGTATATATAAATACACACACATTCATGTATATATTTCAGAAAAAGATATTATGTTTATATATTAAATATCTTTATTTATAATATAAATTATATGACTATAAATGTAGACATATAAATACATGTAAATATTGTCAAAATATATACTGTATGTGTGTATAATAATATAATAAGAGATGGTAAATCATGAAAGTACTGTAATTGTTATGAGAACTGTCCCTTTAATTGGCCAATGTAAAGTAGTTAATAGGAACACAAAACATCTAATAAGAAACTTCCACTTGTCTGATTTTCAACAGAAGTACAACAGACCTGAGTTATGAAGAAAGTGCACCTTGTACATTCTTAATGGATCTGAAATGTATGCATGATTTAGTGCCTGCAGGCATTACTATTTCAGGCACAACAACTGACGCTTGGAGTCCCTGTGGAGAGCCTGTTCATCCTGCATGAGATTCTTCTGGAAAAAAATATTTCAGAGTTGTAAAAAAAAAAAAAAAAAAAAAAAAAGTGAGCTTTTGCATAAATCAGATCAACTAAAGACAATGTTCAGCAATTAGTGGTATTATCACACCAGCGGTGTGACAGTCAGCGCGGATATCCAGAGAGAACTGTAGGTGTCACTCCTGACATAGACTGCGGCTGGGGCCGTTCAGTCGGAGCTGTCATTCCGAGTCAGTGAGCTCTGTCTTGCTGAAGAGGGCCCCAGTCAGATGTTCACTATGCATGCTGCATTGTCTGCTTGCCTGTTCGATAGGGCTGGCAGCAAAAGGTGACATCTGGTGACTAATGTGCTCCCATGTTCCCCCTCTTCTCTGGGCGGCAGATGCTCTGCACAGGCAGATAGGAAGAGGGGGCTGGGGAGCGGGGGGAGCCTGAGATGGACAGGCAGTGGAACGCGTGTGTGTAATAAATGCAGGCTTTTGTAGTGCTTTTTTGCAGCTGATCTGTTGGTGGCTGGTGAAGAAAGAGAGGAAACAAACAATTAGCATGTTGAACACTGGTAGATAAAATACTGGTTCAGATATTTTGGATGACAAGTTATTTATAGCCAAAGCCAAAACAGTAATAATAAATAGACTTCTTAAAATCAGTATTTGATGAAAATGTCTTGCTTTGACAAATCTGCCATAACAAAAAAAATGTAATGTGAAGAGGTTATTTCCTTAAAAAGCATTGTTAATCAGTACTCTTTATTTTTGTCTAATTTCTTTTAAATGTCTAAAAAAAAAAAACTTAAAAAAAAGAGATTCAAGTGCTTGAGAGGTAAAATTTTTGTAGGTACTTTCTTGCTTTTAGAGTTTATATATTTTTCAAGTTTCAAGATATAATTATTATATATCAGAATTTTATATATATATGAATTGTATATTGTAACATTTTATTTTATTTATCCAGACATTTAAATGCATAAAATATTATATCTCAATTTTTAATTATTTTATTTCAGTGCAGTTCTTCTGAGCTTTCTTGATTTTTGTGTCTCTTAGCTCTACTTAGCTGCGGTCGTTCTGGGATACGGCTCAGTCTTTAGGTTTAATGCCGTCTGGAGATTTTGTTTCAGCACATCTTAAAGATAACACTTCCAGGGAGCTTCTTCAGCCCGATCCCTACACTACCACATATTCCCATCACGCCGTGTCACCCAGGCAGCTGTGCTTAACCTCCCTCTGGCCTTTTTGCACAGCTGCAAGTGGACTCTTTTACCCTTGTCTTACCCATGAGTGGGCCTGCGAATGCGAGTACATGTGACAGAGGAGTGGACAGCTCCCATTCCGCTTCCTAACAGCTCTCGTTGTTTCTTCGCCACACAGAGACTCACAGCAGAAGTTCACACAATGCCACGCTGTGTCAGACAGGCAGAGCAAATCTGTGCTGTTTCTAGACAGCCTCCAGCGTAAAACAATGACAGAGCGATGGGAACGGACTGATGAAATGTCTCCGTTTCTGACTTGATATTTTCTTGAGAAGCCGTGGTTTTGTAAAATACGCGTCTAACGTGGATTAAAGCGTGCAAAAATAGCATGTGTTCCACTCAGTATTGGTGATAGTCTCTCTTGTTGTCTACACACACGGATGATTGAACTGCCTTTATGCTGATATGGCGATTCATACATTCCACAGGAAGAAGTTATTAAAAGCCTTTTCATTTTAAGCTATATTGCCCTGTCTTTCCAGAGAAAATACCCGTCCTCTTTGAGATGAAAAATCTGCAGAGAGAAAATGAATTGGCAGGTTGCTTCCCCTGGGCTGTCCTCTATCAGCTAGTGCAGTGGGTGACAAAATGCAGCGCATGTGTTCCCAATACAAACCTTATTCCATCTGTGGCCCTATCAGCCAGGAAATGACATATTTATCAGAGCAGTGTGGCCTCGCAGGCAGCAGAGAGCATAGAGGCTGCTGACTGTGAAATCTCCCAGAATTAACTGGGGCTGTCCTTTTCTCCCTCCACATTACTGTTCCCTGAGGGCCGTGCCGGTTCAAAGTATCCTGCGTCAAATTGCTTTCCTATTTGTTGTGCTGCATACAATTGATAACATTTGTTTTGACCGAATAAATGCGCTAAAATAATAAATGCTTTGGTTTAAGCATGCAAGTCACCTGACCAAGTGTAATCTTTTGCTATCTGAATTATTTCATCAAACAAATGTGTAAGTAAGACGTGGAATGAAAAGACATGCAAAGTGTTGCAGGAATTGTTGAGACGAAAGATCTAGCACCGAGATTGAATAAATCATTAAACTATGCCAGGCACGAAACTGCATGCTGTCAGTGCTCAAGCGTTTTAGAACTGCCTGAGGAAATTGTTTCTAATATTGTCGCAGTGTCCATGTGTTTTTTTTTTTTGTTTTTTTTTTGTTTTTTTTCTCCAGGAAACTTATGCATGAGAGCCTAAAACAGAAAACATGTATTTTTGGACCATGATGTTGCAGCTAAATGGTTTAAAATTGTTGCATAACATTGAGTGGCATGATGAAATACTTATGCACTTATTTTAGTCTGTGAACTAAAAACTTGAAATCAACAAAAATATAGAGAATTAATTTTTTTTTAATAATTTCAATAAAATGTTTTACATTATAAAACAACTGTGCATTATTTATCCTGCATTGAATTGTGAATCATTTAGATGCATCAGAAATTGTTCACAACTGTTTATTATTCTACAGGTCAATACAGACAAAACTGCCAATCCTAAATAATGGCTTAGTTGTTTTTTTGTTATTTTTACACACAGTTACATAAGCGGTAGAACGAGGTGGAGGTATGTAAACAGATGTGGTGTCAGTATGGGGCGCAGTGCCAGGGGTGTGTGCATGTGGCTTTCCTGTGTGATCAACAACAAACTGACCTTACACACAGAGTCACACATGCCACAATGTCAGTCCAAGTTCATTCCAATCATGGTGACTATTTGCCAGTCTATACTTGGTTTATTTTTAGTCTGTGGCGTAGCAGAATAAAACAAAAGACAAAAATACAAGCACACCCAAATGCATTCTGAATAGCATGAAACTGCATTATTGTAATACACTCTTAAAGGTTCCAAAAATGTTTTATTTATTTTTTGCAGTGAAAAACAAATAAATTAAATTCTTAGTCTGCAGAATGTTGGAATTATCTAAAGAACATATTTCCACTAAAGGTTCCACCTTTTGTGCAATGAAAAGTTTCATTGGATGTGAAAGATTCTTCATGGAACCGTCAATGCTGAAAAAGAAGCTTTATTTATAAGAGTGTGTTGTTTGGTTTTCAAGGGCATTTAGACGGCTGATGGTTTTGTGATGTGTGACACCTTTGGAAATTGGATATTACTGAAAAGCCACCATTGCTTAATGTCTGCTTAGGGGCGACTGGCCATAGTGAGCTGTACAGTTTATTTTAATCAGCCAAGAGTACAGAATAGTCACTGAATGCGACCCGTTTCTTAGCTAACAACGGGAATCTGATTACATGGACGTTAACTTGCAGAGCAAATTATATGATGTGAAAAAGTTGTATTTGTGTGTAGCTGGTAGAATAAATCACATCCTTTCTCCTTGGTGCTATGAATCTATCAGTTTCCTTTAAGAATAAATGGCTAGAATGGGCAGTTTTTCTCCTATCAGTCTTCTATATTTGTCCTGCGGGACTGTAAACAAGAACATTCCACCCTTTAGTCACCATATTAGAGCTGTAAAGTGCAGGTAGCAAGAAAACACCTCCGATCACTATTAGCCTGGTAAAATCTTCTCCTGTGTAATTGCAATGTTCCACTTCAAAGCCTCTGACAGGAAGGCTGGTGTAGGAGTGAGATATCCTTAAAATAGCAATTAAAGAAGCTGAGGAATAATATGACCTCCGCTTCCCTGGGTCACAACACTGAAGAGACTGAGTATATTGAGATTCTCAGCTGTACCTTTCAGCCACAGTTCAGAGCTTTTATATCAACATCGCTGCTTCCCCGATTAACATTCTCTCGCTTAAAGGATTATTATGTCTCAGCACGTCTCTATTTAGGCTCTTCATCATAAGTACGTATGGTAATGCGGCGGCGAGTTCATTTGATACATCCGGTACTCTGCTTCAAGCTACACTAAAATCACTTTATTTTAATGGATGTGCCAAGGATGTGATGATTGAATGCAAACTTTTCTAGCAAGGCTGGTTTTATTTTAATTCTACTGTGTGGGAAATATCGATTTGCGGTCATTGTCGTGAGCATTAACCTGGACAAGGGTGGGCAGGAAGTAGTTAAATTCATTCCTTGCCACATTTGTCACAGTAGCATGATGCTCTCTGGGTTGGTGGCCTGATTTCCATTTCAGGATGAATCTCTGTTTGCCTGCGCTGCCTAGTAACGGTCAGATCTGGAGTGTGATTTATGTAAATCGGCTGGCAGGGGCTCACGGGTCAGAAGCGATCTGTTGTGAGACCACTGCTGGGCAACTGCACGGTATAAACAGCAGGACAAGACTCTGCTATCAGAGCCTTCTGTAATAAAACATCAGGATAGAATATCCAGCACTTTCTAATTATAAATCATTTGCATTAATTTTGAATTGATGTTTGATGAATTTAAAATAGTTATTTTTATATTGTCTACTTAAGTACAAAATTAAGTAAATTCCAAATTACACTCTAAAAATATTTTCTAAAAACACTATAATTTGAAGGAATTTTTCTGTTTTTTTTTTTTATTTGTGTTTTACCAGTATTTTTGAATTTCTAAAACTTCATTGCATTGTGTTTTAGAATTAATAGGAATGTCACAAATGTTTTTCTGTTATTCTACACATTTATTTTTTTCATCATTTTGAGATGATTTTTTTTTAACAGTGTGTGTGTATATATATTTAAACATGTATGTTTATGTATATTAGTGCAGTCATATGCATTAAATATGCATTACCTTATTAGATTAAATGTATATATATATATTAGTGCTGTCAAATCGATTTAATCATGATTCAACAAGTTCATTCAGAAATTAAGACTGAAGGATTCATTCAAAAATCAGACATGGCTATATGACCAATCAGCATTGAGGACCAGAATTACAGATTTTGACTATTAAACTATCATATCAGTTTTGATCTGATTGCTAAGTCAAGATGATAATGACTATGTTAATGAATAAATCTGAATCACAATCAAGGGATAGTTCACTTATAAATGAAAATTCTGTCATCATTTGCTCATCCTAAAATTGTCTATCCCTATAAGGCATCTTTATACAGCTGTAATACAGCCAGACTGAATTATGCATGCTTTGACCCATCTCAGCCCAAAATATACAATTGTAATTGCTGTGTAAATGCATTTATGCCACCTGTGAGCAGCATTAAACAGCTCTGTGTAAAGACAACATTAGTCAAATGTGAAATCATTTTACACATATATAATGTATTAGGTGACTTTGCCCAGGTATCTTGTTGTAAAATAACCAAGACAATCATTTTTATTCCCTCTAAGAGTTATTATATGTATTACTTCAGTATGATTGTTTTGCCACCATTGAAGAATAGACCATTCAAAGATGTACTGCCCCATCAGTACAATGTACATCAGGGATGCAGCTCTGTGGTTATGTCAGCGACTTCAAAGATGTCACACACTAGCTGAATGCATGTGGGTTTTGCCTTTGAGTGCAAATGTGTTTGCAGTTGGGTCTGAATTAGAGGAGTGCATTGTAGTGTTGATCAGAGTGCTGTCATAAGCTTCAAGCCATTCTTATCTCCTTTTTGCAGCCTGGCTTACAGTGCCTTCATTTGGATCATCAGCAAAACAAAACTGGGCAAAACAGAAGCAGGAATTATTCCGTTTTCATTTTATCCCCTTGTGTTAAAAAATGCTAACATTTGACACAGCGAATAACTCCGAGAGGTTCAAAAGAAGAATGGCATTTGCTAATATTCTGTGCATTACCTTATTAGATTAATGATCCAGAGCTCGGCCGCGTAATCAAGAAAACTCACGCAGACGTTTCTTTAAACAGAGGCAAAGTGTCATGAAATAATTAGAGCGGAGCTTGCCGGTCCCTTGCGACGACCGATGCAACTGTTTTCAGAAAGCTCGATCTCAAACGACTCTTGTGAGGGTGAGAGCTTCGGTACCAGTGCAGATGGTCTCGGGGCCATGTGTGCCAATGGAAAATTTAATTGCGCTGCATTTAAAAGTATCTGTTTTAATAGCAGGGTTCTGGAGTTTCCCGCTGGCGCGTTTTAATTAGTTTGAATACATTAGGCTCCTGTTGGAGCTCTACCTGCCAGGATTGATCACCGGAGTGGGACTACAGAGGGGCCATTTGCATTCACACCCGTTGGCCCCATAGATTGAAGCAGTTACCCACCCTGCGATTCAGTGCACGGCTACTTCTGCTTCTCTTTATCAGCAGCAGGTAAAAATGGAAACCTATCGCCTGATGGATTACAGCAGTTTTAAGGGTGTGAAAGATCTGAAAGCAGGAAATCACACACTGAGCGGTTTTCAGGAAAAGTGTGGAAAGGTTAAATCCGTTAGCGCTGTTTCCATGAAACCGCATGGCACATTTTTCTCTTTTGTTTCTTATTATCCTAGTGTGATGATACCTTTTGTACTAAATTAATCTTTAGCAATTGTTCTGTGATTTTGTACTTACAGTAATGACAGAGATTCAGTTTCATTTAAGGCTGCTGATGTATTTCTTTCAGCACAGCGTACACACATATGCTGTTGATCATCGTGGTTACCTAACCCAGATGTTCCCTCAAACAGCTTTTTCCGCTTTCACAATCTTAACTTGGGTGTAGAATACAATTCGATATAAGCAGAATAGCTGATGGAGAACCGCAGCACTGCTGCTCAAAATCCCCAGGTTTCTTATCTCCGCCAGTGAAAAGTGCACTTACATCTCCTCTGGACCCCGACTATGGCTGTACCAGTCAGCAAAAACAAGCTGACTTAGGTCTAATTTGTGTTATGAAAGAGAGAGCGAGAAATTCTTAATTTAAAAAGTCCTGCATCATGAGCCCACAGGCTCACACTGGCACAGACTTCAGGACTGCAGAGGCAGAAACGCCATGTTTTTCCCTGCTCCTTCAATATCATGATTTCCTGTGTGTCTGTAATGGAACCGCAGGCTTCTTTCAAGGAAGGGTTTCTATGCTGAAGAAAGTGTTTACTGTGATTGCAGGGTCCAGGCTTTATTGACTTTCTGAGAAGAAGTAGAACTGTAGAAAAAGTATTGTTTATTATTAAGGTGCTATAAGTGAGGTTAACCACCTTGGAAGCAAACTTAGCCAGTGATCGACAAAATTAACAGAAGAAATTACATCATGACAACACTGATTATCTGATGGCACAACTAGAAATTATAGATATGTTGGTTAGCATGACCTCATTAGCCTCTGGTGGCAGATGTTGTTTTTACCACACCATCTGCCAACAATAATTAACATTCCTACTGACAGCCATTCACATAAGAATTCAAATGTGCAGCAACCAACATCTGAATTTCAAAAATGTAATTTAATATTGTAATTTTTATATTTATTATGGCAATATGTAACATTAATATGCAATATAATTTAATTGGAATTATATTAAATAAAAAAAATTTTTATAATAAATTGGTCGAAATTTAGTTGGTTAATAGATGGATGGATGGATGGATGGATGGACAGACGGACAAATGTTCATGCAGAAGAAGGCATAACTTTTATTCTCACTGTTGCCACAGGTGCCATGTTGTGGAGACACTGTGTTTAGTTGTGAAAGACAAGTTTATGCGGCGTGATAAAATAGGTTGCCATGATTTTGCCAAGTAAGACATGCTCCTGGATCAACATCTTTTGTTGTTCCTATATCAACATTAATGTCCAAAAATAAAGACTAATCAGTGTGAAATGATAGCTGATTAACAAAGGTTTATAAGCACTTAACCCTGATTTTAAGCCTAAAACAGATATTTCCTGAAAAGTTATCCCTCAGTTCTGATTGGTTAATTGGAATGTTGTTCCAGGATCAACAAGGATGTTGATCTAGGAACATGTTGTACATTGTAAAATCACGGTCACCGATAAAATTAGTGTAAAAACACAGTCTAAAGGCCCGTTCACACCAAGCACGATAACTATAAAGATAACGATAAAGATATAGTTCTAAAATTAGTTCTCAATATTAAAGAATACACTCAAAAAAATATTTAGGCCTTATAAATAAGATTTATGTAATTTGATTGCATATAAATTTTCCATCCATTTGGATTACGTATTTTTAATTTAAACGTATTAATAAACTTAATGTGATAAATATATGTAATTCCTATTTAAATAAAACAAGTAACAATTAGATTTATGTAATATTTTCAATTAATCCAATTTATTTTAAATTAATAAGAAATGGGTTTATGTGTTTTTATGTAATAAACCTATTTTACTTAATATGCATCACATTTAAGTAATTTGTATTAATAAACCCAATGTATTTTAAAATCATATTTATAAATTTGTATTTACTTATTCATCACTATTTCCCCTCCCAATCACAATATACAACACAAAAAAGAACGTCCACAGGGTCACTTCATTTCACATTTTTATTTTAGAAATAACAAGCACAAAAGGCAGCAAAAAGAGGAGCTAGCAAGACAGTATGTGCTCACTTATACTGTGTTGTGTGCAACCTCAAAAAAAAAAAAAAAAAAAAGTACTTTCATTCTTTACCTAACAAACCAAGGTTAATTGCACTACTTATTATTATTGCCACAATCATCCTATAACAAATAAATGCAAAGGATTTTAACAGACTGCAGGCATAGTACTTTTTCCTCAAGAACTGTGCTTAAAAAAACTGCAAAACTTGAGGTAGACATAACAATCAGATCAAATCTGATTCAATGACAACACTTGTTAACATTACACAAACATTTTCACAAATCTGTGACATGCAATAATTTGGAAAAATAGGGTGGTGGTTCTAACGAGTAGAAAAAGTGCAAGTCAAGGGGAAAAATGTAAATATCAGCATATCTCTCAATGATTCACTGAAGCATCTTAATTTTCAGTCCCTGAACTTTTGGCGACAGCTTGGTTGTATCCAGTTCCATCAGGATTTTCTGAAATGCTTCAAATGTGCACTTGAGGTCCTTTGGATAGTTTAAGTTAAGGGCATAAATTAGTCCAAAAAGCATTACACATCCAAGTGTGACACTTGGCAGGTTTTGCAGAACTTCAACTCCTTCAAGAACAACACCAACATCTGAAGGTTCTTCTTCAGGACCAGTGCCCTCCGCTCGAATTACATAGATGCCCATTGTTGTCTGTGCAATGAGAGACTCAGCCTCCACACTTTCAGTGTCCTGGAAGATAAACAAAGAAAATAAGTTCCCAATGTGTTCCAAGTTTTCCTATTGATTAAGTCATGTAATTGAAATGATAATTGTACTGTGTTCCTGTTTTGCCATGAATAATTTATTTAAGGGTTAGTTCACCCAGATAGCAAATTTATGTAATTAATAACTTACCCTGATGTTGTTTCAAACCTGTAAGACCTCCTTTTATCTTCAGAACACAGTTTAAGATATTTTAGATTTAGTCCGAGAGCTCTCAGTCCCTCATTGAAGCTATGTGTACGGTCTACTGTCCATGTCCAGAAAGGTAAGAAAAATATCATCAAAGTAGTCCATGTGACATCAGAGGGTCAGTTAGAATATTTTGAAGCATCGAAAATACATTTTGGTCCAAAAAACAGCAAAAACGACGGCTTTATTCAGCATTGTCTTCTCTTCCCCTCTGTTGTGAGAAAGAGTTCAAAACAAAGCAGTCTAGATATCCGATTCGCGAACGAATCATTCAGTTCACCAAATTGAACTGAATCGTTTTAAATGGTTTGCATCTCTAATACACATTAATCCAAAAATGACTTAAGCTATTAACTTTTTTAATGTGGCTGACCCTCCCTCTGAGTTCAAACAAACCAATATCCCTGAGTAATTCATTTACTCAAACAGTACACTGACTGAACTGCTGTGAAGAGAGAACTGAAGATGAACACCGAGCCGAGCCAGATAATGAACAATAGACCGACTCTTTCATGAGTGAAGAACCGTTTCTGTCAGACGCGTCCGATTCGTGAACCTAGGAGCTGATGATACTGCGCACGTGTGATTCAGCATTAAAAAAGTTAACAGTTTAAGTCATTTGTGGATTAATGCGTATTAGAGATGCGAACCGTTTAAAACGATTTAGTTTGATTTGGTGAACTGAATGATTAGTTCGCGAACCGGATATCCAGACTGCTTTGATTTGAACTCTCTCTTACACAGACACGGAAGAGAAGACAATGCTGAATAAAGTCATCGTTTTTTCTATTTTTGGAACCAAAATGTATTTTCGATGCTTCAAAAAATTCTAACTGACCCTCTGATGTCACATGGACTACTTTGATGATGGTTTTCTTACCTTTCTGGACATGGACAGTAGACCGTACACACAGCTTCAATGGAGGGACTGAGAGCTCTCGGACTAAATCTAAAATATCTTAAACTTTGTTCTGAAGATAAAAGGAGGTCTTACAGGTTTGAAACAACATCAGGGTAAGTTATTAATTACATAAATTTGCTATCTGGGTGAACTAACCCTTTAATTTTCCTATCTACACCAAATCTGAGATCAGCATAATGATGTGAGTGTTTCACGATTCTGATTTCATATGTTCCTTACTTTGTAATACCATCTGGATCATTTTATCCAGGTCATTTTTAGTTTGATCAATCATGCTCTGTACTGATTGCTGCATAGTTTAATCTTTCGCTGCACACTACACACAAGGGCATAAGCTAGACTGTGATACCAATGAGAAAATTAACATAATCAATGAAAATTGAAATTTGTAACATGAAGAGAATAGCTTGACACACACTTACCACATATTCTTTGACAAGTGTCTCAATGTCTTCGTTGAGGTAGACACTTAGGCACCTCAGGATACAATCACGCCTGGTGTTTATGTCTTCATTCTCAAACAAGCATAAGAAGACCCCAAAAAAAACGTCATTAATTATTAACTAATAGTTCAAGTAAGGCTACATTTTAAAGAGGTAGTTCACCCAAAATGTACAATTATGTCATAAATTTTGTCATAACTTTTGTTCATCTTCAGAACACAAATGAAGATCTCTTTTTAAGAAATCTTAAAACTTTGTTTCTTCATTGACAGCTACACAATCACCACTTTGACGCTTCAAATAATTCATAAAGAGATCATAAAACTATTCCATATGAATTGAGCAGTTTAGTCCAAATTTTCTAAAGAGAAGCATAAGAAGATGATCGCATTATTTAATGAACAGACTAAATTTAGGCTTTTATTTGTATAAACATTGATCAGCAAACATAAACAGAAGATCAACCGAACCTGCTTAACACACTAGAACAAACCTCACTGGTTCTCGCACATCAACGCAAAAATTCCTGAGCTTCCGTTTACTATAACTGATGTGAGTTAATGAATGTTTGTTTGTGAAAAAAAAGCCTAAATTCTATCTGTTAATTCCTTCAGAAATTTTGGACTAAACTGCTCAATTCATATGGAATAGTTTTATGATCTCTTGATAACATTTTTGAAATGTCAAAGTGTTGGTTGCGTAGCTGTCAATGGAGGAACAGAAACCTCTCAGATTTCATAAAAAATATATTTATTTGTGTTGTACAGAGCCCTGCACATGACATGCAGGAAAAAAAAATGTAATTGTGCACACGATTTAGCAAATCGAGGGAATTAATTATTAAATTGTGCTTTTTTTCTTGCATTTCATGTGCGGGGCTCCGTAGTGTTTCGATGATAAGTTATGGGTTTGGAACGTCATGAGGTTCAGTTAATAACACTTTTTTATTTTTGGGTAAACTAATACACTATTATAAAACACCATACACAGACAACAATCTTAATTATTTAGCAACTTATTTATATGAATAATGCTTTAAAAATATTGTGCATAAACAATAATGCCAATAAATTTCTGTAATTAGAATAGAGAGAAACAGAAAGACTGTGTGCATGTGTGTGAGAGAGATTGAGATGTCCTCACTAATAAATCAAATAAATGTGTATTTAATGTGTAAGAAAGATTGTGTTCTTGGTATCTCAGAGGGATAGAGAAAGTGTGTGTGTGTGTGTGCGCATGTGTGAGAAAGAGTTTTCTGAATTCCTGTCAAGTCAAATGAGTAACCAGTTGAAAACAAATGCAAAAAATAAAAACACACTTACTTTAGTTGTCAATGCCATTATGGTGCGGATTTTCTGTCCTGCACATCCTCCTTTGTGACGGAACACCTTCATCAGGCCATCAGTGTATTTGTCCAGTTGACCAATGAATTTTGATATCAGCGGAACAGTTGTTATACGCATGAACTCCATGTTGACCTGAAAAAAGATGAAAAAGGACACAAAAGAATATATTTCACCTTAAACAAGATGTGTTAGTGTATAAATCTGCACTTCCGTTTCAAACAACACTTAACTACTTACTTCTTCAACTTCAAACAATGCTGGCCATCTGTTTCGGACCTCTGTAATCATTGGCTCCTGAAGAATTTCTTGTCGTCGGTATGAGAAGGTACGCTGCATCTTTTCCTTGATAATGGTCTCGTTATTCTTTTTTTTAACCTCGGTCAATAGAGCAACCCTTTCCACCTCCAGGCTGTCATTGGTTTCACCTCTCGGATGGTTTGGACAGAAATTAACCTCTGCCCTCCGTGGCTTTTTTATGTTTGCAGCTGGTTTTCCCTGGCCTTTCTGTTTGTTTTTAAGTGAGTTGACTGTGACTTCTGGGTGTCCAGCTCGGCCAAGCTTGGTTCGGAAGTTCATCATCTTTATCTTAATATAGTGCTTCCATCCACAACACCCAGTCCGAGTTCCTTTCTCACGCAAACATGGATGGGTTTTTATCAAGGCCTCAGCAACTTTTTCAAACTGATTGTCCTTTGGATATGCTGTATACTTGATTATTTCTTCTGCAATGCCTTCAAGAATATCAGATCTGAGTTTGGGCGTAAGAGATAGGAGAGTTCCACTTGCATTGAATTCATCATTTCCCTTCTGGAGCTGCATCTCGGCACAATATGAAAATCGTGGCACTACAAAATCTTTAGGCCAAGTGCAAGACCGGGAGTCAGGAGATGACAATATGACAGTATCGTTGCTGCTACAGGAGTCAGCAGATGCTGAATCACTTGGTTCTTGTGATGAGGAGCTGCAAGATATATTGGAGGGAGTAACTGGGATTGTGGAGCAGTTATCTTTAGTGGATGGAGCTGAGGATATTGTGGAGGTGGTAGCCTCACAAGGTAAGTACACCACTTTCAAAGTACTGCGATCTTGAATATCAGAAATTGATAAGAGGTTCATGAATTCGTTTCCAAAGTCTACGTCTTTGTATTGAAGCCTAAACTGCTCTGTTACTCCAAAGAAGGTCTTAATTTCAAAAGACAATTCATCCACAGAAGACGGTATTCCGGATTTAATGGTTAGTTTTCTTGCATCATCTTCACTTCCAAACAGGACTCTGAAGCTAACTGGTCCTGCCATCCTGATTTTTTAATCTAGAATGCAGACCCAAAAAACATAGGAATTGTCTTATTAACAAATAAAACATTGATGTTAAAGTTACTACATTCTTTTAAAAAAGGTACTGAAAGTCTTATAAATAACACCTTTGATGACGATGTGTCTCTTCAGGGTTACCATACGTTTGGAACAAACTGTATAGGCCACAAGTGGATAGCAGTCTGTCAGTTCTTCAAGCTGAACCAGGGCAACCTCTTTACCTGGTGAAGAAGTCAACTCAAAAGATCTGAAGTGGTCTCTATACCATGCACACAATAAACGCACAATGAAACTCAGCTCATCTCCCCTTATGCACATTTGCAGAATTTCTGCAAATTCTGGCATTCCAGCAGTTGAACCACATGCAATTAACATTCCATTTTTGTAGTTAATTCCTCTAGTGGTGACACTTTTTGCAAGGTGAACTTGACTGATATTTGGATACTTCTGCCTGAGAGCCAACACAACTTCCTTATTCAGAACATCAACCTGGACTGTAGAGACATTTGAAACTTCCAAATTTGATGTATTGAGTGTGGATGAATATATGTGGTAACTGATGAATTGCTGGTGTTTGGCTCCCAATGTGAGTGCAATGTTCCTGAAATTATTTGTGTGTCGAGCTACTTGTTTAAAAAAGCTATGTTTAGCTTCAAATCGCATCGTCCATAAACCTAGAAGAGGCCCAAAACACTTAATCAGGTGCGGGTAATGCTCAAGATAGTGGTGTTTAGGTAAAAGCTTTACGTCCGGGTTAAGCTCGAGTAGTCTCTGTCTGTGTTCAGACACTTTGACATCAAGATAAGCAATTGTCTCATCAGTGTGAACTGGTGCCACAGCTAATTCTACAATTTCCTTCAGGTCTAATATCACTTGCCAAGCAAGCTCATCCTCTGGAATCAAGTCTCCTACTAGAAATGGAAGCAATCGAATTAGATTCCAATTCTCATGGGCGTTGCCACCTATTGTCTTCTTACATGAATAGCTGTTTGGTATAACTTGAGATCTATTTTTTTTGTCACTCCACTTATAGGGAAATTTGACGATTCGTGTGTTAAGACATTCAAGACTGAAATACTTCTTAGAGATGAGAACACTGAAACATAGTGCCAGTTCAGAAGGGACAATACCCTCAAATAAGTCATGCACTATATCTGGGGGATAGCCTGTGTTAACGTGAAAATGTTGAAGTTTTTCTGTTAAAACACACGCTCTCTTCACACCAAAGCAATTTGTGTCAGTTTCCTGTGCAGACTTTACATGTGCTTCATGTATTTCTTTTGTTCGAAGCAAAAAAGCACCTGAATGAACATCCCTTGTTTGAATATCTACTTTCTGAGCAGTACAAAATCGACAAATATACTGGCCAGAGAAGCTCTCTACAAAACCAGCCAATCCGTGGGCTCCCAAATTGTCCGCTACAACACTATGGACTGTTCCTTTGACAAACTTCCCAAGTTTTGAGCTGAAAACACCATGCTCTTCTAAAGTACAAAGGTCTTGTAAAAGTGGCTCTAGAATTTTTCCATAGCCATATACCTTTACATCGTCACTTTTGCACAAAACCGTTAAATAAATGGAAGACAGTGCTGAATGAGAGCCTGGTGGCAAGTTATTCAGAATCCAGTACACACTACACAATTTGTGTTTTTTTCGCGATGTACCCAGGGGATTACATAACTCAAAATCATCGATGTACAAAGTTAAACAAATTCGCAACTCATCACCTGACAGGAAAGTGTTGTCCTTAAAATACAAACCGTCTCTTATAGAGCAATACTGCTGATTATCTAACTTGTCTGTAGTTTCCTGTGTTCTGTGGCTACTGATAATACCGTTTAACACTGCAGTACAATCAAGTAGCTGCTGTAAAGACTGCAGTAATGGGATATACTGAAATGTCCTGCTCTTTTTTTGGTCCAGAATAAACTCCACTGGCTCAACAATATTTAACAAATCCTTAAAGTACTCTTTTCTCTTATAAGTTGTAGAAAGGGGACCATCTTTCCCTATTGATTTTACTAAAGGGTTAGATTTACACAGTACATCAGCTAGTTCCTTAATAATTAAGCTATCAACTTCAAGGTTTTTGTTTTTTAAAAAATCTGAAAGACTGCTACAAGTTACAGGCACAGACACAGTACTTAAGAGGAAGTGTAGTTCATCTAGTAGTTCATCAATAGCTGTAGATGGCACATGAAAAATGTTTTCCAACTTCAGCAAAACTGCAGCTATTTTTTGTTCTACTAATTTCGGCAGGTCATCTGAAGTATCTATTTCACTATCTGCATCTAACGGAGGTACAAAATCTATGTCCGCAGAAGATGAGGGGCTTTCATCTACAGTACTACCAGATTCGTCTGACTGAGCAGCGAGTTTAACAATACCTGCCTTAAAATCGTTTAGAGTGTAGGGATTATGTTTACGATTTTTATGCGAGTGAAATGTTCCATATATGTTTGTCTCAAACTTACATCCTTCAAACATACAAGTTACGGTTTCATACTGCCTAAGATGTTGATTTACATGAGCAAAGTATTCCTTTTCAGTTAAAATTTCCTTACATGCACACGTCTGACAAAAGAATGTAGTTAACTGAACATTTGCTGCTGTTAACTTCCTGTGTGTTTGATATGTGTGACTCAAAAGATTCTTCCAACTTGTGAATGTACATGGGCAATCTGCATATAGACAGGGATACCGGCAATTGCGACCATAGTGGAAATGTTTCAGCCTAAAATGTTTTAACAATTCATACCGGGTAGATAATGAAATGTCACACACTTTGCATGGCCACATTCACATATCTGTGAACAAAGACAAAAGAAAAAAAAAATCAGTTACATCCAAATATTAAAGAATCAACATAAATAATTTGATTTTACTGTAATTCAAAATACAGCTACTACTACTACTAATAATTTATTAATAACTTTTTTATAACAATGAAATAACTACATAGGTCCAATTTATAAGAAACTTTGGTTGATTGCAGGATGATATTAGGCTGTTCATGTCTGTAAAATATGTTTTTAATTATGTTTTTAACTATGTATGTTATGTTTTTTTTTATGTTGAATCATTTAACATTCAAACTGAGATTAATTGTTCATAATCAGATGTATTGATTCTTCTATGTATTAAAAAACCATCTTTGTAGCATACATACAAGGTCTAGGAGGTTGTCCCACCATTTAGATGTAAGAAAAGATGCTTGACGTATCTGTAAAGGGAAAAAAATGGTTTTGGTTAGAAACAAAAGCATACTTTTGATTATGAAATTACAAAGCCAGCATTATATTTTTAGAGATTTATTAGAATAGTACTCTCATTTACTAATTGCAGTAGTTTATAACTGTCTTTATTTGCCGTCAAACGTTAAACCACAGAACAAGAGCAGAACAACAGCAAAAGACACAGACGGGGTAAAACCATGGCTCACATAGAACACACGACCAACTGTTGGAAGTTATCCATGTACGATATAAATACATTTAAAATTGCAGTTGGTTTAGTAATCGTTTAACGACACATCGCTATTTTAATCTTTAAACAGTAAACACCATTTTTCCTCTCGGATTTAACTTAAGCTATGCACGTGGCTAAAGGTCTAGTTATGTTACTCAGGTCAGAAAATACGGAAATTAATATAACGTTAAACTAAAAATAAATACGCATCCCAGTTACTTTTAATTATACTGTCTAACTGAAAAAAGTAGCTTAAGGGGAAAGTAGATAAAGTTAGCTTTTATAAGAACCATGTGCAAGTTAGTTAGCTAACATAAGTGGAATAAATGCAGATTGATAGTCAGTGCATTGATACAGTTTAATACGATATCAACAGCAGTAATAACACACATATATATTGAAAGCAGTCAACTTTTATACGATGAGTACAAATGTAACTTGCCTTGCAATCAGCTTGATCCAAGAAGATGATCCGATGTAAGATGGCGAGGAGAACGGTGGTTTTTCAACTGCCTCTCTGCCGCGCGCGCGCTGGTTGCTGCTTTTTTTTTTTTTTCATGTGCATTGCCATAGACACGTGTATGTGCCGTACCGCTCCCTACCGACTGGAGTATGGATCATTTCCGCCTCTAAACAATTCCATTGCCCATAAATTATATGCAAACCAATCTCATAAAATATAACTGATATGATCTGGCTCGTTCCACAGCTAGATATATTTTAAACCATATTCATAATTGTTAACTGATTAAATCAAATAGTTTTCACAATGGGCAAATTTACATGGATTCTAAGCAATTTGCCTACATACATTTTGAAAATATTATTATTTAAATAAAATCAAAAGGATACAAATACATAATTATAAACTATGCCATGATTCATTTTTTTGAGTGTAGCGAAGTCCACACCAGAACTATAATGTTAAAGGCAAAGAGAAACTATATCGTTGGAATCACTTTCTGATCGATTTTTTTTTCTGATGAACAATAAAACAATTGCCAACCAATCAGAATCAATCCTGCTGTAATGACCTCGAGGATTTAAAGCAGCAGACGCGCTTCCGCCTAGAATACACAGACAATATCGTTCGCTGGTGTGGACGCTAATATCGTTATCTTTATAGTTATCGTTCTTGGTGTGAACGGGCCTTAAGTCATTATAATCAGTAATTATGTCCCTACTGGATGCAACAAATGTCTAGTTTATAATGGGTAATATTATTTTTGTTTTGTCATGGTGGTACACGGCATCACAGTATTGTAAGACAGTGTTTCCCAATCATAGTCCTTTTATCACTATCACTTATTGTTCTATTCGATCGTAATTGCCCTGTGAAGTGGACATCACCAGATATTCCGCCATGATTCCAAGTGTATATGTTCCATTCAAAGGATGTGAATTTAAATTATTTAAAGAAGTATATGATGTAACACTCGTCTGTGTGTGAAGATGCTTGAATGAATGTTCGGAAGTGAAGTAAACTTCAGCAGATTTCCCCTGCTCAGGGAGTAGAGAGCAATGAACATGGTACATTGTGCAGGGTAACATTTCCATCACACGCTTGAGGCATTCAGCCAATCACAACACATGGATAGCTGGCCAATCAGAGCACACCTCGCTTTTCAGAACAATGAGCTTTGTAAAAATCATTGTGTTTCAGAAAGGCGGGACATAGAGGAGATACAATAATGTACATTATGTAGACCCCTTTAAAAAAGACATAAGGGTGAGTAAATGATCAGAGAAAGTTTATTGTATTCTATTTTATTCCTCTCGTGGAGTTCAGGTCACAGAAATATTGAATTGATATATATTGTATAGTAAAGAGAACAAAGTTGCATTTTCTAAATACTTAGCTGCAGTTAAGGGAAGAGTTGCCTTGGCGACTACGGCGCGTCTTCAGTCAACAAAGAGGACCACTTGACTAAAAACTCTTGTCTTCCTCTCTTTCTTCATTACAAAAAGACAATTCTCATCTGTTGAGTGGACTTCCAGGGCGGGGTCTGCAACATATCCCTTTTAGTTAATCACAGCTAATTCACTCTTAAACACAAATGATTCTACTGTTAGTTCTACAGGTTGTACGTCATGCTGAAAGAATTTTATATTGCTTCCCGTCTGCTTCAACATATTGGCTACCCGATGATGAGTAGACATGATAAATTGAGATCTCCAGCTAGAATTTGAAATAAAACATACATAAAACCATGAGAAATACCTTCATTTATGATCAGACATCAATCAGCGTGCAGAAATGGAAAACAGACGTGAAAAATGTGGCAGGAATATTATTATTAACCCGTTGCCAAGGAGAGAAGTGAGTGTGTGAGATACTGAGCGTGTGTGTCCTGTAACAACCAGAGCCGTTCTGAGCTTACTAGTAAAAGCAGATGTTCACCTGAGACCCTGCCAAAGATATGTGATGTAACAGGTTGGGCTGTGAAGACCATTCTTGAATCTCTTCCCACTGGTTCCCCACAGGCCTAGAGCTGTTCAGGGCCTCCAAACCTGAACACACTGCAAGGAGGAGTTCTGACTACTCCATCCCATTCTAATACCACCACATGACGCACAGTTGCTGTGGAAACGTGTGTGGGGTACTGGGAAGGGCGCCCTGTGAGCTTTTTGGATGCTTAGGAGACCCATGTGCTCTCTTTAATGATGCTTTCCGTTCCAGTTGCATTTGAGAAGTAATTCATCATGCTTATTCACACAGTTCTTTTTTTATTCTTAAAATGTTTGAACATTAACATTGAAATCCATAATATACACTGAGCAAAATTATAAATGTAACACTTTTGTTTTTGCCCCATTTTGCTGAAATCAAAGATCAAAGACTTTTTCTATGTACACAAAAGACCTATTTCTCTCAAATATTGTTCACAAATCTGTCTAAATATATGTTAGGGAGCACTTCTCCTTTGCCAAGATAATCCATCCACCTTACAGGTGTGGCATATCAAGATTCTGATTAGACCACATGATTATTGCACAGGTGTTTATTTTTGTCTATTTTTGAAGCAGTTGATAGCAAAACTTTGGAAGAAATAGACCACATGATTATTGCACAGGTGTTTATTTTTGTCTATTTTTGAAGCAGTTGATAGCAAAACTTTGGAAGAAATAGTGCAGCACCTAAAATCATCTACCTGCTACCTTGAAACACTTCCCACATCTTTTTTCTGTTTAGAAGCTGATCTCTTAGAAGTCGTGAATGCCTTACTTCTTTCTGAGGCTTTTCCAACTCCTTCTGAATAACATCTTAATAACACCTTTTTGAGAAATTATAGACCAATATCTAATCTTCCTTTTATAGGCAAAATTATAGAAAAGGAAAATGTAACAAATCCTTAAACTCAAATGGATACCTGGACAATTTTCAGTCTTGATTCCGATCGCATCACAGCACAGAGACAGCGCTCATTAAGATAATAAATTATGGTAAAATTATGATTTGGTTAAATTATGATTCTGGCAAAATATAAGTGCTGGTATTACTAGATATCAGTGCTGCGTTTGACACTGTCAATCATAACATACTTCTACAGAGACTGGAAAACTGGGTCTGGCTTTCTGGGATGGTATTCAAATGGTTCAGGTCATACTTAGAATTGAGAGGTTATTATGTGAGAATAGGAGAGCATAAGTCTAAGTAGACCTCCATGATGTGCGGAGTCCCACAGGGCTCAATTCTTGGACTGCTCTTGTTTAGCCTGTATATGCTCCCACTAAGTCAAATAATCAAAAATAACAGCTATGCTGATGATACCCAGATTTACCTAGCCTTATCTCCAAATGACTGCAGCCCCATTGATACCCTCTACCAATGCATTTATGAAATGAACAGTTGGATGTGCCAGAACTTTCTTCAGTTAAACAAGGAAAAAACTGAAGTCATTGCATTTGGAAACAAAGTTGAAGTGCATACCTTGACACTAGAGGTCATACGACTAAAAAACAAGACAGGAATCTTGGTGTGATTCTGGAGACAGACCTTAGTTTCAGTAACCATGTCAAAGCAGTAATTTAATCAGTATACTATCATCCAAAAAACATTGCAAGAATTAGATGTTTTGTTTCAAGTCAAGATTTGGAGAAACTTGTTCATGCCTTTATCACCAGCGGGGTGGACTATTGTAATGGTCTCCTCACCGGCCTTTCCAAGAAGACCATTAGACAGCTGCAGCTCATCCAGAACACTGCTGCCAGAATTCTTACTAGAACCAGAAAATCTGAGCATATCACACCAGTCCTCATGTCCTTACACTGGCTTCCATTACATTTAGGGTTGATTTTAAAGCACTTTTACTCATTTATAAATCACTCAATGACCTAGGATTGAAATACATTGCAAATATGATCACTAAATATAAACCTAACAGACCACTCAGATCATTAGGATTGAGTCAGTTAGAAATACCAAGGGTTCACACAAAACAAGGGGAATCTGCTTTTAGTTATTATGCCGCCCGCAATTAGAATCTGCTTCCAGAAGAGATCAGATTTGCTAAAACATTAGCCACTTTTAAATCTAGACTCAAAACTCATTTGTTTATCTGTGCATTTATTGAATGAACACTGTGTGATGTCCGAACTGATTGCACTGTAATTTATGAATTGCACTGTATTTTTTGCAACTCGAAATTAAATTAAATTAAAATACAAGTCTTAAAATCATTTTAAATACATTTTTGAATAATTTTCAATAATAAGTTTTGAAATTCCTTGTTTTATTTTTATGATTATTTTACTTTCCTTAATGTAAAGCACTTTGAATTACCATTGTGTACAAAATGTTCTATATAAATAAACTTGCCTTGCCTTGCCTTGCCTTGTCTAGGTGTGTCTTAGGCTGGCCATTATAAAAGGCCACTCTAAAATGTGCAGTAGTTTTATCACACAGCACAATGCCACAGATGTTGCAAGTTTTCAGGGAGCGTGCAATTGGCATGCTGACTGCAGGAATGTCCACCAGAGCTGTTGCCCTTGAATTTAATGTTAATTTCTTTCTATCTATCTATTTGGCTCCTGCGATGGGTAGGGGGCCGTCCCATCCCTGTGCGTTGAGCCGACCAGATGAACAAGTTGTTTACAGTTTACAGTTGCTGACGGTCTTGTGCCAGCTGCCCTGCATCCTCCATAGCAACTCCATGTTGTTGGAGGTCACCCACAATGAAGTCAAGCCATCGGGTGCGGGGTTTACCTTGTGGTCGTCTCCAGCCTGCAGCCCTCAGATCAAACTGGAGAATGGCTCTCGTCGTATGGTCAGGAGGGAGGCAGAGGACATGGCCAAACCAGCGGGTGCGACGTTGCGCAGCCAGGCAGGATGCTCTGGGCTGGCACGTGCGGGCTCTAAGCACTTGATTGGAAATCCGCTGGGGCCACCTGATGTTCTCGATGGTTCTGAGAGCCCTGCCGTCAAAGCCGTCTAATCTTGCAGCAAGTATCTTATTTAAGGGCCAAGTCTCCGAGCCATAAAGCAGGATGGAGAGTACTGCTGAGTTGTAAATCCGGAGCCTCTGGTTCCGCCAGAGTGGTTTCCAGAGAGACTGCAGGGCTGACGCAGCCAGGGCTCTTCTGCTGATAATCTCTGGTTTTAGGTCCCCGTTATCCGTCACTATGGATCCAAGATACACAAAGTTATTGACAGGCTCAACAATGTCATTCCCAAGCCGCAGGGAAGGTGGATACGGTCCATCACCGACATACATGAACTTGGTTTTCGTCCAGCTCACCTGGAGGCCAAGCCTCTCAGCCTCTTCACTGTATATGCCCAGAGCATCTCTCATCTGGCTGAAGGACGTACTGAGCAGGATGGTGTCGTCGGCGTACTCCAGGTCAGTCAGGTGGTAATTGCTGAAGGACACTCTGGGGACCCGCTCACAAACCCTGGACATCAGATGGTCAATGATACAGTTGAAGAGATCAGGAGCAGCCACTCAGCCCTGGCGAACTCCACTGGAGATGGGAAACCAGTCTGAGTCTCTGCCGTTGATGCGGACACAGCTCTGAGCATTGCTATTAAGAAACTTGAACAGGGCAACGATCTTGGGTGGTGCTCCAAGGGCGTGTAGGATACTCCACAGTGAAGTGTGTCAAACGGTGTCAAAGGCAGCCTTCAGATCTGTGAACCCAATGTAAAGATGGCGATCTTTACAGAATTCATAGGTCTTCTATATCAGCAAGCGAACGGCGGAGATTTGGTCTGTTGTGGAGCGGTTAGGCATGAAGCCAGCCTGCTGGGGACGGCGGCTGCTTCTGATGGCTGGGAGAGCACGAGTGAGAAAGATCCTGGTAAAGAGCTTGCCGGGGATGGAGAGAAGGGTAATGCCTTTGTGGTTGCCACAGACTAGCCTGTCACCCTTACGTTTCCAGAAGGGCAAGATGACTCCTCTGGTCCAGTCGCTGGGAAGCCTCTCTGTCTCCCACACCTCATTGAATATGTGGGTAAGCCACTCAACAATGCTTTCACCGCCTGATTTTAGCATCTCAGCAGTTATTGCACATATGCCGGGGGCTTTCTGTCATGATCGGTGATACTGGAAACCACGGAGATAGAACCAATTGCAGGTAAGTCTTTATTAAAGGGTAATCCAAAAGAGTAACAGTCCAAGCAGGGGTTGAAACCAAAACATCCATCCAAACATAAACAAAACAAGAAGACAAGTCACGGGCAAGGCAGATTGACGGACATGAATTCACAACGACTCCGTGACACATACTAAGACAGACCGGGTTAAATACACACTAGGAGAGACAAACGCTAATGACTGAGTGCAATGATAGGTAACTAGTGACAGCTGAGTGCAATAATTAAGCAGAGGATGTGAGGAGTGTGGTTCATAAAGTGACAGACACCGTGGGTAAGGAGGACATCTAGTGGATACCCAGGGAACACAACCCAGACACTGTGACACTTTCTTGTTGTTAAGTTTTTCTAGAGCGGCTCTGACTTCCTCAGGTGTCACAGGGTCTGTACTGCAGACAGCACTAGGGACTGCAGCGTTAACGGCCGATAAGATGGCGGGATCAGCTGGGGAGGTACCTTGCTGCAGAAGGAGGCTGAAGTGCTCTTTCCAGCGTTCTAGGCAGTTTGCTTCAGTTGCTAAAAGGTTGCCATCAGAATCTTTCACCAGGGCTGTCTTGATGCGTGAGCCATTACAGGCTTGGCGCAGCAGACTAAAGACACGGCTCATATTGTTGTTATTGGCTGCGGACTCTAGGTGTTTAATTTCTCTACAATAAGTCATTTCCAAAGGCGTTTCAGAGAATTTGGCAGTACATCCAACCAGCCTCTCTACCACTGACCACGTGTAACCACACCAGCCCAAGACCTCAACATCCAGCATCTTCACCTCCTAGATTGTCTGAGACGAGCCACCCGGACAGCTGCTGCAACAATTGGTTTGCATAACCAAAGAATTTCTGCACATACTGTCAGAAACCATCTCAGGGAAGCTCATCTGCATACTCTTCCTCACTGGGGTCTCAACCTGACTGTAGTTCGTCCTTGAGTGGGCAAATGCTCACATTCGATGGCATCTGGCATTTTGTAGAGGTGTTCCCTTCATGGATGAATTCCGGTTTGGAAGATGGCAGACAGCGTGTATGGCGTCGTGTGGGTGAGCAGTTTGCCGATGTCAATGTTGAGGATTGAGTGGCCCATGGTGGCGATGGGGTTATGGTATGGGCAGGCGTATGCATTTTATTGATGGCATTTTGATTGCACAGAGATACCCTGACCAGATCCTGAGGCCCATTGTTGTACCATTCATCCACAACCATCACCTCATGTTATAGCATGATAATGCACGGCCCCATGTTGCAAGAATCTGTACACAATTCCTGGAAGCTGAAAACATCCCAGTTCTTGCATGGCCAGCATACTCACCGGATATGTCACCCATTAAGCATGTTTGGGATACTCTGGATCGGCGTATATGACAGTGTGTTCCAGTTCCTGCCAATATTCAGCAACTGCACAGCCATTGAAGAGGAGTGGATCAACATTCCACAGGCCACAATCAACAACCTGATCAAGGAGATGCGAAGGAGATGTGTTGCACTGCATGAGGCAAATGGTGGTCACACCAGATACTGACTGGTTTTCGGACCTCCCCTTACACTCCAATACAGTAAAAGTGCACATTCTAGAGTGGCCTTTTATTGTGGCCAGCCTAAAAGCACACCTGTGCAATAATCATGCTGTCTAATTGTTGTCTTGATATGCCACCTGTGAGGTGGATGGATAATCTCGGCAAAGGAGAACTACACACTAACAGATTTAGACAAATTTGTGAACAATATTTGAGAGAAATAGGCCTTTCGTGTACATAGAAAAAGTCTTAGATATTTGAGTTCAGATCATGAAAAATGGGGGCAAAAACAAAAGTGCTGCGTTTATAATTTTGTTCAGTATAAATACACCTTAAACCAATAGCAGGCAACAGCTAATGCAAATTTGACTCAGTAGTTATAATTTAGAGAGACGGAATGTTGTATGATCATTATCTCTAACTAATCTCAAAGTTCATTCAGAGCCAAGGTATTTTTTATAAATGAACAATGAGGATGATACCAGACAACAGTATTACATGGCCGCTGGCTAACCATGAATAAAAGAGTATATTTTACTGCATGCACTTAAATTATTTCACAATTTATTGTCTAATAATTCAACACCACTGTGTAATTTTGTGGAAAATATACTTAAAAAAAACACGTTTCCGTTTCATTGTTTATATTACAATATTTTTTTACAGCCTTTAGTCATTTAGGTTTAGTTAATTTATACATTTGTTAATTGTTACTGCATGCTTAATAATAATAATAATAATAATAATAATTTACACTAATGTTTCTGAAGTTGGACATTTAAAAAAATGTCTCTAATTATCACCAATGTTGAATTTTGTTTGATCTAAAGTATATAAAAAACAATAATATTTTGAAAAAATAAGAACCCTATTTTTAAATGATGTGTGTTTCTGTGATGGAAAAGCTGAACTTCCAGCAGTCTTTAGTTTATGTTTATGTTTAACTTGAAATTAAAAACTCTTGAGATTTAAGAACTCATTTACAAGAGGGTCCTGGCCAAGATAGGCAGCACATTTAGTTACACATAAAACAAAATACATTTGTTTACATTCACAGAAACATACACAAATCACTCAAAACATTTACAGTCAGGTAACTCTTCAATTAGATAATTTAAAATACATTTAAAATAATTTAGTGTTACCAACTCTTTAAAGCATAACACATCTTGTAGTTGATTACAATCAAATGGAGCAGCATAACTAAATGCCCGTTGTCCCATATTAGTATGAACTTTAGGGATGCTTAAAATATGATAGTCTTGTGAGCGAAACCCATAATTATTTACACCCTTTTGAAAGATATTCTGTTGTAAGTACAAAAGGAAGTAAACCTAAAATTAGGGGTGCTCCGATCACGATCGGCTGATCGTTATGCGCATCTCGTCAGTAAAGCTGGTTCTCTAATCAGCGGTTAATTCCATCAGGTGCGTGATTTCACATAGAGCAGCTGTTACTACACAGAGCCGTTGTTAACTGAGAAGATGCGCCAAAAAACGCTGAAAATAAAGTGGATTTGCGCATCTTCTCTATTAACAACGGCTCTGTGTAGTAACAGCTTCTCTATGTGCAATCACGCACCTGATGGAATTAACCGCTGATTAGAAAACCGGCTTTACTGACAAGATGCGCATTAACGATCGGCCGATCGTGATCGGAGCACCCCTACCTAAAATTATTTTATATATAAATAAGTACTAATACTTAAGTCTGTGTGATGCCAACGCCAGCCATCTAACCTGAGAGTACAATAAACATTGATGAGTAAGGGCTTTTGAATTTTTAATGAACCTTTATGCTCCATGATAAACTGAATCCAACGCCTGTAAGCAATCTTTGGGTGTCTGCATATATATAATATCACAATAATCAAACACTGACAAAAATGTTACTGCTACCAATCTCTTCATTGCTGCTAAAGAAAGACAACTCTTGACTGTAAAAAAAGGCCCAGTTTTTCTCGCAAAGTACTGAATATGAGGCCCAAAATTCCAATTATTTATACTTAGATACTATTTAAATCTCTTAACCTTGAAGAGTAGTAGTTGAGCATGAGTTTGAAAGTGCAGATTTTTTTTATGTAAACATCAAAAGTTTCGATTTCTCCACTTTAAAACAAGTTTTAAATTGCTCTGTGTATGCTGAACTGCATCAAAATCAGCTTGAAGATGACTGATCCAATGTTGATGCAGAGGAGTAAATCACCATTAGCATATAAATGAAAACTTGAATGCACAAGTTTATTCCCAATATTATTAATATATAAAATAACTAATAATGGCCCAAGGTCCAATCCCTGTGATATGCTGATACTTACATTCAGAGTACTAGAAGTGAGTCCCTCTTATATTTATACATTGAGATATATCCGATAAGTACACAATCCTAGTGTCACAATCCTTCAGAAATCATTGTAATATGCTAATTTGCTGCTAAAAAAATTATTATTATCAATATTGAAAACAATTGTGTTGCTTAATATTTTTTTGCTTAAATATTTTTGTAATACTAAATACTAAAACTGTACTAATAATAATAAAAAAACACCTACTGATCCCAAAGTTTTATTTGGCAGTGTAAAACAGTATATTAAAAAAACATTAATTGATTAATAAAAAAAGTGTATGTTGAAATTAACATTAACCATGAAATTATAAATGCAAAAAAAAGTATGTTTTTTTTTTCAAAACGTTTTTTTGCCGTGATCTTTAACCAGCTTATCTTAGTGTTTATGTATAAAGTCAGGTTCACACAGGTGTCCAGTTAACATTCATCTAACAATAAACATGTTCTACTAGCATCTGACAACCTTAAAGTGTTCAAATACTTTGTTGGGCCACTGTATATACAAATAGTTTTTCGCTTTTCTACAATGATAGCTTTGTTGTATTATAAAACAGACATCAGATAAGGAGAAAGCCCAAATTGTAGGCCGTGTGATTCTATGTTGCCAATGTATGTCTTTCTCTTGAAAGCCTCCGTCTCTGTTTCAGCCCCATGAAGTTATGGTAAAGGTACTGAAAGACTCGCAGGGCCCTGAGGGTGATTTGTTGTTAAGGAAACCAGGCAGGAGCGTGTTACAAGGCATCAGTTCACTCCGAGCCGCCTGTCCTCTGCTGTGCACTAGAAGAGCGAGTAATGGATCAGACCGGGGCCCAGGAGACCTCTGCCTGAATCAAACCGTTCAATACGTGCCAACACAGGCTCCTCTGCCTCCGAGCAGCAAAGAGAGGAAAGGGCCTTAGACAGACACCTGATTTAAAGCTTCAGCTCTACACATATACACTCACCCTCAGATGTATTAGCATATAACATAGACATATTCTTTTACTCAGAGAAGAAAAACTCACCACTGGAATGGCCTGATTGATTCGCTGTGTTTGTGTAGGTTGCTGTGCTAACATGGCTTTGTTCCTTAGCCACAGAGCTTTCTTATTCGTCACTGTCCCGTTAAGACTGCCTGCAAATCAGTCTCTGTCTGCTTTTCTTTCCAGGATGCAAAATAAAGCAGTTACACATGATGAAGTGCAGATGTAAACAGAAGTGTGGTTGCCCTCTTTAGGACTAATTTAAGGCCTTGCTGAATTTGATAACCACTAAGTAGATTGATAACTCTTGGAATATCAGTGTGGTTGGCTAATCTACAATTTTTTTTTAGCAAACATTGCCTCTGGGGCAGATGTTCACACTCAAAAAGTAAAAAAGTAAAAAAAAAAACATTGTAATGTACTGTAATGTAATGTGGGACAACTGAACTATACAAACTATATTTATATTTGAAATAATGGTATTCTAGCTGCTTTAATCTTGCAATGTAGATGGGTGTTTTGGGGAGTGAAAAAAAATCACAGTAAAATGCAAAGGTTAGGAGGATAAAAGAAATTCCCTTATTGCTATAATTCAATCATTTGATATTATTTAATATTTTTCTGACACTGAATGGGTCTGTACTGCAATAGGAAAAGCATTGTTTGTCTTAAGTTTCAAAGCATTCTGTAAATAATATCTCTTTACTGTGTTCTTACAAGCTTAGCTTGAGTCAGTTCTTTATTTTAAATTATTGGTCTTAAAATCCAAGTTCATCCTTACTGCTAGACAATTAAAGCCAATTTCTTCCAAATAAATGAAACATATATAATTAGTGTGCTTCCTGTGCATAAATACAATTATATTATTGTAAACACTTCCATTATTTAAAAAAACTTCCCATGAGGAAATGCAATTACTGCTGTTCCATTGTGGTAAGGCTTGCCATATGGTAACATATGGTTCTTTTTTTCTGCTGGTACAGTGTCCATATGGCAATGTCCATATTTTCTCAATTTTCTGTAAAACTGTGTTTGAAAATAGTTAGCTACAGTACATCTGAAAGCAACATCTATTCAGCTTTTTTACAGTTGCAGCAAAACATCCAGATGTAGAAGTAATGTGAATAATAGCACCATTTGAGGAACACTGCAGTATGTGTGTTGCTCAAGAAAAGAAACCTAGTGAGAAAATGTCATGTGGCTTAGTTTATTTATTTATTTTTATCAGCATTCACTGCAGATGATCTAGCGGTGAGCAAGCGATGCAATGCAGCTAAACCAGATGTGTAGTGGGTTCAGGTCTTCTAAAGCAGCAAAAATGTAATTTAATTAAAGTGTGCCATTGCATATAATTAATATTCCAAAATACTTATTTGTCTCATATAAACATTTGCTATGCTGAATGTAACTGCACAAATATTGCACAGTCAAGACCTCAAAATTGCAGAGGAGAAATCTCAGCTATAAGATGTAGATGTCATTAGCAACAATAAATAAATAAATAAAATACTGCTTAACCCCACAACACTAATGTTCTATTAAACGTAACAGTAACACATTGTTGATGAATAAATATTACACACAAAATTGAAATAATACATTGTAGTATGAAGAAGCTACACTCTTAGGATCACTTACAACAGTTTTGAACTTTCTCCAGCTTAAACGTGCCTGTGAATATGGATATTATTATCTGTTAGGAGACCAGGTCACTTCCAGAAGACCACTTTAAAAGTGGATAGAGCGGCTGACATTTATCAAAAGGGCAGGAGCATTTCATACCATTAGGGCCTCTGGCTGTGTCTAGAGAGACTCAGCTAAACCAATCTAGAAACCAAATGTCATAGCAGCGTGCTCAGTCCATTCAACCTGTTTTAAAATCAAAAAATGCTGAATGTACTTTGCTTTATATTGATACTGGCTTCCAACATCTGTGGTGTGGACCTCCCTGTATTTCTCAGTTCTTGTGTGGATGGATTTAGCCTGGAATGGGGCCTTGGTTTCATTGTTGCATTTGTTACTGGAGTGACTACAGGGGCACTACAAGGGTCAGAGGTCACACTCAGCAAACACACAACATCGGCTAAACAGCCATGTTTTCTAATCACCTCAAATTTTTATAAAACGTCCTATGATTCATGAAAGTGTATTCAGTCCAAAACTTCAGTCCAAATATGCTAACGTTAAATTGTTTTGGGTCGGTAAGACTTTTTTAGGATATGATTTATTCAGCAAGGAATCATTAAATCGATCAAAAGTGAAAGTAAAGACATTTATATTGTTATGAAAGATTCGTTTTAAATAAATTAATCAAAGAATCTTTAAAAAGTATCTTGGTTTCCACAAAGAATTTGAGTGCTCAGCTGTATTGAATATTGATAATGATAAATTAATGTTTCTTGTGTGCCAAATGACCACATTAGAATGATTCATGAAGTATAATGTGATACTGAAACTGTTGTACAAATTCTGCTTTGCTTTCACAGGAATAAAGTACATTTTAAAATAGTTATTTTAAATTGTTATAATGTTTTATCGAATGAATACAGCCTTGCAGAGCATAATAGACTCAAGTTATCTTTAACATTATCTTGTCAACCACAAACTTCTGAATGACATGTATTATTAGTATGTGCATTCTTATTAAAAATTACTTGTTGAATTTAGATAAAACTTGATTCCTTTATGACCAACATTTATAATATAATATAATATAATATAATATAATATAATATAATATAATATAATATAATATAATATAATATAATATAATATAATATAATATAATATAATATAATATAATATAATACAACATAAAACCAAATAAAATTTAAAGTAAATAAAAGTAAGTAAATAAAATGCAAATTTAAAGAAACATGAGGCTTACAAGTCCAAATTCAATAGCTAATTACTAAATAATTAGGGTTAAATTAGATTATTTAGATACATCAACATATGTGTACAATGGCCACAATAAGAAGGGAAATAGATGTTTCGTTTTTTTTTTGTTTTGTTTTTTTTGGCTCATCAAAGTATAATAAATTACATTATTTGCCACCAAAATTACATTTGCCTCCATGTCCTTTAAGGTAAGAGTTCCCAGAGACTAATACTAAAAAAAAGGTTGAATGACACTGGAAGAACTGTCACGATGTGTGAGGTATTAAAAACTTTCCATCTTCCATAATTAACTCAAGTGTGAACCTGATTGGCATTCTCAAGAAACCAAATCACCTCTTTATCAGATGAACAAGTTTTAATAAGGACTTACAGCTCTTATAGGAGGTTGTCCATTAAACTCAAACTGGAGAAAAAGGACAGGACATAAAACGATGGCGCCAGTTGTTTCTTGGAGCACCTCTTGCGAGGGGACGAAATACTATCCGCTGCCTTGAGGATATTAAAAATGATATACAGAGTCATTTGCCACAGAAGGTCAGCCTATACTGATCTGTTTTTGATTAAAAACAAGGAGCTTAGAGGCTTTCCTGTTGCCCTGATAAGGCGTCATGTCATAAGTCTGATTTTAACCGTGGCCATACGGACAGTAGTAGTGAGCTTCGGCTGTACCTTAATAATCTTCCATCTAAATGTGTGAGAACTCTCTGAACCCCACAGCATCAGACACTGCGTTTAAGCTTACAGGTTTTGGCTTTGATGGATCTCTCTTACAAACCTCAATTTGGAAAATCTGTGCTCTTTCCCCTCTCTCCCTCTCTCTTTCCAGCTTTGTATTTTTCAGGCTGACTCAGAGGGTAAGATGTGAAGAATCCACTTTGTTTCTTAATACTTCTGTAAGCTTTCGAATGCAATGATATTTTCATAGTCCAAAGAGAGTATGCAATGAAGAAAAGCACCAGACTTGGGATATATTACTCTCCAACGACACTGCTGTGGATATCAGGAATAGCTAAGCTGAACCTGACCTATATTTTAGCACTGTACATTTTGAATTTTCTGCTTGGATGACATCAACAAATGCTTGCGTGGAGGAATCACGCTCTACTTTTATTAGCCTCCACCTCAGAGTCATGTAGATGAGCCTAGACCAGCGTAGGCCATGGCAAATATTGTATGTTCGTGCTGAGGCAATTGTTCAAGTACATGAACTAGCTGGGCTATTAAACCTTCTTCAGGTCAATAAACATTTATGATAAGAGCAGTTCCCTTTCAGAAAAACCTTATTTTACAGTCCCGGTATGGCTCTGCTTTTCTCAGCTGCATTGTGTTGAACACTTTAATCCATCCATGAGGGAGTTATTCTGGGCTGTGGGGGCCACTCTGTCCCTCTCCTTCTTTTTGCAGAGATTCAGTGGCAGAAAATCCATAGCCTCTCTAAGAGGAGGAATTCCATTAGATAATAGATATGGAATCCATCTCGATTCTCCACCTTATCTTCTCTCGGGGTGAGAAATCAATACAGAAGCTTCAGTTCAACTGTCAACAATAACAATAAATTGATAGGCTTATGAGAGAAGGAGAGTGTGGAAGAGAATCAATGGACAAAACGTCACACTCTTCTTTGGCAATGATGCAAATCAAAGCATTAATTGTGCAAATAGTCTTCTGAATGAGTGCAGGTGGGAATAAACATATATAATTTGGCTCTATATAGAGTTGTTACTTCCAGCCCAGTTTTTTTCTGTGTGGATTTATTTTATTTTTTTTACTGTTTATGCGTCTCCTGGCTATATTGTTATGCCAATAGGTGGTGACAAGGGATTGTATTTATGAATGAGTCACTGAATCGCTCAACCAATTAGTTCAAATCCTCTGATTTACTAAACAAGGGACTGTCTTATCAGTGAGTCACTGAATTATTCATTCAACCAATTCGCTCAAAAAAGTGCTGCGTTTAAAATCACTCACTCATTCACTAGGGAGAGCCATTCGAGCCCACTACAGTGAGAACACTTGAATGAAAATAAGAAAGGAAATTCTGAGTGTTGGGGACTGTCATTATGAGTGTATCATTGAATCATTCATTCAGGCAATCCATTCAAATCTACACATCACAACTATTTGCTGCTTGGAGACGGATGGTTTGGAGAAATTGGAACCGTTTTCATTGATGTAATGAAAGCAAACAAAGTATCTGGCGATGTTGTGTCTACAATTGTAAGTATTCTGTATTTGTTTCTTGTTTTTTGAAAAACAAAAAAAATATGCAATATCTGCACAGCACTCAACATTTTGCGCAACAGCACATTTACTTGTGTGATATTGCTTGTGTGTGTTTTATACAGTTAGATGTGTGCACAAATCTTTGATTAAAGAGACATTAGTGTGCAGTGGGAGGGCTTTCCCAAGTGCTGTGTGGTTTCCTGTTGAAACTTTAGGACTGCCAGGTGTGCTGTTTGCTTCGGCTGTTGCCTGGTGACACATTGCAAACAGTGTTGACAGCGGTGTGGAGAGCAACCCCTCGCTCAAGTCTTTTCACATGAACGAATATCTAATGATATTGCAATGATTAACCTCCCGTTATGAAGTGTTTAGACATAGCTCAGACTGTGTAAAGTTTTTTAGAATCGCACAGTTGCGGCTCCCATGAGAGTGTTGATGGGAAACGCCTTTAAATTCACAACGATGACTGAGGAATGAGCGTTGCATACCACATATGCTTCTATTGACTGTTTGACAAAGAAGGTTTATTTATTCTTAATGTTGTTGCCTAGAGAAGCAAAGAGAGTTAATAAGTTACATTCTGGATGTTATTCAACACACATCTGACATATCTTGGGCGTGTGTATCTCTCTCTCTCTCTCTCTCTCTCTCTCTCTCTCTCTCTCTCTCTCTCTCTCTCTCTCTCTCTCTCTCTATATATATATATATATATATATATATATATATATATATATACAGAATGTAGTACAAAAATAGTTGCTTTAAATTATTTCCTGCATGACACATAAGTTTGCTTACATTAATTGAATTGTTCTAAACATAAAGCAAAAGTGCATAAATGAGGAAAGCAAACATTAGGTGATATATTTTCTTAGCTTGTAATAATGGTAGGCATCTTAACGATGCCATTTATCTGTTGACGACCATTCAGATTTAGCAGTGTATTTACTGCATTTATAGCAATAAACATGTATTGCTAATATTTCATTATAGACTAGTAACTGTTTCACCAGCCCCCAATCCATCTATTTTTATGGGGTTCTTTAAAGTGCAAAATACACTTATGTTTCACAGTATTCTGCTTACATCTTGCAATGGTTCTTAGTGAAGTGAACGCTATGCACATTTTTGTGCTTCCATCAGCCAATCAGCATCATTATGAATTTTGTAATGCAGCTCCAGAGTGATAAGTCACATGTCGTCTGTGGCTCAGGTTATTGGATCAAACACTTCTGTGGTCCCATGAGCAAAGATGACAGATTTCCAATCACATACTTCCACCTCCAGGTCCTGCACCAGCCAAACAGCTACCATTAAGATGAATGGGAATGTTAACAGATAGCTTTCTCCAGGCACATGACCTTCCTTTAAAAACACCGAGCATCAACTGAATTTCACAACCATAAATCTATAACAGAAAGCAGTGTTTCTCTTCTAACCTCAACCTGCTCACATTAGCTACTGACACTTAGCCAGCAGATGTCAGTCTTTTCTGTAGTATCAATGGCACAATCCAAATGGCATTGCCCTGGAGGCAGATTTAAAGACTGAAGGGGTGAAACTGTTGGGAGAGCATGTTATGGTTAAAAGAAAATGTTAATTAGGATGGACTTAATGAGAATGGCAAGCTTTTAGCACCATTGACTCAGCATTAGATGCAAGCTTTGACTATTAATGATAAAATTATTCAATTTAAACTGCACTTGAGGCCTACTCATTTCATTTACATGTATGAGCAAACAGTTTAATCAATGTGTAGCCGCCGCATAGAGTGGAATCATGGTGTTTAGCTACAGAAAGAGTCATAGATACTCTATAAAGCAATCAAATGCCACTGCTGTGCCATTTGCCCAGTTAACTAGTGCTTTAGGAATAACACTTAAGAGTACATGATGATATAATGCCTCATCCTAGAAATTTCAGGTCAGTCATAACGAATGAATTAGCACCCAGACATATTCTTCAGGAGAAAATCAAAATGGAACAATGGTATGGCATTAATATATTTAAACCATGTCATATCTCTTGTGCCTTACACAACTTATCTATTACGGCTTACGTGGGATCTGTTAGGCAGCTCCCTTTTTCATTTTCAAGCCGTGTACAGAGGGAAGACCACCCTCATTGGGAATTGAGTGCAAGTTAATTTCAGCCCACACAATGACACAATCTCAAAGACTGCAGAACAGTCTTTTGTGTAGCTCCTCTCCCCCAACCTAGTCAGTGGGAGGCATTAGCATCCCTGTCATCAGTGCCTGAGAGCCTTCACTTCTTTGAAGGATTAACTTCATTAGCATGTTTTCATGCCACTCGTCTTCTAATTGCTCAATTGAAGCGCCCACTTGTTGTGCTTGTGAAACATGCCTGGACTCACGAGACCCAGTCCAGGACTTCTGTCTGAAGGTTATCGCTTTTGTTTTAACGTTTTGTATTAATGGTATCTGAACTTGTCTGCAGTTGTTAGGTCTTTCAGAGTATTCAAAAGTCAGATTTAGTTTGAGTTCAGCGTTGTGCGCCCTTCAAAATCTAAATAAAACTCCTGAATTTGAGTTAAGATAGCATTACAAAAGTTGCATTTTAATTTCAATTTAAAGAGGTTGCATTAAACAGAATTGAAATGGAAAGAAATTCAAATAACTTTTAACTAGAAACACAAATCTTCTCAAGACTATCTGTATATCTATCTATCTGTCTGTCTGTCTGTCTGTCTGTCTGAGATTCAAACTGCTACCTATAGAAATTTTGGCATTCTTTTTATGTTTTCATATTTCTTAAATTTCATTCCATAAAATACCTTTTATTTCAAAAAGGTATAAAAAGTATTCTAAAATACCTTTTTTGATATTCCATAAAATACCTTTGCTAAAAAGAACACTTTTGCCATCATTGCATTGTTTGAATTACAATGCAGTAAATTCCTCAACCTGTCATTCCAATTCCAATTCCAGTTCAAATTCCTGTAGGGGGTGTGGCCACATCAATTCAAATACACACACATGACTTGAAAAGGAGCCAATTCTTCAAATGCATAATCTCTGCACAATTTTGCACAATCCTGCTATTTATTTTGATCACGGTGCACATTTTGAGGGTACAGCAGCGTCAGTATTGGCTCTCTTGGTGTCCTAGACAAGCTACAATATGATGAAAGAAAGAAGAAGCACTTTGTAACAGCTTAGCAGTTCTTTGAAAGTATTACAGCTGTACTACACATTCAATTTATTCAAATATTCATGGGCATTTTATTCAGAGGTTTAAGAAGAGAGAATAAAACCTTGAGAGAGGTCTATCACATCCGGCTAAACAGAGAGAGGTGTCACTCTGCCTCAGTGACCACAGAGAGAGAGAGATGGAAATCCAAAATCAAAGTAGCATGTATACGTAGCCTACGGCCCTCCTCTCATATCCCTTATGAATCACAAATACAGACACTGCATGCTTAAACTAAAGCTCTTGTCCTCTGAAGTTCTCTACATGATGTCATGAACAGGAAGGTATTTCTCAGTCTCAACCTGTCTGCTCATGCCAGTTCTCCAGTAATACGATACACATCTAAAGGCTCTGAGAAAATGCTGGTCATTCTCAGACAAGGACTCATTTATTTCCCGAGGAAGAGGCTCATTTTCCTGCAGTGCAGTTTAGACTGTTTTACACAGCAATGAAAATCCTTATGCACTCATTTGGTGATCATATGATGTAAGTGTTGCTGTGTTTATGCAACATGCAAAGAGCATAATTAAACCTTAACTCCCTTTTATATTTTCACTTTTCTGTTGTTTGTTCTACACTCTGTAATCGCAAAATCAGACTGCGTTTTCCTCATTTGCTGACAATTACCAACACACATCGACTGTGGTAAAAATGTATGCATGCTATCTTCTGATGCGCTGCATAAAAATTTTAACATTTTAACTTAAAACTGACTCCCGACCGATTTGAAGCGAATGTCAAAGGCTGTTAGAAAAGCTTTCGATATTAAAAAGCTGCTCATAGATGTGGCGTATCTGAGAGATTAGAGAATGTCTGATTTAAGAACCAACAATCAATAGACTTAAATGGGTTATGTGGATCGATGTAAAATTGTTTAGTTTCGCCAGCACTATCATTTGATTATTGCCATCTTGAAGAGCAGAAAACATCTTCTGTTAAAGGTGAACAATAATGTGTAGTTTGAGCAAGCATTGTATTTTTATTTATTTTTTATTTTTGTTTGGAGGTCAGAGGAGCTAGACTGGGCAAAAAAATCTAGTGCTGGCAGATGAATTTTTCCGGAATAAGTCCAGCAGGCATTGAATCAAGAGGGAATTTGGCCATCTCTTAATTTACTCTGAGAGCCACTGAGTAAGTTGATTTTCCAGCAACTTGTCTCATGTTATCTAATGGGGATAATTAACATTCAAACCGAATACAACGGTGAACTTCACTCTCTCTGCTGCTCGTCTGCTGTTCCAAGTTCAAATGCTAAAATTAGCCTCTAGGGAGTGGCATAAATTCATTTTTTTTTCTTTTGTGGATTTGCAATTCAAACACTTAGCAACACACACAGGCATGTCTACTATAAACTGGCTAAATTAAAAATTAGCGTCGTGTGCATCTGTAAACTCTCAGGGTTCAGTATAATGTGTGCATTCCACCATTCGAACCAGGGGCCTGTCCTATCCAAACAAAATAAACCACGTCCTGCGTTGGCTCTTCATTAAGTTCCAAATAAACCTTAACTTAGTCTCTATGTCCATCCATACCCCTCCTCTCAATCCTCTTTTCTCCTCCTTTCTCTTCCTTCCTACATGGCCTGAGGGAGCAGTTAGATCTCTGAATGCTCTCGCTCTATTGTGAGCTCACATTGATTGCCTCTACCCTCTCCAAAGCCAGTCGGGCCAGTCAGCATGGGGTACAGGCTGTCTGCTTTATCCACCGTGGCTCACATTTTTCTGAGAAATAAAAGAGGGAGAGAGAGTCTCGGAGTGAGTTCCTCCTCCACTTCTGCAAACAGAGAACCAGATGCATCTGTTTTACTCCCCCTCTCCCTCTCTTTTTCTCCCTCTCCCGCCTCTCCTCTCAGTGGCTGTACTCTAAAGGGAATCAATAGTGTACTTAAACAGATTTCTCTTGTGTCTTGTTGTCAAATACATTGTGCACCTCTGCCTTTCTTCATGTGGGCTGATCTTTGTGCGCTGCGGTAACGTCTCAGTGCCGCTCATTTATATGCCCTTGATCTGCATTTCCGCTCTTTGTCTGTTTTACACTTCTGTAATATCCTTTACACCTACCCAGTTAATGGTGCTTTGGCACAGTCGCTTGTGTTTCCTCTAAGGAGGTCTGTGAGGGCGATAGAGCGCTGTGTAAAGGAGCTGTAAATAATCTGTGAATGCTCAGTCTGTGTGTGAAAGCTTATGTCAGCAGAACTGAAACTCTCCTTCCATCATGTAGCTATGAAGTCCCAGCAGCATCAATCATTTCCCCTGTGATTGTCAGGGAATAAGCTGAGCTGTGGCGCTCCGTGGAATGCCAGCTCATGTCAGTCTGGGTCGAAAAGTGCAGTAAAATGGGGATATGTGTCCGAATTATCTGTCTTTTTGTTTTTGTCCTTTCGTTTGGCTTTTCATCTGAGAGGGAAGTAGCTAATAATGTAATCATATTGACACCTGCCAGAACTGAATTGTGCATGGTTTTGAAATTTCAATGCCACTGAATTGTAAAAAGCAAGCAGAATTTAAATGATGTGAAATTCAATTAATTGACAAACGTTGTATTTTAGCTTGTGAATGCTGACAGATCCTTGTTTGAAAGTTTTGGAAGAACTTTAAAAACAATACTTGAAAGTGTGTGCTTCTATATACAGTATTTCATTAAAATTTGCACTTAATTTAATATGTTGATTAATTTTATATTTAATATTTATATTTATATTTTGTTTAATCCTTTTTTTATTTTACAATGTTGTTTTTACATTTTTTATTTAGAATTCATTTTATATTTTCTTATTTGTATACATTTATTATATTTGACCCTATACCACAAAAGCAGTTATAAGGGTAATAATAATAATAATAATAAAGATGTATGCATAATCTGAAAGCTGAATTAATAAGCTTTCCATTGATGTACGGTTTATGATAGGACAATATTTGGCCAATTATTAGAAAATCTGGAATCTGAGGGTTCAACAAAATCTTAAATATTCATAAAATTGCCTTTTAAAGTTGTCCAAATGAAGTCCTTAGGAATGCATATTACTAATCAAAAATTAAGTTTTCATAGGAAATGTACAAAATATCTTCATAGAACATGATTTTTACTTAAAATCTTTACTTAAAATCCTAATGATTTTTCATCTTAAAAGAAAAAAATGATAATTTTGACCCATGCAATATATTGTTGGCTATTGCCATATATACCCACGCGACTTATGACTGGGTATATATACATATATAATAGATTATGTAAATTCCTCTTCCTGTCATTCCAGTTCAGCTTCCTGTGGGATGTGACCAGTTCACAAAAATAAATTCACACTCATGAATTGAAAGGGAGCCTGTTTTTCAGTTCTGAATTTTGCGCAACCCTGTCCAGCACGTTCCTAGACCTTATAAATTCTATCTTGATTTCTTGCATCTGTGTGTATGAAATTATACCGAGGTTCAGTCAAGCTGAAGTCACTCCACCTAAAGTCCATCCATCTTCTTGGCAGCCATCTGGTCATATTGTCTCAGAATGTAAGAGTTGAGGGCTTATCCACGAACACTAAGAACCCTTACAACAACCAGCTTTGAACTGAAGTGTGCTGTTCATTGACTGCTCGTGATTTTGTTCGCATGAACCATGGCATCTCTGAAGGACTTCACAAAAACATGATTAATGGCCCAGAACACAGGATATTATAAGCAGCTTAAAAGATATATCACAATAGACACTGTGGTACTCAGCATTACTAACGCCGTGCTTTGATACTGATGTTACACAGGGATATCCATCTTTGCAAAAGCCATCTGAGGCACCAGTCATCCTATCGACAAATTCAAACAGCATCTGTTAAATCACTTTGAAAGTCAGGCCTTGACAAAGTGCCTCGAGACCTTAGGAAGAAGTGCATGTCAACAAAAAGATATTTGAACTAGCCAATCTGGATTGAAAAGGAAGTGTGGTTAAAACAGCAACTGGAAAACTAATGGAAAATATCTGAATGTGAGAAAAAGGGTGCTTTGACATTGACTGCAGCACTTAAATTGTCATTCGGCGGATCGTGAACTCTTCTTCCTAGAACGGGACAGAAATAAATATGAATGACTGCCTGTGACCAGTGATGTCATCTGCTAGATTTATCCCTGCCAGCTTAGATAACTGTACAGGAGCAAGTGTCCTTGAGACAAAAGTGTTTAGAGAATGGGCCCCATGCATTAATGTCAGCAGTGGTGCGGTGCAGATGCTAAGGATGTCAAACACTTTCTCTGAAAGCACTGGTCAAGGATTGTTGGGATATAACTGACAGATGGCAGGGAAAAAAAATTGGACGCCCTATTGAGAAATATGTCACAATGTTCCTATAATCAAAGCAATGGGTTCTGTGAATTGACGGGGTTTCAATTGTCACACCATCGGTTGAGCTTTAGGGGTTAAATCACTATCATACGACCACCATCCTCCTGAGGGGAAAGTAGATTTATAGACATATATGAAAAGGTCATTTTTCATATCTGATTTATAATTTGATTAGTGATCGTGTTAATGGGTACAGCATAGTTAACTAAAACTTAACTTAAAACAATAAAAAACATTAACTGATAAACGTATAAAATAACATTAAAAACTTTATTGAACTAATTTATCTTAATTTACTGCAGTATATCAAATTGAAACCAAAAACTTTAAACATGCATAAAAATAAAAAAATTACAAGACAACAAAGTTACAAAGACTTTGACTATAGTTAAAATTAAAACAAAAAAATTATACAAATATTAATAAATATATGAATAACAAAAATAACTGAACGGGTGACAGATGTGAGATCATATAAGCAGTTTCTCTCAGTTTGGTTTGAAACATTCACACAACTTCTACTTATTAATAAATTTGCACTTGCGACATACATTGTATATTATGTTTTATGTATTTCAATGTTGGCTTTCAATTAAAATTATTTTGTACTATATTGGATTGAAATGTTTAAAGGGAAATGGGGTGGTGAGGGGGACGTCATAATTATTTTCAACAAGCATACAAAACTTTTGAACAAGTTTTTTCCATTAATTTTGCAAACAGTGATGTAGATTGTATTTTTTTGACAAATTAATTTACAGTTTCATTGCAGATTTATAAACTGCTTGAAAACATGCCTATATAAAAAATATTAACACCGCTTGTGATATTGAGCAATTTGCTTTGTTCCTGTAAGGAAAAAAAAAAAGAAAATATGTAAAATCTCTGACAGAGTATTTGCATATCTCCATATTTTAGGACAGAAGTCATAGGGACATGCTGGAATTCTGTTGCGGTGGTGTGAGGCAGCGCGGCGCTGCGTGTGATGCACTACTAGACGCACGCGGTGCGCCGCGGCGGCCTCCCCCCGGTCAGAGGACAGCAGAGGAGAGCAGAGGAGGCAGTAGATGCGCGCTCTGTCTCAGCACTGTTGGAAGAGTCATTGTTCCTTGACGTCACCACTCAGCCAAGCCTGGCGCTGCTGCTCTCAAACATGTCTTTGTTATTCAGAGCTTTCCATCGGCGAATCGCAAAATACGGAACGAGCTGTTCCTTTTATTCACTGGAAGTAGGAGGACTCACATGGGGGCGCGTTTGCTTGTGTTTGGGGAGGAGATTTCTATCAGATAACTTCGAACCGTTTAGATTTGAAGTGAAATACAAAAAAATATGGATTTGTATAACGTATTATTATTGTGACTATTATTATCATTATTATTAGCCTATGTGCATATTATAATAATATATGCTTATTTTTATATTTTTTTTATGTTTTAGAAGTGCAGAAAGGAAAAAGTATAAAATGATCAAATATAAAATTCGATATGCATGTGTCTGCTAGATGCATCAATATAAACGTAATGCTTAATTAATTGTTTATATGATGTTTACTCATAATTAGAGCTTGAAAATAAAGATCACATTTTGCTGCAGTTCTTATTTACTTAACATGCTTAAAGATTAGTAAGTGCAAAATGTACATTATAACAATAATTGCACTTTACATATTTGATACATGTTATATCTTTAGTCATACTACTAAGTATTCTTCAGTAACCTGCCTGGAAAGAAAGGCATTGTGGTCACCGTGGTTTAATGACAATGAAATAAAGCCAAACGACATGTTGTAGTATTCGAACAGCAAACAACTGGCGCTCGCGTGTAAATCCAGTCCGTTCATCTGCGCGCGCCGTCTGGTGTTTTCCAAAGGCGCGAGCGCTTTACGCGACTCTGGGACACATTTTGTCAGCAACCAGCAAGCATGGCTCTGTGGTAATAGAATAGCCCGTGTAATCTGACACTTCAACTTGCCGTGCACTACGTTAGTTGATTCAGACAGTCACACTAACGAAACGCCGTGCGCTTTTCTCTCACTGTTTGTGAAGTGTGAGGGGAGAAATCAGATCGCAACTTCAAATCCAGGAGATTTTCGGCGCCGTGCTGTGATTGGACTTGAAAGTAAGTTGTGTTTGTGTTTTCCTATCATTTTCACACCTCGCTCGCTGGGAAGCTTTTTATGCATTGCATTGAAATGAATCCGTAGCCTCCGCGCTAGCTCCAACCTCAGCTAACAATAGAGTCACTTAAAGTGTCGCTAAGATGTGTACACATGTATTTCTGCGCAGGAAACAATTGCACTAACTGAACCGTTGGCGATACGGCTTTGTGTTTGCGAAGCAAAGCACTACTGAGCAATTTTTCCTGGACAGTGGCGTTCAGAGGAACGCGGAATTTGGCTGAATCGGAGAAGCCCACCGTTTACATACCGTTCAGCGTATCGTTCTGGTGTGTTGCATTGTTCAGATGAAGAGGGCACTGTCATTCGGTGGACGGTTGGTTGGCACGCTTAGATGGGCACGTTTGGTTGGCTTGGTTGCACGAATGCGATTTAAATTCGCCGGGTCATTTTGATTAGGTGAAAAATATAATAGTGGCTTCTTGATAAGTGATAGGAAACAAGGCTTTCAACCATGTGCTGAAATGTGATGTTTCGTGCTGTGCTCTAGTAACAGGACAACCGCGTTCGGAAGCACGATTATTCATTGTAACCGCTTATACATTTTTATCTCGTTCGAATCGTGGAATCCGTGAATGCTTGAATGTAACACTGTAGCAGACTTTGAGGACACACGCGGTGTTGGCTACCAACTATGTGGTCTGGATTTCGTAATAAGATTAGAAAAATCAAGTGTTTGTAATTAGAAACCATTGCATTTTTACATATAGGCTATTTAATGAAATGACAGTTTACTTGTGGATTACATGATTACATATGGCTTACGTTAGATACCAGGAAACGGTAATAAATTTATGTTTCATAAATGTCTAATTTACTGATTGTACCCATGTAGCTGTAAAACAAGCATCATACATTAAAAAATAAATTCAAGCAGATACGTATTATTGTGTAATGTAGTTATTGCTTTCGAATTATACATGTTCACATAAAAGTTTACTAGTTTATTTTACTGTTTAATCTAAGGAAACTTAATTTGCACTTGATACACTTATTTACGATTCACTATTCAGCGAGGCAGAAATAAGATGATAAAGCTGATGTTAAAGAAGTAAGTTCCTTGTTGCTTTTGTTTGTATTTTTAATCAAAATTCAGAAGTGAACATATTCTGATTTAGTCATAAAATTTGTAATTACATTAAGAAGTAAACTACCCAACAAAGCACAGTAGTTTTATTTATTTTTTGTTAATGCATGTATTATTTATTTATTTTTGTATTAGTAAGTGAACCGTTTATTCATGAGATTCTTACAGTTAGTAATTTTACAACTTTCAGCCTTGGATAATAAGATCATATTTTCCTACATGATGTTGAATGAAGCCTGGCTTATACTTTATAAATTGTCATCTTAATGCTTTTGATTTTGAAATGATTGATATTGAATTATTCTCGGTAACTCTATTGCCAATAAAAAGCCTATAAACTACAAAAAGCCTATAAAGGTAGCCAAAGTTCTTCCTAGCAACAATTGAAGCTTACAGTAAATTGTCATTGTTTTCATGAACATAGGCTTTGTTGTCTCCAAACTAAGTTCTAACAGTAGATGTTTTCTTTGGTGGACATGATGCTTGTTGAAAACAGAAACTTAATGTTTTCAGCATGATTCTTCAGCCAGAGCTGTTGATGACAATTGCTTGGTCACCTCTCTAGTACAGTACAATCACAGTCAATGTTTACATGGCTGTGTGAGTACTGATAATGTTAAAAACTTCCCCCTTACTTCAGGGTGGATTGCTCCTCGAGCAAAGGTGAAAGTACTGAGCTCTCGACTCACTGGTTTTAAATTGTGGTGTTGGTTCATGTTAACATTATTGGAGGAGGTATGTTGTTAAGGCCAATTATTGTTGGCAAATGTTTAAATATGAACCCACGAATAAGACTGGAGTCTCATTTGGTGAGTCTCCTGGGGGTGTATTTTAAAACACCACAGATTTACCCATCAGTGTGATGTCCCCTTCTATGAGTGGCTCAACTTGTATGAGTCAGGAATGGAGAATGTGTCTAGGAGAGGAGAGGCGTTTATTTTCCTCCCTTCTTCAGACGGGGGCCCCAGGTTGAGGATCATCATTACCAAGGGCAGAGTCTTTAGCCGTAGTCATGTAAAGGCACAGACAGTGCTCAAGTCATTCTGTCAACGGGACTAAAGAGGTATTGCGCAGGACTTAATTGAGCTTAATGTGGGATTAAACTTCCATAAGATCATTGAAAAGTTGCACATGCCAAAATAGAGAGAGTTGTCAGTTATGTCATTTGAATGAATTAACATTGTCAAAATTGATCAGATTTTACACGCAAATTATTCAGTAACAGGTTTACTAGTCATAATTGCTCACATCGCTGCTTATTTATGCACATTTGTGTCTCTATTGTGTCTAGCCTAACAAATGTGTTCAAGGTTGTCCAGTTTAGGAGCGTAGTCTAGATGATTTCTTTTCACATTCAAATTCTTGGCATGTGTGACAAAAGCTCTTCTAATTCACTGGGCGATTTAAGGGTGGGAATCGTGAGTGATCCCGCTACAGAACATTATCATGATACTTGGGTCACAATACCGTACGTAAAGGGTTCTCTTATGAGTTGTGATACACAAAGTATTGTGAACTTAATTTTTTTTTATTCAGCACCAGCATTGAGTAATCAGATGTGCTGTGGAGCAAAACATTTGCATGAGTGAAGGAAAGCCTTCAAACAAAACAAACAAACAAAAATCAGGCATTTTTAGAACTTTGTATGTTTCAATGTACTATAATATATTTGTTTCACCCACTTCTAGTGCTACTTCAAATTTATCACAAAACAAAAGTTGATTTAGGTTTAGAAACTTGATAAGTGGCACCTAAAAAGAGTCATTGTGTATTCTTGCAGGCTTAAGTGCAAAATTAGGTTAAAATGACTTTGGTACTGCATTCTTAAAGACAGAATAAGGCACAATAGGTTTTTTACCAGCTAAAAAATACTAATCAGTGTTTTGACAGGTTTACGTTTAACTGTTAGCACACTATTGTGGTGGAAAAGTTGGTCCATGTTCATTCATCATGAAGCGAACAGTCGTCTAGCCACCACCCACACACACCCACTCTTGAACCCGAGTCAGGCTTTGTTTGAGTCCACATGCTGCACCGTGGATCATTTATTATGGTTAATACACTGATGGCCTTTTTTAACGGTTCACATTACGTCTGCATATTCTAACCGCCTGCTTGACTTGTGTGTGCACTTTCGTTTCTGTGGTGATCGGGGTTAATGCGCTAACATGAAGTATAGCCTCCGAACCACAGATTATTCAGACAATAGGAGTGCATGACTTGTGATTTCCATGCAGACTTACGGGTACATTGCTCCGTTTCATCTTGTGGTTCGTGACCTCGGCGAACCAGAGGGAGAGGGACTTTTGATTTTAATTACATGCATCTGCAAAGAGCGTGGCGTGGGACCGAATCTGCTTCCAGGCTGCATAAGATGAAAGCTTGTTGAAGGCTGCCTCTGACTCTCGAGCTGACAATGTGACCAAGGATGCACTGGGATGTGATGTGAAAAGCATTAGCTAGCTGGTGCCATTCTAAGTGCTTTACCCCTCAGATAGGGACTTTCAGGCCCACACTGTCACGGGCTCATGCATGTTTGATTTGACGCTCTTTGAAAAATGAACGCAGAAGATGTCACAATGGCTGTATCCCATTTCTGTCGGCGAGAGCAAGTACTTTGAATCAAAAATGACACCCAGCTACTCTTTTTCCAGTGCGAGGGCTTGATATTTGGCACTATAGCACAAAATGTCTCCAACACACTGACAATTTTGCATGATCACAAGCAATTACCTTCGTTTTTTAGTGCCAATAAAAGCTTGCAGCACTTTGAAGTCTGGCTGCCGCTGTGTGCCGTGCAAATCCAGCTTAAGCAAAACAAACATATTGTCCTCAACCTGTTTTCTTTTGACTGAGGCAAATTAGTGTACATTCAGTGAGCCATGTTCTCCATGCTAGACTGTTAAGTCTTGCTACTTTCTTAAAGAGATCCATCTCTCTTCGAGAAACTAATATGTGCATAGTTAAGTAAACTGATTCTATAGACGCAAAATCAGGGCTTGGTTTCAAGTACTTGAAATATTAGACAGAAGTAACTTGTTGTGCGAAAGCGATTTAATACATTTTTTGATATGTAGAAATTTTGCGTTTGTGCTTTTTTTAGCAGTTTATCTGTATGCATTTATTCAGGCTTTGCAATGCATCTGCGTTCATTGAAATACTGCCATGTATTCCATCATGTGGAAACCTTGGACCTTGTCACCGTGTCTGAGCTGTCTGTCTCTGCGAGCGGGAGATTTCCCTCCGTCCCGGCAAGTGATCACTCTCTTTCTGAGAGGGACTCGCAATTACGTTCAACACAGCCCGAGGGATTCATACATGTTTTCTGACAAAGTAAATTCATTAGGTTTTCATAGGAAAGATAAATATTATTTCTCATTCAAAATTCGCCTTTTACGGGAGGGAGGATTTGCGGTTGCCTGCGCCAAATGACACGTGAATATAACCTTGGATTAGACATTTGCACAAGGTGAGACTAAATGAAAGGCAACTATGAGCTGTCAGGAGAACATGACAAATGGACGGTGGTGAATGAAATTCATACTAGATCCACCAAATCCCTTAGTGTCGCAGGAAAAAGGTGAATTTATATTAAACAGTAAAAATGCATTTGATTATTCTCCTATTACTTTCACTCTCTTTTAAACGCTTGGATTGATATTTTTTATTTTTTATTTTTGGTTATTTTTGGATGAGGATGTACTGTAGATTGTCTGAATCACGAATTTAATGATGTTTCAGGGTTGTTACTGTAATCTGTAAATTTAGTTTTCAGTAAGAGACTAAATGGTTTCTATAGGCAGGGTCTATTTCACTTCTCTTTCCTCCAGTAACAAATGAAGTACTGTTTTTAGGCATATTTCAGTGCTTCATTTATTTACCATGATTTCATATGTCACTTTTACCTGTTAATGTGGAATGTGGTAGAGAATAGGTGAGAAGTTTCTTTTTGTATAGAATTAAAGTAATAGGCTAAGTTTTTATTTTATCTTGACACTATTTATATAAAAAAAGAAAAAAGGATGAAGTCTTGAGTTTAAATTTTTGACCTCTGATTTGTTATAAATATCTTTAATGTGACAATTTCATATATTTATTCTTTTTTTTTTTTTTTTGTCTGGAGGTATGCAATGAAAAGTCCATTCCTATAAGCAGGCACACACATGTTTTATAATCAGCCAGTCAGTTTTTATACTGATTCAGTCAAATTTCATAATTAGCTTTGTAAAAGGTTAAGTATACTCAACACATAGACAGGACTTTAAAATCAGAAATTTTTGATGGCTTTTGGTTTAGTAAGAGACTGCTTATCTTACTACTTTAAATCGGTATCACCGTTAACAGATTCAGTGACTGATACATGAGTCTGATTCAAACTGAGTTTGAGTCTTTTTGATCTATGTGAGAATCAGATTATAATGGCTGTGCTGTATGTGATAAGAAATAATACTCAAAAGACACTATGTTTGCTTTATTTTGTGATACCCAACCCTCTCATTCATTATTTTCAGATTGCAAGTTCATAACTCTGGTAAAATGACTTTTTTAGACAGTGTAGATTCAGCAGCGGCAGAGCGCTACTGTCAAATAATTGTGCAGGAAACACTGGTATGGTGTAATATCATATTAATCTTGCATAGTATGCTGTTAAAACAGCTCATTTTCTCTACATTAAGCAATTTTCGGTATTTATTTTTTTTGTCCCATCATATGCATATGCATGCTTTTCCATGTTTTTGTTTGAAACCTGTTATTATCTGGATTCTGCTGTGTCAAAATCACAAAACCGCACGGCCCAGAGCTTTCTTTAGCACTTATTAACCGTTCAAGGCAGATCTCACAATGAAAATGTATTCCATCTGAGAGCACACCTCTTGCTCCACAAATACACTTCATGCATCACAGCCTCCGTGCAGAGCTCATGAGGTGACAGCTGTAGGCAACAGAGAGACGTTCATGGAGTGCTAGTGCAGACTCGGCGCCAGATAGAGCATGATAAATCCAGAGCTGTGTAAGTGTGTATGTCCAGGCTCAAATTGGCATGCAATGGCAAGCACCACTTCCCAGGTAAGTGCTGTGTGCCCTGACTCTTAATGACTGTTTCATAATCCACACTCTTGGTGGCCACTATGTGCCCTTCCTTCTCATTCTCCGCTGCAGATATTAACCAGACTGCTTCACACTCTTAAGAGCTCATGTCTTTTAATTTCTCTACCTGGGCTGTTCAGATAAAGAACCATATTACAAATCCCAGAGTGCAAGTATTGTAAAATGCCAGGTGTGGTGATTCTTGTCATGGGGGGAAAGTAGAATTGATTTAACGGTGACAAGTTTCTTTGAAATCCAAAGCAATTAGGTGTTTTTTTTTTTTCACTTGAAGTACTCCGAGGTTTATTTATGCTGTAACAAATTGAAACGGTAAGTTTTGTGTTGTCTGAGTACCACCACAATAAAGTTGTCAGCTAACAGTGGAGCGATAAGAGTAAGTGATATCGCAAACTAAACCCTGATTTTTCATACCTCATTCTTGCGCGCATCTTCTGAGAAAACAGAAGCCATTGTTGCACTGATCATTTATCATTGCTGTAATGAGATTAAACTAATCGTGTATTCCAGAGACAGCAATGATACACTGTGTGGGGCTTGCCAGGGATCATCTTCAAACAGTATTTGTCATTGTCTCTCAGTGCTTTTTAATTAACTGTTGACAAACAGCATAAGCCTTTTGGGTGTTATGATTTAAAAGCAGTCCCATTTCAGTGTGTCATAAAATATGGTTTCTTTAAAAACAAAAGCTAGAAAGAAACAAATATGTTTTGCCATATAACGGACAAAGGCTCTATGATGTTCCATTCCAGAATTCAGTGTGGTGACTTTGGAGAGTATCTGTAACCTTGATGGGATAATGCCCATAAAAAAATTAAAGTTGTCATCATTTACGCATCCTCAGGTCATTCCAAATGGAACGCAGATGACATTGTCCATACAATGAAAGTTAATGTTGTTTTGTATGGACAAAAGCAGCTAAAACATTTTTAAATATCATCTTTTTGTGTTCTTAATGGTTTGGAATGACAATGAGATTGAGAGCATGACAATTTTCCTTCTTAGACCAATTTTAGGTAGTATTAGCTTAGCAACACGCTAACTGTATTGAAATTGTGATTCTAGTCACTGCCTATGTTTCAATAATGCTACTATTGTAGCATTATTTATTGTTTATTAATATTTGAAATTATTTTTTATTTTAAATGTAATTAAAATGAAAAGTTTTAGTAATTTTGTTATCTTTATTTATTTTTAAATATAATTTTTATTTCTGAAGTAGTAATTTTAGTATTCTTCACACTACAGTTAGTTGTGAATTTAACTGTCATTTTCAATTTAGGTTCTTCATCTAATATTTAGTATATATTTTTTTTATTTCAGATTTATTTAAAATACTCAAACCAATTTTTTTGTAGTTTTAGTTATCGATAATATCACTGCAAATAACCTTATAAAGTTCCATCATGGTTCGAATGTTCCCTTAGCAGCTTCCCGTGTAGGCAGCAAAGTAGCTTGCTAGCTTTAGGAGCTTCTAAGTGAGTAGTTTTCATAAACATGTTCAATGTTTCATTAGTGGCTGCTGAGATCGTTAATCTGATCTTTCTGTAGTGAGCTTGTTGCTGATGCATAAGCAAACAGTGTTCACATGAGATGTTTTAATTGCACATTAACCCACTGCTGGCATATTAATCTGGCATGCTTTAAAGACGGCACGGCGTCCGTTACATTCCCCCATAGTTTTGTATGATGCTGTGGCCCTGGGTGAGATGTTGAGCATCAGAGTGAATTGTTGTTTTATTAGCTAGATTGAGCCGGTGGCGCATTGAACGTTGGGTGCGTGTCCTCAGAGGATGGCTCTGAGAGCTCCTGACCCTACATCTACAGTAAGTAGTCACCAGGGACGGATGGCACATGCCAGCTCAGATTTTCACGATGGCCATCAGACGAGAAACAGCAGGCCGGGAATAACATGCAGATCTTTTTTTCCTGTCGCCATCAAAGATATAGGAAAGCAAAGCACCTTTTTCAGGACATCTCGAGCGTCTAATCGATATCACTGAGCGTTATTGAGGTTGGCTTGCTGTGATTACCCTGTTCTAGCTCTCTAAAGCTGGCTTCATGCACATGGCTGTATGTCTAATTTTCTCTGGAATTCTTTTGACTCTGGGACACAGGAACAGAGGAAACTCAATCTGGAGTGCCCTGAGGGGTTCCTCTGCAAGAGAATTCCCACCCAGATAGTTGCCAACACCCACACAAACATTTATGTAGATCTGTTTTCAAGGAAGAGAGCGCAAACCTCAAACCTGCGTCATGCCACAACTATAGACAACCGCAGAAGGCGAAGCAGCTTGTTTGCTAGTGGGCAGGTGGGAAGTGTAAAGGCAGTTGAACATGTGCACAGGGGCCACTGCTTATGTGCCGCAGTATCATTAATTAGATGGCAAGTTGTACTAACAAAGAGATGCAATGTACAAGCTTATTTATTTAACATGCTGGCCCATTTTGCACTCTTCATTCTTTACAGAAAAAAATGAAATACTATTCGATAAATCAGTAAATTACACTGATTCCTGAAGGGTCATGTGACGCTGAAGCCTGGAGAAAAGTTTGCCCTCAAATGAATTAATAAAAATGTTAAATGTATTAAAATGTCAAATGGTCCTTTTAAATTTTAATCTCTCACAATATTACTCTTTTAACTGAGTTTTTGGTCAAATAAATGGCGCTTTTCGAAAACATGAAAAAATGAATTATTCCAGACTTTTAATTGCAAAATGTTAAAATATTTTTTAAATAAATATTTAATATTGTTTGCCAACTCTATACTTTTCATAGTGTGGAATTGATCCTTAAAACATTTTGTTTAGCACATTACTGTGTCCAGAAATTGTCTTTCTATAATAATATTTGAATGAATATAAATATTTTTTATTTCTCTGTGTGTTCTGAGAATCTGCTGGAATTAAATGGCCAAAAATGTTCTGGGAGATTTCAGCGTGTTTTCATAAAGAGCAGTGGAGTCCCAATTACAATTTTAGTGTCATTCCATCAAGGTCAATTGTGCTTTTTGTCTCTATATTAAAATAAAAATGGTTTATTTAGACAGAAGAACAACAGTGTTTTGTCTAGGATTGACCCCAATAATGAGATGGTGTGCCCTGCGTTGTTAGCTGCAGCTGGTGTCTAAAGAATTACCACACGTCACTGCCCTCTGGCTATGGTTCGTCAGCTCATCTGATATTGAATAATGATTGCGGCTGGCTTGTAGCAAACCGCCGTTCCAAGTGTCTGTCACTTTAAGTGACTTTCACAATGGCAGCCTTTTTCTCCACCCTGTTTGGTGGTGGCTTCTTTTAAAGGGGTGAATTGAGAGCGCTCGTACTAGCGTGTTTCCCGTTCTTGGCCTCCTGTGAGCAGAGGGGGTTGGCGGTGGCAGTCACGTGAATAGTAATTGTATTTGTGCTGGGTTCCTTTCAGGCTGTCGCTGTAAATCTGTTTGACTCGTCACTTTGTAAATCATTATGATGGCTAAAAGCCTTTTTATTGAATTAATGGAGGGGGTAGTTGTTCTCCTTAGCAAATGTAAGATGTTTGTTTGTTTGCCTCACGCTCATCTTCATGCAGTTATTGTGTGCCTCTGTAAGAATTGTTTGTTCAATAAAGAAAAGTTGGCTTTTTTGTCCCTATAGTCAATTTTGAGAGTTTGTGCCATTTGGTTTCTGTAACATGTCTTCTTTTAGATTAGTGGAAAGAAATATCCCAAATGCACATTTAATTGTTTTATTAGACCTCATGCATTTGTATATTTAAATTACAATCTTCAAAGGCCATTTTCTCAAAGTGAGTTTTTTTTCTAGTATAAATCAGCTTCAACTGATTTATATAATATTCCTAAAAATCTGGTAAAACATGCATTTTTCTGGGTGTTGACAGGATTTTTTTGACGTAAGGAGTAATAAAAGACATCCAAAATTCCCTCTGAAAACTTTACTTTAAGGTATTTTGAATCTGGAATCGTCCAGTATTCATGTTTCCATTCTGGAGATTTATGAAAATGAGTGCATATTTTTATATAGATAATGCCTCATTATATAATATTTATAACCAAAAATGTATTACACAACAATTGTCTCAAAGGAGTTGGTTAAAATACAAATTATTTAATTGCAGATTTTTATTTTATAACTTGCCAACTGGAAATTGGGGAAAAAACGGGATGAAAATCACTAGATGAGGATGTCGCATACTAGCAGAACTGGTTTCAGCTGACAGAAACATGACAAAGTACATCATGTCCTGAAGATCAGCTTGGCTTGTTGTCTGATAAACATCTCCGTGCTCCTCTGCCACTCGTGGCTGGCATCATGCGTGGCGGCAGGCATTTGTCACTCTGAGCTGATGTGCTGTCAGTAACACGCTAGACGGGATCAGAGAACTTCAGATCTTCTTTATTCTGTTACTTGTTCACAGAGGCAGAAAGAAAGTCATGTTCTTGAAAAAGATGTCTGTTATCGTTTCCATAAAGATAGAATCGTCAGCTGAAATATGTTTCTTGCTGTTAAAGGTAGGGGTATAATGAACGTGGCTTTAAGTGTTAGTTCTATATTGATACAATGAAGGCCTCAAGCAGGTGATGTCAACTTTAGGGTGCAGCTGCTGACATCAAAAGAGCGTCCTGCCTGAAGTTAATGTGACATTCTGTTTACAACCTATTTTTTTCTATAATGTGATGTATTTCAGAGTGAAACAGGATATTCAGTGAGAAAAAAACAGGGCAGGACAGTATTTATCTCAGCTGATTGGCTTGTGAAAAGATGTCATTACAAAGGGGATTGAAAAGTAAGACGGATTCTTAAACTAGAGCCTAAAAGGAAAGTTTTTTTTCTGAAATGTTGCGGGTTATTGCTAATTTTGATTAGAACTGTAAGAGGTATTTTTACTGTATCAGGCAATAATATGTCATTTTATTTATTAATCAATTAATTAGGAAATGGTATTGGATTTTTTAAAGTCTAATTTATATTAGATATGGTATTGGATATATATGTGTGTGTACATCACTACTTCTGCATTTTCTCTTAACTGTTTTAAAACGGTGAACACAATTTTCATCCCAAGTTGACTTTACCAGAGAAAGTTAGTTATATGTACTTTAATATGTTTGTACTCCGGGAGGGTTTTAGGTTCCTGGAAGCTTGTGCTCTGATGGGCAATTCCACTTTTGTAGTATGAGGGAGGAGAAACTGCTGGAATTTCTCACAGTTGCCTGTCTGACAGACTAACAACTCAAGCTGAAAACTCTTCTGGAAAATATTGATGTTGGAGGAAGTCAGTAGGCTGTCACAAGTGTGGAAGACTTTGTGTGCATGGTGATGAATGTGTCCTTGGCAAAACTATTGCATCTCCAGTGCTTTTGGAGTTTTAGTTAAACACTTGGATATTATCTTTGTGAACTAGATTTCAGTGTATTTCAATAGCTGCAGAATCAATCTGGATCGTGCTTGTTTCAATGGTTTATCAGTTCTACAAATTGGTCGTGACAATTGAGGAGAAGATTAATGATTATATCCCATTACAGTAATAGACGCCCTAAAACTGCCTCCTGGAAAGATGCAGCTCTCAAAGGAGCGTGGATTTGATCATTCGCTAAGGCTTCTGTGAATTATCTCCGAAGTGAATCTGACATTTTGTTTATTCAGTTTCCCCACAAAGTATTGTTCAGTGAAAGACAGTGCAGACAGATTGCATTCGGGCCTGTCAGTCACAGGTGCAGTCTTTTCTGTCTCTGATAGCTAATTAAGTCATGACACATGTTTGGCAAGATGCCCACGTCCCAATGGATTATGAAATTATTATAGAAGGCTTTCAGAAAAGAAGAGCAGAAAGATCAATATTGCATGTTTGCATAAGCTCATTACTAAAGACTTCAAACGCATGTCTGTTGTATTATGTAGCGGTTAACACATGGTAGACCTCTAACAATCTTGTTGCTAATTTGCTAACGCAAAAATAAATACAAATGTATATTTATTTATTTTAGTCATTTTATCAGATGCTTTTATCCAAAGCGACTTACAAATGAGGACAACAGAAGCAATCAGTTGTATTATTAAAATAACTAAAAACCGATCCAAAACTAAAAGCTAAAACCTTATAAATACTACCTCTACAGATTTTAAAAATAAATAAATTAGTTAAAAATGACAAATGCATACAACAAAATTTCAAAACAATTTTAAATATTAAAGAACAAAAGGTATAAGAGTATAATAATGATTCTAACATCTCTCTCTCTCTATATAATCTCATTTCCACTCCGTTTGATTGTTGAAGTATTAAAATAAATCAAATTAAATAACCCTTAATAAAAGACCTATACAGACATAATAAATTCAGACAAAATTTAACTAAAATTCAAATAATTAAAAAATACAAATCAAACAACAGTAGTTTATCAGTAATCCTAAAAATAACAATGCCAAACACACATGCAAAAAACAACAAATTACCTACACATAGTAAGAAATGGTTCTAAAAATTGAATCAAAACGCAAAACAAGTAGTAGGAAAAGAGAAATAAAAAGCGATACTTATCTTTACACTCTTTGGTCTTCACGGGAGGAGTCCTTCACATGATGGCGTCTGCTGGCGTGATAAACTAAGCTTTTTTATACCCGTCTACCAAAATACTTAATTAATTCAGTTGGACACACTTTCTTTAATTTCTCCACAACAAGCCAAACAAACTAGCGCAGACACTGACAATATACGCGATACAGAACGAGACCAAATGCGATATCAGCGCGCCTCCTTTAAATATATATGTATGTCTTAAAATGATCAACATTTAAATAAAATATACAATTTATCGACTTGATTTACTGAAGCACACAAAGGTTCATCATTTATTTTGTTTACACAATGAAGTTGTGTAGGACATATTTCCGGGCTTTGAGTTAGGAAATATGTGGCTCATGTCTACATGATTTTTGCATTTTAAATTGTTGCATGTATTTTACAAAAAAAGATTTGCATTCAAATTTTTCTGGTCATTAATCATGGTCAAACTGTGGTATGTTGTGACTTGTATATGGCATTATTTGTTTGCATATGATCACAACAATTTAAGCTTCAAGTTTTGCCTGTTTATAACGCCTCATTTAAATTAGTGATTGCTAATGACAAACAAGGTCAAATGTATGAAGTTGTGAACGATTACTTGTGTTTTTGTGTGCTGTTACTGAGTGACTTGTGCTTGTGCTCCTTGTACTCTACTTCGACTGTGACTGAAATCAAATAAATAAGATTGACTGGATGAGAGCCAAGACAGATTACTGGCACAGGGATTTCTGTCAAAAACATCTCCAAGGATAATTAGCTGTGCTCTATTACCGCCATTTTAGCTTTTTAAAGCCATGTTTATATACACGCTGCCCAGACCTGTTAAGTCTAGAGGGTGTGTAATAAATTATTGTGACTTTATTGCTAAGGTAAATATAAGTTTCCAGTCATTTACTCAATAATAACATATTATTTGCTAATAATGAATCAGATTATAAATTGTCACCACAATTAAAGTGATACAACGGCCACTAAATATGAACCTTTTTAAGACCGACTGTGATGTGGTTGGTTCGCATGAAAAAGTTGTACTTGTTGACCAATATAGTTTGAAGTCATTCTGCCATGAATAGCAGGCGGGTGGTGCGCACTTGTCAATAATTGTATCATATTTCCTGTCTGATATGATTTCTAAGTTAGCCAAATCTGTCTTCAGCCCCACTAGAAGTCTCTTCTGTATTCTGTGTTAAGTACAGTATGATATGATCTCAAAGCTGACACTGACGCTGCACAAAAAGAGTGCTTTAGCTGTTATCCTCAATCAAAGGTCTTTTGGTTGTTATAGAGACCAATCAGAAGCAATAACAGAATTCAGCTGAAATGTCATTGCAGACTGTAGACGAAATCGATGGATGGAGAGGAGGAAAGGGCAGGGAAAGGACTGGAGATTAGTCACAGCTTTGGAACCCAGGATTACTGTTGACGTCTAAGGAAAGCCTCGACCTCACAAGGGATTCCCCAAATCATTGATGTGTCCCACCCTGAAAACATAACTTTTTCCACTTAAAGAGAAAACATGGGATGGTTTAAACTAAGCCTAGTATTATGCACTGAAAGTCTTAGGCTCACCAAGGCTGCTTTTGATCAAAAATACAGTAGAAAAACATTAAATTGAAAATAAAAATAACTGTTTTACTATTTGATTAAAATTTAATTTACACTTTTAATGGCACTGCTGAATCTTCAGCATCATTACTCCAGTCATCAGTGTCACATGATCATTCTAAAATCATTCTAATATTGTTTGGTTCTTTAATAAATATTTCTTACTATTGCAGTTTAAAACAATTGTTTAATATTTTTGTGGAAAGCTTTCTTAGATAATTTATTTTTCAAGATTACTTCAATATAAATTTCAAAAGAAAGTAACTCTAATAGTGTTTTCCTGTCACCTTTTGGTCAATTTAATGAATCCTTGCTGAATGAATGAATGAATGTGTGTGTTTGTGTTTTAATAAACCTAAATAATTGAACAGTTATATACTGCTGCTACTTCTATAATACTATACCCTATTTCTGCAACCTTTAGAGTGCTTCTGGCTGTTGGTGGTACTTTGTGATCTGAGTAGCGTTCTAGCAAAAATAACAATAAGCTTTTGCTAAAATTTTAACTATTGTGACTAAAATTGTAGTCCTCAGAATCCCCATGACAAATTATGACATTATCATCAATGCCTTTCCTTCAGATAATTTTTGCTGATTGATGAATCGCCAGATGTTTGTAGGAGGTTTCAGGGATTCCTGAAGACAATAACCAGCTCTAATGTTGGCAGGTAGACTCCATCGCGAAAGGGTTGCCAGCCTCTGATGTTGTGATACCAGGCCCGAAAGCACTTGCATGCAGACACTAATTGGGCGATTGGCACCAAAGGACTTTGCGCAGAGATAGTCTGTATTCCATTAGTCTGAGTGGGTGCAAGTTTGATTATGCTCACCGTAGGCATGACCTAATAGAAAATATTTGCCTGGCTCTAATTGTTATTTAGTCAGGTTGCAATTAGACATACTGGCAAATGTTTCCCAGTGCAGCTGTAAATCGCTGATTGTCAAAGAGATGAAGTTGTTTATTAATCCACACCCGATGCATTTGCTAGAATCCTTGACCCAGGGATCTGTTCTATCAATTGCAATACAATTTGTTTAGGGATGATCCATTCTAATTGTCTGGTTTATTTTAATCCTTCAATTGAAGTGCGATATTGGAGCATAGGTCCTCCACCTTCAAGTGAGATCTGACACTTGAGGGAGTGAAGTGTTTTCTCTGGGAAGCACATGAATGATTGATAGCAGGAGTAGAGCTGTTTAAAATCATCCTGCTCCCTGCTTATCAATAATTCAAAGCACTTTCTGTATTTTGGTGGCACATTAAATATCAGTCACCGGTTTGAATTCTCAATTTGATTTATATTGGTCAAATACATTAGTGGTTTGTCGTGATTCTCTTCATTTAAATTGGTTAATTTTGCCCATGCTGGGAATTAAAGCACTTGTCTTACTTTTCTCGTTACTAGTGTTTCATGTTACAAGAGTAAAGTGTTGATTAATAATTAGGCAGCTCTTAGAAAGAAATGTCTGTAGGGAACATTGACACAGGATCTCTGTCATTGGTTAAAGTCAACCATTTGACGTCTGAAAGCCAAGTAATAAACACTGTAAAATAGAATTTTTCGAAGTTGAAAATAAGATTATTTGAGTACATTTTACAAGAAAATGTACTATTTTTTTTTATTTCACAATGTCACTGTTTCTTTCAGTTTCTTTGTTTTTGAAATTCACTCATTTCTGAGTTAAAATTGTTTCTGTAGCAGATTTTTTCAGCGTTGAATAGGGATTATGCACAATCCGTCGGTTTTATTGTGACAGGGTGAAGCTGATGGTCATGTATCGCTAAAAGGGTTGGGTTCGTGATTATGACCATGGTGACCATTATGTGAGGCCAAAGAGTCAAGCAAACTAGTACAGCCTCATACCAAACTTTTTGGCAGGGGCAACAGTCAATTATACAGTGTAGTGGTCATTACAGAAAAATATTTGACAGCAAATGCCATGATTGACTTTTTTCAAACATGCTCCTGACGTGACTAAGTACTCCTGTCTTACACAATTTACTGTTGGGCAACTATCAGCCTGTGTTTAACATGCCTTCATTTTCCTCCAGCGATACAGTGACGGTTTGACCTTTACCTCACCAGAGGTTGAGGAGCTGGTTGCGGCGCTTGCTGATGTTGTCCATTTGTTTGCTCTCGTATCTATGAGGAGCTACCAGGATCTTCTGCAAGACCAAGAGGGCTTTTAAATTTTCATAGATAAATCATGCTTTACTATCGCGTAAGTGCTTTTTGCACTGCACGGATCCCTGGTGTTAAAAGTCGGAGTCGACTTTGCTCTCATCCATTCGTGGAGGCGCGCAGCGTCCGGTCCATTTGCATTAACAGGGAAATGCAAAAGGATTTGAAGGAGGAAATTGCCTCTTGTAAACACAATGGCCTTTCCTGTGAGTTCTCATGATAATGTCCTGAGTGGCCTTGGGGCAGAGTCTAGAACATTCCGTTGAAGAGCAAACGGAGTTCTGCCTCTGTTTGGCCTTTAGCATGAAATGGTGAGTATTGCGCCCTGGATATCGAGCAGCGGTTAGTGCAGTGGCTGGCTGATGTATACTAACAAGCTTGAATTTAACGTCAAAGTTGTCTGGATGCGCAGTGCCATGCGTGTCTGTCAGGTAGAGCCGGAGTGACTGTGGCACGGACGTTGATTTCCAATGCCTTAGGGACCTCCGTGTTGGCTTTAAGAGAAGGAATGGTAAGCAGTAGAAGCATCCTCCCTTGTCCACATTGTAGCCCTGATTAAACATTACTCTGCATGATTGAACTTCCCAGTTGAATCATTTTGTGTTGCTTTTAATGGCATAGTTCATCCAGTTAGAACATTGCACTTGCCAAAATATGGCTCAAATCAGGGGTGCGCGATAAATATCGTCCGATAATCAATGCGCATCTCGTCAGTAAAGCTGGTTCTCTAATCAGCGGTAAATTCCATATCAGTTGTGTGATTTCACATAGAGCAGCTTGTTTCTACATGGAGCCATTGTTAACTGACTAGCTGTGCAAATAAATGCTGATAATGAACGTGGATTTGCGCAGCTAGTCAGTTATTGGATGATATTTATCGCGCACCCCTAGCTCAAATTATTATTATTATTGTAAAAATTGTTTTTCCATACAACATGTCATTCCAAACCCGTAAGACAAAAATGACAATATTTTTGATGAAATACGTGAGCACAAAAAGTATTTTTGTAGCTTCATAAGGTTGATCCACTGATGTTACATGGGCTATTTTAATCATGTTCTCATTGACTTTCTGGGCTTGGACGTGGTAATTCCCTTGCTGTCTATGCAGGGTCAGAAAGCACTCAGATTTCATCAAAAATATCTTAATTTGTGTTCCGAAGATGAGCGACGGTCTTGCAGGTTTGGAACGACATGAGGGTGAGTAATCAATGACAGAATTTTCTTTTTGGGTCAACTGTCCCTTTAAAAATGTCTGTAAAGATTGTAAAAGCCAGGTACATTTAATTTTAGAATAAAATGTGTAAAATGTTAATAAAATGTTTGTGTTGTAACATTGTGTATGCACGTTGTTTGATGAATATAGTCTTCTAGATTATGATGGGCCTGCTGTTCATGGGTTGAACTGTAGCTTTGGGCAGTAGGAGGAGGAGAGGGACAATTTACATCAGTTGACATTAGCGTCCATGGCTGATTTTGTTATCGCTTGTTCCTCATCAGCTCAGCTTGTCAGTTTGCTGAAATATAGCTGCACTCTTGTGTCAACAGCTAATATTTACATAATCCCTTTCCTCCCGCAAACATTCTGTGTTTAGCATGGTGTCACCAGTGTAACTGCAGAGCTTTTTCTCTCCATACTGCTCAATAGGTGATGGTTTTATATGTAAACTTCCTCTTTTGGGTTTGAGGTTTTTGCCTGTGACACAGCCTACAGCAGATGCAATATGATTATGCTCTATGCTGCGATTTTATTCATCTGGGCTGTTTCCTATGGGTCATGATTGCATAAGGTCAGTTGAATCATAGAGCCTGCAGTCTGCATGCTGCTCAGTATGTCAGAGAGTTGCATCTGACAACGGATGTTTATTAGGTTTTTGTCTTTTGAATTGCTAATGCAGCCTTCGTCATTGACACTCCTGGCGCAGTTGCACACAGAGCACATTGTGTTTTGCCTGATGAACAGCCTCACAAATCGAACCGCCGCAGAAGTAATTCAGTGGAGCCTGTAAAAACAGACAAGAGGAAGTGCATTAATGCACTTGTGTGCCCAAGTAATGAGACTGTCCAAAAACCTGGATACACTGCCCTCACCTGTAATAGGACTAGAACTGGCTGATCAATAATAATGTACTGTAGTATGATTTCTATAATAAAAATAATATCTTTAATAAAAACAATTCTCACACGCACACCCACATACATAGGCCTATGTTAACATTTTTTAACATGTGAAAATGTCCACATACAGAGATGTTGCATGCAAACATTTGTTGATAAAACACAAGTGATATCACAACATCATTAAATACATTTATTTAGATAATAATTTTTTTGCTATTTTCGTCCAAATAATTATAGTTGCTGAATATTCGGTTCATCCCTACTACTTAGTGTAAATAAAAGATTTTCATTACAATTTTTAATACTGTTAAAAATTAGTGAACTTTGTGTATTTTTAAATGGCATTAAAATGCTATTTAAAATAGCATTTTATATTTACACTTCAGTAGTGGAAATGGAGTTGAAAGTTGTACATTTCCATAAGTAAATAATAAAAAAAAAGGTTTAGATTTTTCCTCTTCAAAATATTTGCAACTGTGGAGGTCTCATTTAAAAAAAAAAAATGTAATAAAAAATAAATAAATACATATTTTGGTTAACTGATGTATTAGTGTATATATTGTTTATTTGTAAAAAATGGTGTTGAATATAATTGGCTAAGATTGCTGGTTTTTTGCCAAAACAATGAAATGATTTATTTTCATCCCTAAGATGTACCGTTCATGGAAAAGCAAGAGGACCAGGACGCACACTCACACACTTAGTAAAGCTCTTAAAAAAAGCAGGAACAGAAACCTGCCTGAAAGCACTGCATCATGGTGACTATTAAAAGGAGTGGTGGTTGCTCCTGATAAGCTCAGTTTGCTTATTGCACAGCACAAGTGTTGGGGGCAGAGGATTATTGCCACTTGTGTATATTTTTGCTGATGTATTTTTTTTTCTATCCCTCTTCAGTCAGATGGTGCATATTAGAAAAGCCTGTCTGATGCAGAAGTGGAAGGCATTTACTCTCACCTGAATATAAAGTGAGAACACACAAACTCGCTTTCTTCCTCACACATGTGCACGCACTGTCACTTAAAACAGCTGCATGCTTGAAACGTAGACAGATTCTGCTTAACGTGGCATGTCAAAACGAGCAGATAATATTCTCGCACCTCACAAAAAGCCTCGGAAGCCACACCCTCATCTTGCGATCAGCCACTTCCCCACATCATGTCAGCGACGCTGACGTTATTTACATAAATGATAAACACAGCGGATGGCTGGATTGGCAGCGTAATCCACTTGCAGTGTCATTAGGGAGGAAAAGAGAGAAAGGCTATTACGACTCTTGCTTCATCAGTGCGTCTCTCTTAGGCCATTTATGGAGGTAATGGAAACCTCTCTCATTAAGGTGCCGCTCACTGTGGCGCTGAGAAACATCTCCACTCGGTAATTGATCTTGTTGGTCTATAGTGCTGGAAAGTGGCCCTAAAGCACCGCCCGTTTGCTGCATTCATTTTTCAGCTCAGTAAGAGCCGCCCTGCTCGCCCGCTCTCGTCCGGTCACCTTCACTTCTGCTGCCGAGCACCTGCGTGTGGTATGCGCCTCTTGCTCTTTGTGTGTCTCTTAGGGAGCATTGCAGCCGTGTTTGTATTAAAGGAATAGTTCTGTCATTATTTACCGCCTCTTATGTTGTTCTTTTTTCTGTGCGACACACGAGGGGGAATGTTCAGGAATATTCACACAGCTGTACAGCGACAATACAAAGTCATTATTCACCGATCATTTTCCCCTCCAGTGAGGTGTTAATTCGAGAACTGCTGTGACCGGATCACTGAGTCAGTTAGTTGAACTATAAAAAAAAAAAAGATCAGTGAATGATTCATTTGTTTGAACTGGTTCTTTTTTCAGTGAGCCAGTTGATCCGGTTCATGGATCAGGATGATTCATATATGAATCAGAGTTCAGTTTACTAATTGAATCATCCGGTTGTAGAATTCCTTGAGTTAACGGCTTGAATTTTAGTCTGTACTTTGCACAGAGCTGTTATATATCTAAAGAAGACTCAAAATATAGCGCATGTGTTTTATGGATTACTTTTAAGCTGCTCCTTTTGGAGCAAAAGAGCCATGGTAAGTCACTATGAACTGTTATTACATGGAAAATGCATGTAGAATTTAAAGAAAATCTATATTTTTTTGTCCCAAAGGAAAGTTTTTCATATTATCTTATTATTTAAATTTTTGTTCAGTTGTAGTTTCAGTTGCAGCTTTTCATAGTAAACAAGAGCATGCACAATAAGAAGTGTTATACAGAAGTGCTTTTATTGAGTTGCCTATGTTTCCATATAAGTGTGCTCTTTATTATCTCTGTCTTTTCTCATTGGGTGATGTGTTTATGTATAAGTGTCTGCAGCTGTCTCGGTGTGTGTGTCAGGCTCTTGGGGGGCCACTGGGAGTTGTGACATGTGTGGTGTAATAATAGACAAGTTTTTGTGATCCGAACAGCCTGCTCTGCTCTGTGACTCACTGTAGCTGGGCCTGAGGTCTGGGCTTGCATCATCACTGGTATCCGCTGTGCTGTCAGAGCACACGAGGGATTCAGCTCTGTCCGTCAAACAAGAAAATGGAGCATTTCGTTCCCTACATTTTCTGTTTTGTTCAAAAGCAATCCTAGCACAACTAACAAAAGACAAAACTGTCCTAACTGAATTTCTAGTAGTCTGACAGTCGAGCAGCTGCTTTCAAAGTAGTGTAGCTTTCCAGAAACAAACTACTTTTTTCCAAGGTCATTTTTGGCAAAAGACAGAAGGAAGAATCATATACATACTCAAAACAGATTATTAAAAAAGGAAAACATATAAGACGCTGCCTTGGTTCGATCCAGTGGTTTTATTTATTTATTTTTTTGATTGGATGAAGGCAGATCTGAATGCAATCTTGCAGTCAATTACAAAATATAAAAGGGCATGTTTAAGTGGGCTTAGTGATTGGAGAAGTCCATTATAAATTGAGAGAAGTCTGTCCTCTCACAAAAAGGTTGAGGAGTTACATTCTGTTTCATTTTCAAAAAAATGATACGTGCATAGATTAATCATTCTCAATAAGATGCATAGGGTGTATTTCCATGTCACTGGCCTAAAGGAAGGTTATCAGTTTAAACGGTTTCAGTGTAGTTAGCTAATATTATTATTAGCTTGTTGTAAGATAAACTGCGCTGGAGTTTTATAGTATCAAATAACCTTTCCAGAATTTTGATCCTAGTTGAGAGATTTGAAATGTAACCTTCATATATGAATCTTTTTTAATATTTGGTGTATTTCCTTTTCATGGGTCTTTTAGGTAGATTGGCTTTTTAAGTAGCTTCAGTGTGATCAGCTAATGTTGTTATTAGCTTGCATTGAGATAAAACCACTATAGCTTTATAGTGTGAAAGTAGCTTTCCCAAAATTTTGCTCCTAGATATAATTTAGTACTGTGAAATGTCTTGAAATGTGACCTAGCACACCAAACAGAGTTGTTACGTTGTTTTTAGTGGATGAATATTGAAATATGCCTAATTGTGAGTATTTTAGAGTGTTTCATTGAACGTTTAATTTTCCAGTGCTCTGTTCTTCCCCCTGTGGCGACATGCTTCCATTTAGACCCTGAAATGAATTATATTTACTGTTTGAGGGATGTTATTGTTCATCTCACACAAGCAGCGGTTGGGTTTGAACACACTCAATCAGACCACTGTAATGTGTCTGACCTTTTGTTCCCATTGACGGATGAGGTATTGGCTCAAAGGAAAATTAGATATTTCCAGCGCTCCCTTTGACAGGCATACAAATGAACGAATCAAACAGCATGATTCCACTTAGACGGATCAGTATTCTAGCATGGTGAGCAAGAGATCATCAAGCTTCATGGAGAATATAAAAATTCTGCCTTAAAGATTTGTTGGGAAAATTTGCTTTCTCTCTCTTCTTGTTCCTCGCGTGCAGCGAGCGTAGGATGGAATGATCAGAACTATTGCGTTAGTTATTCCGTATAATAGCTCAATGCGCTTTATGTCTTTATAGTGTCAGTTGATGTAATAAGGGGCTGCTGCTATCATCATCCGTCACTCTGCCCTTGATAAGACCTCCGGCATCCCCCTCGAGTGTTATTCATAAAGACTCTCGCGTGAATGAGCACATAGCTCTAGGCTAAGTCCGAATTCCTCTACTACATTTCAGAATATGTTCTGAAATTGATTTTAACTATTGATTAAGTTTGCACTTTAGTATGCAGGTGCATTCCTAGGTATGTGCTTTTTCTTTTTCTTTTTTGGAAAGACATTTTTAGTCAAGGATGCATTAAATTGATCGAAAGTGACAGTTAAGACGTTAGTAGTAAAGATTGAAATATTAAGCAGCACAACTGTTTTTAACATTGATAATAAAAAATGTTATTTAAGCATCAAATCATTATATTAGACACTAAAGACTGGAGTAATGGTAGCTTAAAATTCAGCTTTACCACCACAGGAATAAATTACATTTGAAATATCTGGAAATAGAAAAACATTATTTGAAACCGTAATAATATTTCACAAAGTTACAGTTTTTATTGTATTTCTGATCAAATAGGCTAATTGTAACCTTGTCGAGCAAGAGACACATGCAGAGGTTTTAGTTTTGACTTGGTCTTCCACATTTTTCCAACTTTTCAAATAAGATGGTTCCTGAGCTGGTTGCACACTTCAGAAGATGTAGTATGTCTACATAGTATTGTTTGTTCACTGTATTAACCATGCAGAATTTTTGGAGATCATCATTTTTAAGTGCTGCTGTTTGAATGCTGAATATATATGGACTCTAGTTCTGTTTTGGTTTGACAATGTTTTGGTTTATATCTAGGCCATGTGTATCTGACTGTTATCCCCAAAAAACAGGCTAAAGACTGTTGGAGGACTTGACCACTCACTCATTCCAATCTGCTTTAAAGAAGCTTATATGGGCTTTGCTCAATGGCTTCCCGAATGGGCAGATTTGCCGGCAACTGAACAATCTATGAGCAAATGAATGATTTCAAGAAAAACATTCTTTTCTAAGAACAAATATATGAGATGCAATGTGTCATATCTTGATCAGGTTACTAATGTAGGAAAATGAATCGTTAATCAAGACACCGGGGAAGTGTGCTCAGCATGAAGCAAATTACCTGGATTAGCATAGCAAAACGCTGCATAATGTACCTTTACTGCTATGCAGAGTCTCAGTCAGAGAGAGATTCCTCTGTTAATTACAGTAGCGGTAAACAGAATGTGAATGTGACAGGGCTAAATGGAGCTGAGAGAATGGAGAAGCTAAAATGGAGTCTGATTTTTATATTCCTATCATGTTTGTTTTGAATATCTCTGACATTTGACTCAGTATGCACATGATGCCTAAATGGATGAGAGACTTTGGGCTCTTGAGTTACTTTTTGACATGTAAAAAGTCATCAAAATAACAGAGATCTCAAATGGCCTATAATCAAATGGTTGTCTAACTTTTCAGGCCAATAACCACATTCAATCATATCAGAATATCTTAATACTACCAATTTTCTCTCTAATGTTTTTCCCAGCTTTGTGAAAACTTAAGAGCTGTGAGCCACAATAAGTATACACATTTTGTCATCAGTAGTAATATTTCTGCTTTGAAAGAAGTAGTTTACCCACAATAAAATGACCATTTACTTATGTTGTTCCAAATTCGTTTGACATCAGCAGGACAAAAAAAAAGTCTTTTTTCGATACAGTTAAAGTCAATGAATACTAAGATCTGTCATTCTGTGTAATAATGACAAATCAACAGTATCATAAATGGAGTCCATATGGCTTGTGCGATGCTTTTCAAGTCTTCTGAAGTCATATAATGGAGAACAGATAACATTTAAGTAAAACAACTTGGTTGGTTTAGCTGTTGAATGACTAAAATGACCAAAAATGCCCATCCATAGTGTACATGCTGCGGCACTCAGTGTACCACAGTTTGGAAAGCACTGATTTAGGACACTATTTGTAGTTGTGTGTTTATTGGATGGACATCTTTTGGCAGATATGTTTTGGTTCAAGCATAATTTGAGGGAAATTTAAACTGTCAGTGATAGAAAATTAGTAAAAAAAAAAAAAAAAAATTCCAGACATTGTCTTCGTTTTACATGATGGACTTTCCCACAAATATAGGGTTTATAAATACATGTCCTTACAAAAATTTACAATTGTAACCACAGTTTCCACTAAATTATCATGTGGTAAAACTGTGGTAACTTGCTATTAGCCGCTGCTGTCATCCAAAAAGAAAGTAAACAGAATGACAGAAAGATTCTAAAATGGTTGTTTTATTGTCTGCAACAAATTTTATATGGGATAATAATGTTGTTTATTTTTAGATTGTGGATAATGTGTGTGACTTTATTGTGTAGCTCCTTTCAGAGCGACGGTCTGTTCACACTGATGACAGATATAGGTCACTTAACCAACATGAATGTGAGTTACAGTCAGATATTAGAACTTTAGCCACTGACAGACATTTGAAAAAAATTTGAATCACTTATCTTTTAATATTCTGAATATCTTTTTAAATGAGAAAATCATATTTGCTTCTTTGAAAATGATTCAATTGTTTAATATTACAGTAAAAAGAGTATGTTAAAATATTTCTCTTAAACAAAAATCCAAGTTTCTTTTTGTTCTATCTGTATCTGGGTGGGCTTTTCTCTGACTGGCATGAACATCTGGCTTGGGCATTGAATGCATTTCTGTATTTTCATTATCATTTTAATGCAACTAGTACTGATCCACTTGGGCTCTGCTTGTGCACACACATTTGAGCCAAAGTAGTTTTTAGAAGAAGACGGTTGTCTGCTTCATTAAAGGTAAAGTTGGTTATTTCTGTACTGCTAGAATCACAAATAATGACTCCCCTGTCTTTTATTGGTTGATGAGCAGATAGTTCTGCCCCCAAACTCTCTCTGTTGGCTGAACTGGTGTTGCTGTGTTGGTCTGATTGGGATTTTGAGACAAGCAAAGCGATGTTTGATAGTGCCACAGGAGATTCATCCTGCGAGTGGTTGTCTTGTTGTCTCTGCATATTAAGCTGCTGAAAGTATTTTAACACTTTTAATGATTTTTAATGGAATTGTTAATGGAGAAATGACACCTTTCAGCTTAAGTGAAGTGTATAAGACAAAAAGCTAGTTAAATGACACATTTTTGTTAAACTTCTCAGATGTAAAATCTTGAAATCTAGCCTGTATTTTAAAGCGCAAGAAAAATAAGTGTTTTAATCAGATTGTCCCTGAAGATTTGACACATTCTTTGCTGCAGAAGTGGCTACACAACAGAAGGACTAATTCGTATACAGCATTCGGTTTCTGCTATATCCCCAGGACATTTTCGAAATGACCAATTGGAAGGAACTGTGCTGAAATCATTTCAATTGTTGACATTTACTCTGGAGCTCCAGTTGATGATATCACTGATTTGGGAGTGAGGTGGAACGCTTGACCTGTTTGTTTTTTGTGTTGGGAAGGGGGGCATTCCCTAACTAATTTCCCTCTGATAAGTATCTGACAACCCATAGTGTGGCACATTATCTCCAGCTGGGGAAAACAGAGTGTGAATTGATTTTGCTGGATGCCTGTGCGGATGCGGCACTTCAAAACTCTCACTGTTTTTTAGATTGAGTCCATTTTTTGCTTTCTCTATTTGCATGTAAATGATCAATTACTGCTTTTGGCAGGGTTGTGCCACCCGACTCTTGTCTGTGGTGTGGAACTGTAATGTTTCACCTTAACAAATGATGTTTGCACTCCCCTACTTCCATTCGCAATTATCAACTGTTTGCACTGCTGGCTACATTGATTTTTTTTTTTTCTTTCTGCATGTCATGACTCAACATTTAGTTGTCTGTTTAAATTGAATTGAGGGTGTGTTATGCGAAAATGACTGGTTCTTTTAAAATTATCCCTGAATTTTAGAATGCAGAGAATTACGTGCATGCAGGAGCGTGTCGTTTACTGTAGTTCACAGCATTTAGAGGTTGGAGAAAGGTCATGGTTTTGAAGGGTTGAAGCAAATCAGTGGAATTGAGCAAGGTTAAAGAGTACGTGGATGTTTAAATAAAGTCTAGAGATATTATGTGTACATTAAAAAATATTATACTACTGTTATTTCTTTCAATGCAAGGAAATCCCTTTGGCAAATACTTGGCATTATAAAAGGTAATTATATGGTTCATTTCTTTTTATTTTATGTGTTTAGTATGGTTTTTTCCCCCCAATTGTTGTCCATGAATTTGTCAGAACAGGCCTGAAAGCAGTTGAAAGGCACTTTTCCAATGCTTATGAGTGGAAAATGACTTGTATATAGCACCTCTTAAAGTGTAATCACAGAGGATCATATTCAAATGTTTTCTCTGTATCAGTTACTGTATTGACACTTCCAATAATCTGTCTCGTTTTGAAATGCATGCTATTACTCAAGCATGTTTTTGAGGGTTTTTTGAAACCTCATTGAGAAACAGTTGATACTCAATATCAGTTGGATTTGCCTTAGCTCCCTTCTTTCTTCCTAGATCTGCACATGAAACTTGATTGCAGATATGCACCAAATTTTCCACTACATTTATTTTCTCATGAATGTTTGCATATTTCAGTGATTGCCTTCTAGTGGATTCAAATATGCAGAAATGGCAATCTTCCTCTCCTGGAATGAAGCAAGTACTCATTTCACAGCCTCTAATTGTGTTTCTGTAAAATGGTCAATTGTTCCACTTGCACAAAGACTAAAGTAGTTGCTAAAGTAGAATCCTTGCTCTGATTTCGTATAGTTCACTTACCCATCCAAAAGTTGTTGGCATGTTGTCAGGGTGTTGGGGATGTTTGCCATGATGTTGCTTTGTGATTGCTAATGTGTTCAGAGTGTGTTTTCTATGTTGCTATGTGGTTTTTAGGGTATTTTGTTGGTTTAGTAGGTCATTGCTAATTGCCACAAGTCAAAGAACCCATTCACAAATGATATTCTGGTCCCTAATTATGACTCGAAACTGCTTATTCAATGTCAGTTTCGAATTTTTATGAAGTCAACCCTCCACACACACATTGGTAATAGAATTGCCAATGGCTAGTAAATAAACATTTATAAATGTATAAAAATCATCTTCACAAAACAGAAGAGCTTTTACAAAAAGGCACATTTATGTGATATGATTTGAAAGCAGCTACATGAAAAGATTGTCATCTTTTAGTTCTAAAGTATGAATGAAAATTTATGAATGAATGTCCCTCATAATAAATGGAACCTTTCCTTGGAACTATTACTTGAGATATTGTCATTCAGTATTTCTGATTTAAAAAAATGCACTACTGTGAATTCTGCAACTAATAATATAAATATTTACTAAGGTCCGATGGGCTTCTGGGTAAGTGAATATTAATCATGCTGTCTATGTTCACTCTAACTGATTTAACAAAGCAATGGAAAATTTCAGGAAGAAAAAAACAAGAAAGAAGCATTTACCTATAGCAAGTCAGTTTTTGATGCTTGAGAATAAGCTGTACATCCATAGGAATAGTGAAACACTCACATGCATAGTGTTCAAGTGTCGGTGAGTGAAAATATATCTGTGCAAAACTTATTCTCGGCATCTAACTCACTCAATTGATCAGCCAATTGCAATCAGTAGAAATGTAGTCACCTGTTGCAAAATTTAGTTGCATTGGTGTGTAATTTACTCACAATGTAGAAATGTCCAAATTATATGCATATCAGTGAGCATGTGGATACCTCTTGGTTTAGATGAGGTCCAAAAAGCTGCTTTGAAACAGCTGCGTGGATAAGTTAGAAACTTGGCTCTTTTCCTTATGTCTTACTTTTGCAATTTGACCAGCACAACAGAGACTCCGTGTTCCAGTGTTTGCCCCATCGCAGGCATTGCTGTACATCGTCATCCGCTGATCCTGTTCTCGTCAGCTTAGAACATATGTGTATCATGCTCATAGAGATATGACGGTTGGGTATCCAATCCAGTTAGCAGTTATCCGAGCCGGGTATGATGAGAGGGCCCTGTCATTATCACTTGCACATTCATGCGGCACATTACCGGCTGACCTTCCCGTCGCTGTCACTCACAAAGCAGCCCAGTAACTCTGTCACAGGGTGGCCGTTCATGCCAAGAAACCAAAGATCCTCCACCCCTATCACTTGTACAGGGTTAATAGGCACTTAATTGGCTTACCTGGCAATGTGCGATCAGTTGCGAGGTCAGTAAATTAGATTTGCTGCTGACACATACCGCTCTACATGTTTATGATGCTTTTGCAATTTCACGAAGCATCGCTGTCCATTTTTACCCTCTGTTTTACACTGTCCTTACCTCCCAGCGAACTTTGAAGGAGCTCATTCAGCTGTTCAGGAAACGTATCGTATTAAAGTGTGGTAACTGCTATATGTAATGAATTTTGGATTAGGAGCGACAAAGCAGCTCTATGAAAACCTTTACTGTAGGACGCAGAGGGAAGCGGGTTATAGCAGGAGTCTCTACTGCCAGACACCCCAGGGTGGCTGCATTTGATGTCACTCTCGCTGGAAACTCCCCAGCGCAACACAAACAAAGCATGCCGTACCAGACCTCTGCAGGATACATCAGTAGAGCGGGAAATGTCAGACCGTCAGGGGTGTGCGTGTGAAGTGAATTACTCTGGTTTGGAGAGCGGTCCTGGGAGGATACTCTAATTTCAAGCTGAAGGTGTAATGTGACTTTTATTTTTTCGCAGGTGCAGTGGACCCTAGTGTAGACGGGAGCTTGCAGAGGGACCTTCCCCACGGACTATATGAAGGGAGGGGAGGGGGAGGGGGGGTTGCTGACGTTACTCCCAGCTTGCAGAACACACAGGTCGGCATGCCTTTACATTTGAAGTTGTTTGTCTTGAAATTTCATGGTTCAGTGTTTTTGTTTTGTTCATTTTCAGTGGCTGTGAATATAGATGTCCGTTTTATCTGTACAGCTAATTTATTGTCTTGCTTTTAGTACCTTTTTTTGCATTTTGATTAGTACTGTTTTTGACTAAGGCAGTGTTTCCTGTGCCTTTTTGTCCAAAGTACTCACCGAGTCACCACTCTTAGTTAAGGCCAAAGTATATGGCTTTGCGCAAGATGGAGCGGAACGCGGAAAATGAATACCTGAACACCCTACAACAAATCTTGTGTTTCTTTTAGCTCTGGCATTAAGGTGAAAAATCATTAGATTACGTGTGATTTTATGAGAAATATGTTGGCACAGATATAAATATTTGAAATAAATCTTTAAAGGAATCGGAGAAAAATGTATAACAAAGAAAAAATATATAATTATAAAAAAAATATGGTTTCATTATTTTTGAAACTTCTGTAAGGTATAAAATATATTTATATATTATTATTATTGTTCTAACTCATGCCAAATCACCAAATAGTATCAGCATTTCAAGTGGCTTAGAACAAAGTACATAACATCTGGATAACGTTTGACCTTTGCACTTTGTCCTCTGTTCCGGCAGCGGGTCATTCCCGTCCTCTGCCATAAGCTGCGAGTTGTTTAGATATTCCGTACCATTTTGCCTTTTCAAGGCAGCGCAGCGAGCAGAGAGGAACATGCTGGCTTGATTTGGCCAAATTGGAAACCTGTGAGTAATATACAGCGGAGCAGAGCCGGGCTGGATGCGCGTCTGGTAGTGTTTATGCGCAGGGTAGCTGCATCTGCACACAGCCCAGTCCCGCGGATGCCTCGTACCCTCAGGCCTCCAGCACCTGCATAATGGAACAACAGAGAAGAAAGAAAGGGGGAAGGAGATCAAATGACAAGGGCTTGAATTTTTCACTTCAGATGTTTCTTATTTTTTGACTTACACCAGGAAAATATTTCCACGTCCTCAGAGAATTGCGCGTCGATATGATGGACCGGCCTCGTTGCTGTTTCGTAAACATTTGTCTTATTGCATGTTTGGCTGTTCTCCCCAACGCCGCCCTTGGAAATTTGTGGAGGAAAACAAATTTCTGTGAAACGATCGGTGGGTGCTTTACACAATGCTTTAATATAGCACTACACCCCACCCCACCCCCCACCACTAGCTTTTTAGTCAGGGATTAAGAATTGGGGCAGGCGGGGGCAAGGAGGGAACGAGGGAAATAAATAAATATATAAAGGTGGCGGTTAATCTTGCTTAGTGCAGTGTGAACGCTGAGCAGTGCTGTGGCCTGACAAACATCTGCCTCACACACAGCCGAGCGGGATCAGCTAAAGCGATTAGCGCGCTCACGTCAGCCTGTGGAGACGGGTGCCCATTACAAAAGCCAGAAGACGAGCCTTTCCTCCCACACTCCACCTGGAACACTGACACCGCAGCACAAGAGAGGCCCTGCTCTGAAAGCAGTGCAAGAACCGCATGCAAACACTACACTTTTCCAATACTCATATGCTCTTGGCGTTCTTTCCCTTTATCAGAACGAAGCAACATGTAGCTCTGAGGATTGAACAGTCTGCCGTGGTACTGAAGCAGATGCTTATCACAGCCAGGGTTGTATCCGAAACTTCTTAATCAGCATGTATGTAATGAAATATGCCATTCATTAAGGTGTAATTGTAATTTTACACTTGCTTTGTACCGAGATGGGGGCCTTGATGTGATAGCAGGTGACCTTATCTTTGCTGTGTATGAAGGGCGACTGTATTCTGCACATGTTTTTAGAGTTAACCTTATTATAGCAAAGAAGGGGCGATACTTCCTGAAAGGGGTCTCGACAGCTTTTTCCTTTTTCACTTTTTTGCCATTTCATTTCGGTTTTGTGTTCTTTAGTGCTAAATTTTTTATTAATCTGCATTTATCTTGTTTCCCAGTAAAATATCGAAGGATTTTTAAAAACGATAAGTATATTTGATATTAAAACTTTTTTCATCATTTTTTGGTACTTAATAAATTTTTAAGAGAATTTTCTAATAACAAGTCTTATTATTTTGTGTTTATATGATATATTAGTAGTAAAGTTATCTTGGTTAGATATTTTACTGGGAAACAAGATCAAAATGCAGATTAATAACATTTTGACAATAGAAGATTGTCACCCCCCAGTAAATAATCTAAACATTTTTCAAATAAGATGAATGGATTTAAGATATTATTAAGATGTTTTCCCCCATAATTTTTCATCCCTAATAAAGCTTCACTTTAAAATCTCTTAAAACAAGTTGTAATATTTCAATCTATGTTTTATAATTGTTATTAAATACTTTCTTTTCTTTTAACTGTTCTTTTATACTCTCTGCCTTCTTTCTCCATTTCGCTCTCTTCCCTTTTTTCTTCTTCCTTTAATCTTGACGTTCAAATTCGGCTGACTTGGTTCTCCGCCCTCATTTTTCAACATTTTGACTTGCCTCTTCCTTTGTGTAGCTTTTCAAACATGCCAAAGTAGCTAGTGATTGACTTTTTCGAGAACAATTTGTCCACATTATTTATATATTTATATATTTTACAATGTAATTTAAAGCTTAAGTGTGTAATTTAGTAATTTAAATGTAATATATTACACCATTTGAACAACCCAACCCTAAAAAACAACATTGGCCCAAATATTGAGTTTAAGGGCAGGGCATTCGTTTTGACCAAACAGTGGCACAGTTTGATAACCTGTTTGAAAACTGCCATTATTTAGTGGTGCAGAATGACACGGTCATTAATTTTCAAGTCTAGCCATCTCTCTTTTTTTTTTTTAAATCTAGGCTCAAGATTTTTGGGATTCAGGTGATATTTGTCTTCATCGTCTCCCATACCACATGATAAAGCACCACAGTAAGAAATAACTTGGACGATGAAGTTTTCTCTGGGCATGTGTACAAGCCACATGGTGTGTTTGATAAAGAAAAAGGATGTCAGCACTCTTAGGATTAGCTCACACCATAGGAATTAACATCAACATCCCAGCTCCTGTAGCACCCAGGATTCTCTTCTCTTTGATATCTAGCCTCCGCAGTTACAGGAAGAAAAAAACACATCTGTGATGAAGAACACTCCCAATTCTATGTTTCTCTTTTCGATCTGTGGGAAGGTAGTCTTTACCTCTGTGAATTACTGTGTTCTCCGATGATAATAGTAGAGCATTGGCCAGTAGTAGCAGTGTACTAAAACTGTAGTTTTCCAAGCTGAAATCTACTTGTGCTTTAAGTATTTAAGGTATAGTGAAGCTATAATTTGAAGTAGTTAGCTACACTACAAGTTACTAAGAAAAAGAATCCACTTTAAAGCTATTTTAAGCACAATAACTTTTTAAATTATATACACTAACATTCAAAAGTTTGGGGTTGGTAAGATTTTTTTATATATTTTTTTGAACGAACTATATACTTACCAAGGCTCCATATATTTTAAAATATTGCTACACGTTAAAACACCTTTTTATTTTAATATAGCCAAATTAAAGCCAAATACCTTCAGTATCGATGCCATATTGAATTGACACACACTGAATAAGTCATAGATCACATCGTTTTTTTTTTTGTCAAAACTGTTTTATTGTTTTTTTTATTTTTTTTTCCAGAAAGACGTTTCGTCATGTTGTTAATCAACAATACAAATCCATTAAACGCCCTGTACTTGTATCCCTCACAGACTTGTTTCCCTTCCTGTCAAAAACATGACACTACCCTGACTAAGGTCTATTCTTTCAGTCTTAAGTGTTACATGATCTTTTAGAAATCACTCTAGAAACATTTCCTATCAATTTTTGAATCCGTTGTGTAGTTTAATATTTTTTGTGGAAATGCGATAATTTGTTTGGATTCTTTAATGGATAGAAAGTTCATAAGAACAGCATTTATGTGAGGAATCATTTTTTGTAACATTATAAACGTTTTTATTATTTTTGCTAAATGAAAGTATTAAAATAGACCCTGATCTTAGTGACCCCAAACGTCTGAACATTAGTTTAACTGTGATTCTATTCATTCATGTTTGCGTTTTTGTTTTTTGTGCAAGTGTTTATCGAACACAAAAACATCAATGATCTTAATTAGGCACAGCAATTAACTTAAATTTACACAAAAGAGATCTTATAAACTAGAAAACAGCCTAATTAAGTTAATATTTCTCTGAGTTCCTTTTAGGTAATGAATTGGTGAATCATTAAAAACAAACTCCATTTTCGATTGAATGAATCGATTCACAGAAATGAACCTGACTTATGAAAGTTTTATTTATTAATTCTGTTTGTTTGACTGTAAATCTCCGTACCCTATATGCGTCAACCAAAAATAGATTTATCACCAAAAAAAAAAAAAAAAAAACTATGAAACAAAGCTGCTACTATAATACATTAGCCTCGCTCTCAGTCAAATAATACAGCTTTGCCAAGAATTGCCTATATACTGGCTCTTTGTTGTTGTTAATGGAGGTCTGCCATCAAGTTACTTTACTTTTTTTTTTTCATTGTTGGCTCAGATTAAGTTCAACACCCCTTTAGAATGGAAGGTGTTGAAACAAGCTGAAATATCCCTTTTATCCATGCCAAAAGTGCATTCATGAAGAGCACTGACTGTTCAATGCGGGACAGATGTGGTGATTCCTCTGGAAATATGTTTTTCTGTGTGGAAGGGAAATGAAAGCTTAGGCTGGGATGTTCTTCATCTCACTTCTGGAGGTGAAGAGGCTGAGTACTGTGCATCTGTGTTGCATTTATGCCAAAGACAGCTTGCATCCTGATAGCGGTCAGAGTTTGACACTATGCCAAAGCTGATAGTCAAGGATACATTATACATTTGAGCACGCATGTAGTCTTGTAACCTATTGATTTTAGAAACGCAGCTCCCTGGAGAAATGTGTCTTTTTTGGAACTTCAAAGCTTTAGGTTTTGATTATTGTGATTTGTGTGGAAAAGAATAGCTAGAACATTATTCACTATTTCACATTCTGTCACATTCACAGTGGAAAAAACAGCTTGACTTTACTTTAAAAAAAAAAAAAAAAAAACCTTTGAGATTGTTATCTATTTATGTTGCCATAGCAGTCAAGAGATCCTTTGTTAGTTCCTCGCCAATAAAAACTAACATCTGAATCATTAAATGCACAGACGTGTTTGCTACCCTTGACAGGAAGCTATATGATTACAAAAGATGTTTTCTGTTAGCCTGCCAGGCCATGCAGCCATGATGAATGAGTGTAATATACAGTGATCAAGAGTGGACACATGCATTAATGGCTCTCAATAATTGGAGCAATACATTTCAAATGCTACTTTCACGCAGAAGTTGATTGTTTCTGAATCATTTAATCTTGTTGAATTGTGCCCCCCCCCCAATTCATGTCAGTAAACAGGAAAACAATGTGCTCATTTGAATAAGATCACAAATTGTGTAGTCCCTGGCAGTCCCGGGCTGTGCCGTGTGAAGAGTGCCAGCCCTCAGGGTCTGAGTGAACAAAAACAAATCACTGCATTGCTTACACAATTACAAACCTGTGTACTATTCATCTGCACAGGATATGCGAATTACTTATCTGAATGCGTCTCCAGATATTATCTCTAGCACACAGTGTTGCACAGATTGAGATGTATGAGATATAGGCTCTTGGTGTGCATATGCATAAGAGAAATCTGGCTGGCATAATAGGAACATCATTTTAATATAGAGACTGTCAAAGATCAGTTTTATATTATATATTGTCAGATTGTAATAAGACAGTATAAAATCTATGAAGATCCAAAATTAATCTGTTTTCCTTTTTTCTTGTTTCCCCCTTCTTTTTACTGAGCCAGTAAGAAGGATTCAGAACGGTGGTTTGAATCAGGCTCATTTATCCAGTGAATCATTCCAAGCAATTACTGACTCATTCACTGAATCAATTTTTAAGTTCTTTTGGATATAAAATGAAATGAGCACCATTTAAAGTGGTGTTAATTTTATATATATATATATATATGTATATATATATATATATATATATATATATATATATATATATTATAGAATTGGTTTGGTTTTTAGAAATATTCAACCAAAACTACAATGTGAATTGATCCTTCAGCTTGTTTTCCCTCAGACATCTAAAAAAAGTCACTTGGACCCAAAATCTTTCATTCTTGGAGCCAATGGCTTCCTAGTAGTTGTTCTGGTCTGAATCCCTGGAAGAGTTTGAGAACTATTGGGGTGGAGTCTGAACTCAAACAAAGCCTTGAATTATCAGAACACACTGTCTCATCCAGCTGCACTGATGATTTCAATTTCTCTCATTTATTTGCTGGTGATTTAGGGCGTTTACGTTGTTTGTGTTGCTTGCTGGCAGAACTATCTGGAGTTGATTTACGGATGCAGTCTGTTGGATAGAAAATCTGAGCCTATTATGATTCTGCCCAGACCAACATTAAAATGTGTATTTATTGCACTTCCAGTTTTTATGTGTGATCCGTCGTAGCAGGCGGTGTGCACCAGATTGGAAGCTCTCATTTGACAAACCTACATTTTACTTGTATCTGACTGCAGTCATTCCGACGCATTACATCCAGCATACTCATACTACTCCTCCAATCGTATATTTTCATTCTCTTCTTCCAACTCAGAGCTCTTTATAGACTCCATAAAGAGAGATGGATTTTCCAAGTTTCTCGGACTCCCCAGGTTGGGTCCTGGTGCCACCTTGGGTTCAAGGCCCCCAGAAGGACATGCAGATGTGGGGCAGTGTTCACTCTCTCAGAACAAAGCAATTAAGTTCTGAGATGATGGGGAAATTTTATAGTTTCAGTAAGGATCTCTCTGAATGTCTACATGGAAAGAGGAATGTGGTATGCATTTTAAAGCAGCAGAGCATTCAAGAGCTGAATGAAAATGATTCCGTCTCCAGCGAGGCCTCCTGTAGCCCCACACCTTCAGAGGAGGAGAGCTTGAAAGACATCCAGACTGAGTTTAAGGCCTTTGTGCTTGTGCTAATGAAGCACAGAGAGGGAAGGAGAAGGGGCTTCTGATATGGGTTTAATTAGCAGAGGGTCTCTGACTATTAAACTTCTGATTACAGTGTGGAATTTCGCTTATATTTAAGGAGTTCAAGAACTCTTTGAATGGAAGTGATGGCAGGAATAAGACAGTTGTTCAAGTAGGTAGCTCCTCTTGGCTCTTATTTTATATTATAGAATTGTATATTATAATATATAATAATATATATTTTTTATTTGTTTTAAATTGTTTTATAAATTTATAATTTTTGTTTGTTGCATTTTACTTTTTTTTTTTCTGCTTTGACATTAATTCATTACAATTAAGCACATTTTATCTCAATTCTTTTCTCCAATTAAAAAAAAAATTAATAAAAAAGTATACTTTGTAGTGTTTTATTTTGTGCCTAACTTATGAAAGAAAAATGACTTTTTGGAAAAATAACATTGTTTAAATAGTAAAATATTTATACTTGGCAGAGTTTTATTTTCTGCCTTTAACTTATCAAAAAACATTGTATTGATGTATTGATCATGTTAATGAGAATCAAGGGGGGAATTCGCATAATTATCATAAAATTATGATTTTTTTTTTCTTTTTCGGGGGAGGGGGTGTAACTTGAATACATTTTTGGAAGATTAATATGATTGCTTAGAGTTTTGGAGCCAAGTTGTAATACTTAACCTTTATAACTGAATGTGTCGTAATGCTAAGTGTCACAAGCTATCCGCTGACGTTCTCAGATATTTCACACATGCACAAGCACAGTTTCAACTGTTTTGAGAGGCAAATAGCTACATGGCTGCATGAGCTGAAGCAGATTGTTGTACTGTCCAGACCCAGATACCAGAGAGTGAGTTATTCCCTCCACCATGACCTGATTAATTGAGAACGTCTGAGGTTGTCTGTGGGTTGTGTTCAGGCTCCAGTAACTGCCCCAACCTCATCCATCTCAAATGCTTGTGTGTAAAGGTTGGCCTCCGAAAGCTGACCCCTCGCCTCCGCTGCAGACAAAAAGTCAGTGTGCTTAAGTTGATTGAATGAGAGAGGGCAAGTGAGTGAGTGAGGGATCAAGAGAGAAAGATAGCGCCAGAGCCAGCGAGATACAAAAAGAGGCAACATTTAGACAGCTGCACGCGTAGCACCATGTATCCATGTCTGTCAAAGGAAGATATTTCTGTCTCCTTAGAGCGGCCCACAGGCTTCCAGGCAAGCCATCTCGATGTCATCACCGTCACCCTTCTGTCATTGGCTAAAAAGGTTCGGCTGCGTGCGTGCCTGAAGTACAGCGTGTGCTGGAGTTAAGGGCCGTGCTAGCCAGGGCCTAATTGGAGTGTGTCAGTCAGGCAGCTTGACTCATCGAAAATTACTGGGAGCAGTTCACTTAATAGGAAAGCAGAAAGGAATGACAATAAGGTCATGATACCACCACATCCAATGGCAACGATCACATTCCAGGGCTTGCGGTAGTTATATCTCTCGAGCACCTCATGCTGACAGTGTAAGCAACGATAGATGGTCACATGGTGCTGAGAATGAGCCCTGTCGTATACGGTCAGGCTCCAAAAATAACACTCGTGCCAAATGCAAGTAAAAATTGACTTTGAGTACAAAAAGCCACTCAACGGTTGGAGGGGTGCTTTATTAGAAGCTGCAACATAATATGCGGTTTAAATTGAATTGAAAGAAGAGTCTGACCCTTGCTGATGTAAGTGACGTGAAGAAACTGAATCCGCCGTCATCTACAGAAAACATCTGTTCTGACTCAGAGGTCTTCTAACTTCAACATTAAGTGCTTTTAACACTGAACGCGATAATTTGGCATTAATGTTTGGCGCAATAATGCTTTTGAATCGAAACAAAAGATCCCAATGGGGTTATTCACATCGGGCACATTCATTTGCGGCGCGAAAAAGTGAAGATTGTTTTCCGTCCTCTGTGTGTCGATTTCTTTCATCACACCCATTGCTCTGCGATGAAATGGGCCATCCAATAAGATTTGAGCTTAGATTGCATGCATGAAGCTGCTGCTGTTGCTCAAAAAGGCAAAGAGTGGTGGCGCGGTTTCAAAAACCAGTGTAAACAAACAGTGACTACATTTACAAGCTGTTAAAATTCGGGTTCTGGTCGGGTTAAGGTCACTATTTGGGTTTCTGAAACATTCGGCATAACCCGTTTACATGCGTGAGCAGAGAGAGTTACTCCTGTATACATGGAATGTGTAATCAGTCGCCAATATCCCGATGTAAACGGCGACGCACTGTTAGCGTCTGGACGTAAGATGCAATATGCGTCATTTCCGATTCTTCTTCCTGTATCCAAAGACTCAAAAGACCAAGATTCCTTGTGAATAGAACATGCGCAGAACACACATTTTGATGGGGATATGCCGAAACGCATTTACAAGACCAAATATTTGGGTTAGAAAAGGGGTACCCCAGGTATAATATCCCGGTTTTTAAAAACCGGGATATGAGCATATCCGGGTTTTTGCCGGTGTGCATGACCGGGTTATTGCTAATATCCCGGTTTTGAACGGGTTATTGGCTGCATGTAAACATAGTCACTGAAGAAGAGTATTCTGAGCGATTCCAAGAGAGAAGAGAGTGGATGCCGAGTTCTTTTTATCTCCGGTATCTGAGAACAGATTGTCACATGTTCTTAATATAATTTCTATTAATTCTCCACTGAATTATGTGATCTGTAGTGTCTGTTATATGAGTCACTCTCTAGATCTTCCATATTAAAACATTTTTTTAAAATATATTTCTAATCATGAAATATGAAAGAGACATGATTATGACTATATATTTTCTGTATGTGTTTTATATGGAGCTTATGGTATATTTATACATTTTATTTAAGATTTTTTTTGACAATAAGCTGTGTGGGCATTATTAAACATACAAAGAGTGTTTGTCTGCCTATTATAGAATCAAAATCAACTATAGATCACAACCGGAAGTTATTACAAGCACTTGATGATCGTTTTAAGCAAAAACATGAATAAATAACGTACACAAATTTTTAAATGTGGATTGATGCTACTTCTGTTTGTATTTTAAGATGTTTTCTTGTAAGCATTATATATGGTTTCTATTTCTGTACTACTTTATCTTAATTTATTGCTGTATATTGTGGGGCGGACGATGTTAAATCTATATACGAAACACATATTTGAGGAAAAATGCAATGTTGGTCAGCGCCACCTAGCATGCAGATGGCGCTAATATTTCTAATATATATAAATATTAGAAATAATTTCACTGTTTTTTGTTTCATTTTTGACCTTTATTTTTTGACCTTTAATTATTTACCATGGAAATATTTTACTTTGTTAAATTAATATATATAGAAAAATCTAGTCCAGTATCAGTGACATCTGGGAGCTGAATTCAAATCAGAGCACAATGCTGAGAGATTTCTTGTGTCAGACTGCCAGTGCCTCTTGCATGCCGAAGGTTAGATTGATGTCCTGAACCTGCTGTTGTCTTATATTTGATGGAGCTCCCAGCATGCATTTCTCAAAGCCTTTCATTGACGTTTGGTTCTACAGATTTCTAGCTTTCGTGTAAATGCGAGTGTGAACATGCAAACCCGAATCCAATCTCACATTACATGAGATGTCATTTGGAAGGCACATACATGACACATTTTTTTGTTTTGTCAGAAATTGAAGCATCACGTTCGGTGCTTCCTAAAGATTGCCTTGTAACCTCATTGCACACAGGCTTTCGTGGTGAAACGTGAGGTGGGTGTTTATGTTCTTTAGGTTAACATGGCTATCTGTGGAGGAAACCTGGCCTGCTGGCTCTGTTCTGATGTGCTGACTTCACTCCGCAGCTGCAGAAATATTCTCTCTCACTGAGCTGCAGGGACATGCCAGTATTTTCATTCCTAACTTCAGGCATTTCCGAGCTCTAACAAAGGGAGAGTGAGGTGATGAAACTAGGGTGGAAGCTGTTTTCCAAAAGCACCAAATAATTTTTCTGTGTGAGCAGTGGATGCCTATTTCAACAGAAGCTTTATTAAGGTTTGTTCAGAAACATTTCATGCAGTTTCCTCACAGTAAAAATTGTTCCTGTAGATGCTTTTCCTTCTAGATTTTTTTCCAGTTTTATCTTCCTGACAAAAATAGTCCACCAAGTAGAGAAGACTGGGACTTCTTGTGACACAGAAAAGGTTAAATAGTGTGTAAAAGTGAAGTGTGACAAAATTAGTTTGAATGCCACATCAGCACATCTATTCCCTCCATTTAATACTCCTGTCATACTGACTGTCATACTTTTTTTTTTTTTTTTTACTGGCGGTATTGGAAATTACAAGCTAGCGCTCAAGTCACCATTTTTTTTTTTTTTTAATCTTTGGGAAACCGCTTCCCTCCTGTCTGATGCTGGTGGATCAGCACAGAGTAACACTGCTTGCCTAAACCGGAATCCCACTCATTTTTGTCGAGTTACACTCAATCATCTCCCATCGACCACTGGGAGGCTCCTGCTGAGGATTGACAGGGAGAGCCTTTGACAAGCGGATACCAATAATAAGGGAATTGCCCTTCCAGAGAAAATAGCTCTGTAATTGTTGGGTACGTTCAAGCTCGGTCACAAAGAAAAGGCTGGAGTGGGCCTGTGCATTTTTCTGTCCTGTGTCAGGGTTGTGGATGTGTCAGCAAGCCCCTCGCTCTTGTGCGCATGGCTGTGGCTGTCTGCTCGACTTGGCCCGCTGGTGGAAGCCCAGCTGAATGCTTAGTGGTTGGCAGGCTTGGACACTTGCCTGTATAACTGGAGTTTGAATGAAAGGGGCCTTGTGAACTTTTGGGCTACTGTGGCATTTTCCAGCTGCCGAGCAAAGTAATTAAAAATCTTTTGCTATAATGCTGAAACGTAGAGTTACAGTGCTTGGTTTGCTTGAGACACACTGTGGGACTAGTTTTGCTCGTAATTCTTGTTCCTTTCTCTTGATTTTATTCCTGGCTCTCTGTGGTTTCATATGCACACATTTGCACTTTGCATCACCTCAGTCAATCTGCTTTTTAAATGTGTGTTTTTCCCGCTTGTTTACCACTGTCTCAGACAAAAAGGCATTTTGATTGAGAAAAAAAAGGTTTTTCCTTAGATTGAAACTCATCTGTGGTATCCTGGATTTATATAGACGTGGGAAACGTGGAAATATTAGGCAATTTCTCTGTTAAAATAAGAAATTCTTATTGAAATACTGAAACAACAACAAAAATAATAATAATTATAAATAATAATACATTTATTTTTATTATAAATACATGGATCGATTAGCTAGATATATTTTGAACAATTTATAAGTGTATAAAAATCCTTGTAATATTGAATACCATCACTAGAGCAATAGCTACACTAGTTGTTATAATTCATGTTTATATATATATATATATATATATATATATATATATATATATATATATATATATATAAATATAAATATAAATGATCATGCAATGAATATTTATTATAAAAAAATTAGCATATTTAGAATCATATAATAATACATAATATTTAATAATCATACTCATATATATATATATATATATATATATATATATATATATATATATATATATATATATATATATATTCTAAAATGTCTAAAAATTATAATTTGTGTGTGTGTGTGTGTACAAACTCTATGAAATCGACCTATCAAAATCTGTGCCCTATAACATGGAAAAGCATGTAACTGTTACCCTGCAGACTGACATTAGCTTTTTCTTCTTCACTGATGACCCTCTTAGAGTGTATCTTGCCCACTACAGTTACTGAGTAAATTAGAGCTGCGGAAAACATGGTGACAGATGTCTTGCATCACTCTCATGTGATTGGCTGTGAGTTTTTTTTTATTGTCTGTGTGAAGTCTCATTACCCACTGCCCCTGGAAAAGAGCCTAATAAGGCAGACAACAGTCTGCAGTCTCTATTGAACTGTACAGAGAAAAATAAAGGTCTGCACCACATGTGAGGACACCTGCTTGCTAATTTGTATGTCCGCAGAATGCTTGTGTTGTGCCTTTTTTTCAGTCAGAGCAAATATGTGCTCAGATTTTGATGCGGAAAACCAATTGGGGAAAAGAAAGATGTCCCTCCAGCGGGTTGAGCCCTAAATGAATTATTCAGATCTGCATGTTGTGTGTTTTGCCGGCCCATTCTGCTTAATGGCATCTTTTATGGCATGCATCAGAGACGACTCCAGATGTAAGACAGCCTCGGCATTCCAGCTTTCTGCACTGCCTCACTGTGTGCCTGAGGAACAAAGCTTAAAATGCTGGAATTCATTTCACTTTTAGTTTCCCCTTAATAAACGATTCGCAAATCAATGGCTGCTTTTGTAATTTGTTTCCGTGCTCAGTTTTGTGATAATGTTTTGCAAGCAAGGCTCTTTGGATCAATATAAGATTGAGGGGGAAAACAAGCCTGGCTTCTATTTTTCTTTTCAAATATTTGGAAAATGATGCAGTTGGTGCATTATCTCATCCAGAACAATTTAGCTTCCTAATGGAATGCTAGTTTTGGTTCAGATAGGAAAAACAGAAGTGTATTTGAACATGCAAATGAAAGACGATTTCATATAAAAAAAATCTATTTTAATTCAGTTGCTTGCTTGATCACCCTGATTATTCTTAATGATGTGCAACTTAGTTAATGTATATGCCTTAAATTATGCTTTTATCATGTAAAGGTCATAACCATTTAGGCAAAACATGCACATCTTGACTTTTCAATGTCAAAACCAGAGAAAACCCACTAAATTCAGAATCTGCGTTTCTTGTATTGTGTTGTACTTTTATAATGAGCTGGTTTTTGAGTCATCAGTGCTTTGTTTTACATGTAACAGCCCTCATCGGTGGTGTGCAACACCTCTGTAAGTGTGTGTTTTCTATCTTTGTGTGTTTGTCTGTGTTGTGCCTGGTCTTTCCTCTGCTGCACCTGCACTAATTGTAAGTGTGCAGCTGTGATGTGAGAGCCGTACTCCAGCTGGGAGAGCTTGTTGAGCTGCCACACAAACCCGGCGAGCTAAACACCCCAGTAAGTCCCTCCTTGACTCAGCTAATGAGTGTGGAGCACAGACAATGCACCCCGATCCAGCAGCCCATCTGAGCGCCACTGCAGTCCAAGAACCGGAGGAGGTCGTCTATAGACGGCTCTCAGTTTGTGCTCCGTGACCGTGAAAGTGTGGCTAATCAAGCCTTTGCTGTCTCGGCCTCCTGTATCCTGACTGTGTCTTTCCTTTATTGTTAGTATCAGTCCATCTCATGGGTTTCTCTCATGCTGAGTGACTCCAGATCAGTCATCCAGCCTGAAGGTCATATTTTCTGATGCTCGCTTTGTCACAGTCTCATGTTCATGCAGGAGTTTTTGTATTCATTATTATTAGTTGTTATAATAAAATTTGACTAATTATTATTTCAATGTTTCAGAAAGACATGCATTTGTTATTATTATTATTTGTTTTATGTATTTATGTATAGTTTTTTTCCATATATATATATATATATGATGCTGGATGTTTCATCAGATGTGGGTTTTGATAACCTAATTGTACCAATTAAAACGATAGTAGCCCATTGAAATCTGGAGCAGTAGCAGTCCTTAAGGAATAACCTATAACATCTTTGTGTCTAAACCTTATTTCGGGAAGTCCTTGGGCATCGTGTCCGGAATAACACTTGCGAATGTTATCCGAGTAGGACGTTAATGTGCATTTTAAGTTTTATCTGTTCTCAAATGCTTAATGGAAGTACTGTAGAGCATTTTGTTAATTAAAAGGATAGGTCCAATCTAATTTGACTCAGAAATAAGAAAATAAATGAGAGGGTCACAGCAGCCAACCAGATTTGAGTGTAATTTAATAGCATTCTGTGTGGAAGTTGCTATTATTTTTATTATCATAATCATTCTGGTATCTGTAGTCACTGTGACCTGACTCAATTACAATATTCTGGTGTATCAAACGTGGTATGTGGGTATTAGAAGTACAGTCAGGATAAACGAGTCCATTAATAGTCAAAGCATGATCCTATTAGGATATCAGTAGTTTTGCTTTTCCAAAAGCTGACTTGAAATATTCATATGAAATTACAGCTTTATGGATCCGTAGGGGTTGATAGCAGGAATTCAAGCAATAAACACACCTAGTAGATCCTGCACTCCAGTCGCAATGCCGAGGCCAGAATCAGACGGATTGTCACTTTTTTTCCCTTTAGATTAGAAGTATTTATTCAGACTCCGTGACAGTTGCATGACAGGATATGGATGGTGGAGCTGTAGAAGCTGATGAGAAAGATAAACAGAGACACAAAGTTTTATATGAGCAGATTATTGCTGCCTTCAAGTCATGTCAGAATTATCGTATTTACTTGAAGAGCGCACATGTGTAGTCTGTGCCAATGGGGAATCCTGGATTTTCTTTGAACCCTGACTTTTTGAGTCGAGGATGTGTCCATTAAATAATAATAGCGGGTGATTTTGTTTATTGGTTATAACGGAGCTGGAGTGAAAAATGTTGACTGTACAATTTAGTACTGTACGTTTCTTGCTACAGTAGTGCTATAAAAGCTTCCAGGGTTTGCCTGCAAGTTGCAAATTGCCTGCAAATTGTCTGTTTTTTACAGAACATTAAATGGTGTAAATTAAAAGTTGCAAAATGACTTTCAAACTCATAAGATGCTGTATGATGTTAAATCTCATTGTGTGATTTATTATGTAGTAGGTAATCTGTGTTGTGGTCTAGACAGGATATAAATGTTTGTTGTTGTTACTCTAACCACGCCTCCTTCGAATACATTAAGTAAGGTATAAATTACAGTCAGCTTGTCGTTATTGAAACATACTGTAAACCCTGACAGGGTGATCAGGACCCCGAAGGCAAGTCAGCTTTTTCCACAGCTCCTTAACCAATGAATGCGTTTTTAGCCTTACTTTTTATTTGGTATGCTGGTTGTGACATCATGAAATGGCAAAGCATACTCAGCATTTTTTATGTTATTTCCTTGTAATAAGGCTAAATTTGGCTGTTTATGAAAAATATTACATTTGCCTTTCTCTATCATCACTATGATGGTTAGATTGTCTCCTATACTAGCTGATAAATTCCACTGATCACAATGGTACATTGTGACATTGTCAAGCAGGGAAGGTGCAGAACAGGGGATTATGAATACTGAGAACAACATATGTAACCGTGCACACCATTTACTTTGGCAAAGGATTAATATAATGTGTTCTGTTTTTTTAAATTTCCAGATCACTTCTGTGATTGATGAGGATATGTGAGTGAATTTGCCAAACACTGAACAAAGAAATCTACTGCATCCTCCGGTAAGCACTTCTGACTGATGATCCTTCACTGCTCATTTCTGCTAATGATTGTTCACCTAATCGCAGATTTGCACACACACGTGCCGCTCGCATGGTGTTATCTTCAAAAACAACTTTCCCGAATTAACTCGAATGGCGTAATTGGTGCTAAAAACTGGAAAGCATGCACGCTATTGTGGCAGATTCTCATATTTCTCGAGCACAGTCAAACGACAAATTTATTTAGTGTTTTTGAGCAGCAGCAGAACGCTCTGTATAACATGAGTCATAATTAGCAGCGGGGCCTCTCAAATCACTCGCTGCTTTGTTGTTCCCCCTTACAACGTCAGTGTCAGTTTTTTTTACGTTATTATTAAAGCCAGGCACAATTACTGAGACGTGAGATTCTTTGAAAAAAAAAAAAAGTTTTAGCAGGCAGACTTTTGTCTATACAGCACATGTTGTATGAAGTGTTTCATTCTAAGCCTTTAATATGTTCACTGTTTTCTGTCTGGTCTTGTGTACCGACATGGAAAAACTCGAAGGTGAATCTTTTTTGAAGCATCTACATTCTGCTAATGAGTTTGCAAGGGGGCGGAGCCATAAAGGCCAGATTGCCAGGAGAAGAGGGAGAAGAGAAGCCTGTAAATTATGGATGCAAACTGCCATTTCTGCCAGGGAAAAGAAAAGAGAGGCGCTGGGAGAAACCACAAGTCATGCATATCAGATTATCCTTCCTTTAGCCCTCCCGCTCCCTCACTTTTACTTAATTTTCTTATCATGCTTCTTGAGCAAACTTGCACACACAATCTGGGCTGTGTATCTCTAGTCACATGAGGGCCAGAGGTGCTGACGAGCTGGAATGCTTGGCCTGGTATTTCCTGATGCTCACACACACACACACATACACAAACACACATTTGCGTAAACACAGAGGGCAGGCTATATATTTGTGGATGGGTTCATGTTTGACTTGGTGGCAGAACGAATGGCAGAATGATGAAACACAGATTTTTTTTTTTTTTTTTTTTTTTTTAAGCTTTGTAAAGATTTTACAAAGCTACCATATGGTTTTCAGTTGATTTTTATTTACTGCAGACAAAATGAATAGCTGTTGGAAAGTTCTGGATATATATGTGTGTGTGTGTGTGTGTGTTTGCTTAAGTAAACAATTAACATCCTTTTCAATAAAGGAACTTTATAAGTCTTATTTATGAAAAGATTTTATGAAAACTTACCATCTGCTCTTGCATGTGACTGGCAATTATTTTGTTGAACTGAAAGATTATGAATCATTTAGTTTTGTAATTGGACACAATATTCACCAAAGGAAAATCGGTCTTCTAAAATAATTAAATAATTCCAAGGCTAATTAATTGCTGCATGCATTATAAAAGGTAAAATATTTAAGATAAATGAATAAACTCATTAGTTTTCTTAAAAAGGTCTATTTTCATCCTTCACCCTAGTTATTCATTCTGTACTGTTTTGTTCGCACCTTCACAAAATGAGGGAATTTCCGATAGTGGTGGGTTTCAGTGAGATCAGGACAGAAGTGGGTGGGTCTCTGTGAAAGTATATATGTTTGTGGGGGAATAATGGAGCCATTCTTCAGCTCTATGGAAGCCGCTGTACAGTGGCGTGTGGTGGACCTGCCAGAGGCACTGGGGTCACCTTAAAATAGCTCCAACCCTCGAATGTCAGAAGCAAAGCTGAGACGGCACACCAAACACTGGCCATTTGACTGAGACCATCAAAGAAATCTCTATGAAGTCCTTGAGATTTTTGCCGCAGCCAGGAAAACATCCAGGCGTAATAAGTTAATCATGTTTTGATTTAGATCTAATATTGAAACGTGGCAGTCTTTTATAATTTGTGCAGGAATAAATTTCTGTATCATACAACAAACCCACAAATCTGTGTGCATGCATGGCAGGCAGTTCCAGAGCACTAGTAGGTTGCCCATCAGGATGTTTGTTTAATAATGATTCAAAAGGTCATTTAGTTGGACTATGCGGTTAGGATTATTTTTGCTATAATAGGAATGATTTCATACCAGGTCACATGTTTGACATGGGTTCATGATTTCGGTGATTAATTTGACTGCTTCTTACACTACAAACAGTAGCAGAAAGCTCAGAGAGAACAGAAGCAGGGGTCAATCTGGTCTGCCTATGAGTGGCAAAAGTAAACAAAACTAGCATTTTAAATAAATCAGATTATTTTTTATTTTCTTTAGAAACCACACATCTCTAAAATCTCTAAAAACCCAATCAGAAGAGTGTATGCTGTTCCTCTGATACGTATTATATGTATTATTAGTAAACCATTATGCTGCTCTTCTCAAAGGCAGTGTGCAGTATTTCACCTCTGTCTTATTTACTAACCACCCGCAATCTAGTTTTACCAGACTTCATTTTTATTTGTGTGTGTGGTGTTTTTATTTATTTTTTTGTCCATACTTTAAAATAATTTATTCAGTTGGGTTCAATTTTGTTTAGACCCCAAACATTCTTCAAGATATCTTGTTTTATTTAATCGGTAATAAGGCCTACAGATTTGGAATAACACGAAGTTAAGTGATTTCAAGTGAACTATCCCTTTAAAATAAGAGAAATTTACTTGAGAATCAATATTGCATAACATATTTTAACTGTAAAATTAGACCAATATTTATTAAGAATAGGATTTAAGATGTACATTGTTCGCTTAAGATAGTTAACATTGCACCATTACACCATTACTGCTCAAAAAAGGCTGGTGGTAAACTCAATTTTGTTTACATTTTTTATTGATTGTAATTCTTTATGTGAGAATCAAATAATGGAGAAGTGCATTGGAACTTTCTAAAAATCCATATGTGTAGACAATCTTAATTTTGTCATTTTAAAGAACTGATTTAGTTTTCTGCTGTGGTGGATCAATAGTCCCAGTAAAGTATGTCAGATTGTGGTAGTCTGTCTTAGGGTTGCAAAGGGGTGGAAAATTTCCAGAAACTTTCCAAAAATGCCTGGAAGATTACAAAAAATCCTGGATAGTTTCCAAAATTTCTGAAATGTTTCACCTTTTTACAACCCTAGTCTGTAGTGACACCTAGAACCACGCACGCTATGGGTAAATCCAGGCATGCAGATTGTGTTCAGTACAGATTTTTTGGTGTGCTTCTATTATTACCTGCATTGCCCAAGTAGTAGGCCTATAGCATAAAACAGTGCAAACAAACAAATTATACTAGCAGTGTTTGCAGTTTCAATTTTGTAATTTAACCTTCTGGCAATGTTGATTTTGTGACGGTGGTATGGCCATGTTAATGGTTTAATAAAGGATACTGTGGCAGTTTGAACAACAAATGAATTCCCGGCAGGGCCACCAGTGTTACGTGCACCTTGCGTGCTTCACCCTGTGCCCAGGTGAGTGTAATCAATTGCCGAATGGTTCATAAATAATATACTTGATTTCTCAGGCTCTGTGCTTGGCCATAGCGAACTCCCGCCACGACACCTCATGTGTCCTTTTAACCTTGCTTGTACAGACAGATGAGCGCTGGAATCGACCCCCCAAAGGGGATTGAAGAGAGCTGAGACAAATAACATTACAGCGCAAAAGCAGATCGGGGAGGTTGAGTTTTCTGGGTGCAGACACAAAGCAGAATGATCTCATTTGATAAATCTTGATTTGAGATGAATCATATGTAGAAAACCTGTGTTGAGGAAGCTGCTTTGAAACTGTTACTTCGTTTCAGAAATTAACTACATCTTAGTCTCACTTTTTGAATTTAATGGCTACATTTGAAGCTATTTAAGGGAGTAGTTTATTAAGTTGGCTTGAAAAAGCCAACTTACTGATCTACTATTTAATCTTATTATTATTATTATTATGTTGGCTTGGCAACAAGCCAACATACTGTTATGCTATTTAAACTTCTTCTTTTTCTTATTATTATTTTTCTGACACAGAAATTCTAAACGCTACTCCTCCTAGGGCTTTAAAGCCACAAGCCCCAAACTCGGCAGACACCTGCGGGATAGAGCGGTGCAGGTTGCTATATCTTTTCAGAATGATCAGACTTAAAGTGTTTTTTTTATTAATTTTTAAATGTAAAAACTCATTACCCATAGACTTCCATTGTCTGAGAAAAATCGCGCCCCTACTGGTTGCAATACCCGGAGTTTTGTTTACTTTCACTTTTACATTGGTTAAAAATACAAGTAAATAATACAATTTCCCTCAAACTGACAAGCTAAACCAACATATCTGATTACAGGGGTCAGGGCTCATTAATAATTTATTTCTGGGCAGAGACCAGTCAGACGAGAGAAGAATCACGGCTGGTCAGCTGCTGGAGGCATTGTCTCTTAGAGCTCACAACGAGCGAATTTATTATGTTGGCTTGGCAACAAGCCAACATACTGTTATGCTATTTAAACTTCTTCTTCTTCTTTTTCTTATTATTATTTTTCTGACAGAAATTCTGAACGCTACTCCTCCTAGGGCTTTAAAGCCACAAGCCCCAAACTCGGCAGACACCTGCGGGATAGAGCGGTGGTGTGTGCTATATCTTTTCAGACTGATCAGACTTAAAGTTTTTTTTTTATTAATTTTTAAATGTCAAAATTCATTACCCATAGACTTACATTGTCTGAGAAAAATTGCGCCCCTACAGTTGCAATGACATTTAGGGGAGGGGAGCAGTCAGACGAGAGAAGAATCACTGCTGCTCAGCTCAGGCTGTCTACACGGAGCCGACAACAAGCGAATTCATTCCTATTTAAGACATTTTAAAAACGCGATTACACGCAATCCACACGTTAGAACACACCAAGAGCTAAATTGAGATGTTTCTGAACTGTTTAAAGTAATAACATGATATATTCGCGGCAGCCAACTGCTCGCGAGCTGGCAATGTATTTCTCTGAACACTTGAAGTCCACAGAGAATTTACAGCCTTTCACATTAAAACACTGCAGCGAAACGGCACAAAACAATTAGAATAATATATTAAATGGTTTTAAAGTAGTTTTGGCCACTGTCACGCTGGTCTTAGCTGGTTTCTAACTGAATCATCAGGCGGAACGTCACAGTGAGCTCGCGCTTCAGCCCCGCGCTGCGGGAAACTGGACTGAGCAGCTGATGGCGCGTGTGCACGAGAGAGAGCCGCGCGTCAACACTGAACCGAGCTCTCGTTCAGGACGTTCACTTCCTCCTGGACCTGAACGAACAAATTCAAATCGCAGTTTAAATAAACAGAAAAAAGAGCGAAAAGCGAAAGAGCTCAATTCAGCAGCGCGGTGTTGTTCAGGGCAAGCAGAGACGCGTCTCAAAGTCTTCTTGCTTTTGTACCGACAACAAATACATACAAAATATGTCGAAATACCCGTGTTGGAAAGTGTGTTCGAATAAGTATGTGGTTATGTCTTAAGTGAAAGTAAAGAGTTGCAAAAAAAAATCGGATGTGTATCATCATAATGGATGCGTTTGTCTCTTAAAGGGACCGCGCCTAATTTACTAGCTCTGCTGTCAGAGTCTTTAATGTATGAAAATGAAAGTAAATCACTCACTGCTCTTGACTGAATTACCTTGTAGTACAAGAATTTATCCAAAGTCAATCCAAAAATCAGATAGAATTGTTTTACTAGTGGGTGCAGGCCACTAGTTCATTTATGTAAGTGAGTATGGCAAAATAGTGATCTGTGAAATATTATACCCACAAATTCTTAATACTGTAGGCTACCAGTGAAATTGATTAAAAAAATAATAATTAAGGACCTGCCCATGTTTTGCTTAAGTGTTTCTTTCTTTAATTGTTAATGCAACCTTTTCACACCACAGACTGAACCAAATTAAGCATTTCTTGCTTGGTAACTGTTCAACAAAGTATTGATAGTTGTGTAAATATTGTCATACTGACAGTCTGAAGTTTTGGTTGATTCCATTACATATCTTTTTATCAAAGTTATCCGAAATTATCAATATGAATTTGTTCTGAGTTATTGTCATATATTATTACCAGTTTCTAAACTACAGCAAATAAACTGTGATTATGTGAGAAATGTTGAAGGTGTCTGAATACATTTTGGTTTGATTGTGTATTTTATCTTACAGTGAAGACTATGCAGCGCTATTTTAAATTAACATAAACAAACTTAAAAAAATGTAAACATTATGTAAATAGCACAAATAAATAAATAGAATGAACATACAGTACAAATTAAACAATTTTAAACAGTGTGTAACTGCATCATCTATACAAACCATTGTGCTTGGACCCCTTATGATCTCCTTGATTTAAAATGCATTGTTTCAGTAATCTTGTGTGTCGTTGCCCACAACGCAACGGTGGCAGGACTGTGAAATACATACATGAGAAAAATAGGCATGACTTATTTCACATCCAGCTAGACAACCCTGTCATAGCTGTTATCATAGCCCAGGCTTTTTATTAAAAAAAGAAAACAGCAAGGGAGCATGGAAAAAGACTGTTGCAGGTTTTTTTTTTTTTTATGGCATTATTATTTGTATTAATTTTGCAGCGGGGCAACTCAATGTTGGGCACACAAGTACTTTGGCTCTTTTGCTCCATGGCCAAGATGGCCAAGCCAACATCAAAGTTAGTTCACTAACTTTTAATTATGTTGGCTTGGCAACAAGCCAACATACTGTTATGCTATTTAAACTTATTTTTATTTTTATGTTGGCTTGGCAACAAGCCAACATACTGTTATGCTATTTAAACTTCTTCTTTTTCTTCTTATTATTTTTCTGACAGAAATTCTGAACGCATCTCCTCCTAGGGCTTTAAAGCCACAAGCCCCAAACTCGGCAGAAACCTGCGGGATAGAGCGGTGGTGTGTGCTATATCTTTTCAGACTGATCAGACTTAAAGTTTTTTTTTTTATTAATTTTTAAATGTCAAAATACATTACCCATAGACTTACATTGTCTGAGAAAAATTGCGCCCCTAGTTGCAATAACCGAGATTAAAGGGAGGAGTCGGGTTTCGTTTCACTTTTACCAAGTAAATAATACAATTTCCCTCAAACTGACAAGCTAAACCAACATATCTGATTATTACAGGGGTCAGGGCTCATTAATAATTTATTTCTGGGCAGAGAGCAGTCAGAAAGACGAGAGAAGAATCACTGCTGCTCAGCTCAGGCTGTCTACACGGAGCCGACAACAAGCGAATTCATTCCTATTTAAGACATTTTAAAAACGCTATTGCACGCAATCCACACGTTAGAACACACCAAGAGCTAAATTGAGATGTTTCTGAACTGTTTAAAGTAATAACATGATATATTCGCGGCAGCCAACTGCTCGCGAGCTGGCAATGTATTTCTCTGAACACTTGAAGTCCACAGAGAATTTACAGCCTTTCACATTAAAACACTGCAGCGAAACGGCACAAAACAATTAGAATAATATATTAAATGGTTTTAAAGTAGTTTTGGCCACTGTCACGCTGGTCTTAGCTGGTTTCTAACTGAATCATCAGGCTGAACATCACAGATGAGCTCGCGACGTATTCCTCTGAACACTTGAAGTACACATTTACAGCCTTTCACATTAAAACACTGCAGCGAAACGGCACAAAACAATTTGAATAATATATTAAATGGTTTTAAAGTAGTTTTGGCCACTGTCACGCTGGTCTTAGCTGGTTTCTAACTGAATCATCAGGCGGAACGTCACAGTAAACTCGCGCTTCAGCCCCGCACTGCGGGAAACTGGACTGAGCAGCTGATGGCGCGTGTGCACGAGAGAGAGCCGCGCGTCAACACTGAACCGAGCTCTCGTTCAGGACGTTGACTTCCTCCTGGACCTGAAAGAACAAATTCAAATCGCAGTTTAAATAAACAGAAAAAAGAGCGAAAAGCGAAAGAGCTCAATTCAGCAGCGCGGTGTTGTTCAGGGCAAGCAGAGACGCGTCTCAAAGTCTTCTTGCTTTTGTACCGACAACAAATACATACAAAATATGTCGAAATACCCGTGTTGGAAAGTGTGTTCGAATAAGTATGTGGTTATGTCTTAAGTGAAAGTAAAGAGTTGCAAAAAAAAATCGGATGTGTATCATCATAATGGATGCGTTTGTCTCTTAAAGGGACCGCGCCTAATTTACTAGCTCTGCTGACAGAGTCTTTAATGTATGAAAATGAAAGTAAATCACTCACTGCTCTTGACTGAATTACCTTGTAGTACAAGAATTTATCCAAAGTCAATCCAAAAATCAGATAGAATTGTTTTACTAGTGGGTGCAGGCCACTAGTTCATTTATGTAAGTGAGTATAGCAAAATAGTGATCTGTGAAATATTATACCCACAAATTCTTAATACTGTAGGCTACCAGTGAAATTGATTAAAAAAATAATAATTAAGGACCTGCCCATGTTTTGCTTAAGTGTTTCTTTCTTTAATTGTTAATGCAACCTTTTCACACCACAGACTGAACCAAATTAAGCATTTCTTGCTTGGTAACTGTTCAACAAAGTATTGATAGTTGTGTAAATATTGTCATACTGACAGCTGTCTGAAGTTTTGGTTGATTCCATTACATATCTTTTTATCAAAGTTATCCGAAATTATCAATATGAATTTGTTCTGAGTTATTGTCATATATTATTACCAGTTTCTAAACTACAGCAAATAAACTGTGATTATGTGAGAAATGTTGAAGGTGTCTGAATACATTTTGGTTTGATTGTGTATTTTATCTTACAGTGAAGACTATGCAGTGCTATTTTAAATTAACATAAACAAACTTAAAAAAAATGTAAACATTATGTAAATAGCACAAATAAATAAATAGAATGAACATACAGTACAAATTAAACAATTTTAAACAGTGTGTAACTGCATCATCTATACAAACCATTGTGCTTGGACCCCTTATGATCTCCTTGATTTAAAATGCATTGTTTCAGTTATCTTGTGTGTCGTTGCCCACAACGTGACGGTGGCAGGACTGTGAAATACATACACGAGAAAAATAGGCATGACTTATTTCACATCCAGCTAGACAACCCTGTCATAGCTGTTATCATAGCCCAGGCTTTTTATTAAAAAAAGAAAACAGCAAGGGAGCATGGAAAAAGACTGTTGCAGGTGTATTTTTTTTTATGGCATTATTATTTGTATTAATTTTGCAGCGGGGCAACTCAATGTTGGGCACACAAGTACTTTGGCTCTTTTGCACCATGGCCAAGATGGCCAAGCCAACATCAAAGTTAGTTCACTAACTTTTAATTCTAGTTCTTATTTAAGACCTTTTAAAACGGCGATTGCACGCAATCCACACGTTAGAGCACACCAAGAGCTAAATTCAGATGTTTCTGAACTGTTTAAAGTAATAACATGATATATTCGCGGCAGCCAACTGCCCGCGAGCTAGCGATGTATTTCTCTGAACACTTGAAGTCCACAGAGAAATTACAGCCTTTCACATTAAAACACTGCAGCGAAACGGCACAAAACAATTAGAAGAATATATTATACACATGAAAATGAGTGTTTATATGTGCTTGTGAGATTTATCTGTCAGGCTGAACATCGCAGCGATTGCTCAGCGTTGCATGGTAAAGCAGGGAGCTACACTGAGACCAAAAGGGTCGCATGCATCACTGATTATTTTTGTACCTACTTATGTGTTATGCTATGATTTAATATGACCATTTATTAAAACAGAAATGTGTATTTTAAGAATACGTTTTATAACGTAAATTATGTCTCTGGCCAAATAACAGAGAGAAAGACGAGAGAGAAATGAGCGCTTCCAAAAATAATATCACAGCGAATTGCACGAATCCACCCATTAGAACACAACAAGAGCAGAATTCAGGTGTTTTTGAACTGTTTATGTGTGCAAAATGAAATATAATTTGACAGCGTGATACAGCTTATGAATACTTGATGTCTGGGCAGAGAGCAGTCAGAAGAATCAGAGAGAAGAATCACGGCTGCTCAGCTCAGGCTGTCTCCACGGAGCTCACAAAGAGCGAATTTATTCTTATTTAAGACCTTTTATAATTAAATTATATCGACGATTGCACGCAATCCACACGTTAGAACACAGCAATAGCTGAATTCAGATGTTTCTGAACTGTTTAAAGTAACATCCCAGCAAACAATCGGACGTCTTTTGACCGGTGAAAAGACGTCCATCCGAGACGTCCCGTCATGGTTGAAAAATAGTTCCAAAATGAAAGTTGAACCGACGTCTTTGACGTCTTTTTGACGTGAACTGCACGTCTTTTCTGCACGTCCCTGGACGTCTAAATGCGCCGATTTCTGGACGTCGTTGTCTTCTGGATTTTTAAATGCGTTGCTGCATAGTTTAAGTGTATATATATATATATATATATATATATATATATATATATATATATATATATATATATATATATATATATATATATATATATATATATATATATATATATATATATATATAAGCCTGCATATAAAATAATCACACACCCACTGTGTAACATCGTGAAAGGCAATCAATTATGTCGTGAGGTTTAACACATCTTGACAGAAGTTCAAGACCGGTCCAGTCAGACATGAACATCCATAAAACATCTTAAACACGTGTACATCACTAACAATAACACATTATTTGTGGACATATGCAAAAAAAAAGAAGCATTTTCTGATTTAGCACATTTTATTGTTTTTGAACAGTTTCGCATCTGTTAACCAAAATAAAATACTAATTACAAAAATACTGTATTATTATATAAAGGGAAAATTCTTTCATTTACTCACCCTCATGTTTCAAACCTGTATACCTTTCTGTGTTCTGACGATATTGTTTTCATGTTTGCTTTACTGGGACAATGACAAATAAGAATCTTCAAGATGATAATATATTTAAAAATGTGTTTTTCAATGTTATCTTTGTATCCATTTTGGATTTCTGAAATAAGTTTACAGGCCTACCATTTTTTTCATCAGAAATATGATTTAATGAGGGCCATCACTGAATAAAAAGTGCTGAAATACTCAATCTTAAAGTCCATTATTATTGTTAAAAATTTATATTTGCAGTGTTTGTTTATTAATGTTTTTTATATATAATATAAATCAATATTAATTGCATTTATTTTAAAATACTTTAATCATATAATATTAAGAACATTAGTAATATTTGAACATGTGGCATAAACACCTTGCAGGAGCCATTGTTGTCATGTGACAAGAATATCATAAAACATAAGACCCTCATCATAAAACATGTTTGAAAACATTGCTATTTATGAAATCAATGTGGTGTCAATGATTTTATACTGTATAGAACCGACATGAATTCAAATATTACATTTCTGAGAATGTTTTCTACTAGAATGTTAAAATATGGTTTCTTTTTATCAATTATTTTTTAATCTTGTCATTGACTTACACAGTTGTCTCATAAACACAAAGATATTTGGAAGAATGTTTGTAACCAAGCAGATCTCACAATCCATTAACTGCCACTGTAGGAAAAATTATTATGATCGTAACATGAGGGTGAGAAAATTATGACTATTTTCATTTTTGGGTGAAATATCCCTTAAACACACTACAGTTGTTTGGCTCATTTCTTGTAACCTCCACCCCCATCTCTTCCTGGAGCGAGCTTCAGGTGTTCTGTCATTGCTGCATCCACTTCAGAGTCTCCACCTTTTCACAGCATCTGAGGCAAGAGAATACATTTCTTTTTAAAATAAATAAAATAAAACATTTGAGATAAATGACATGCACTTATTTTCAAAATATCTTTATGGTCTACAGCTAAAAAAAAAACCCTTGGATCAAGATGAATGAATCATAAATGAAACATTAGGAAAAAAATGTAATCAACAAGCATTAGATTTTATTTTTATAGTACAAAAGGTGTTACGCTTTAATGTGATGCCCTTGAGAAACACTCACAGTGTAACTGTGAGAAAGTGAACAGGACATTTCTGATAAGACAGGAGGGCTGTGATGTCCCCTGAATAATTAATTAAAGCGTGCCAATAAAAATTACATCAATATAAGTAACTTTTAGCCTTCTAACGTTAGCTAATTTTAGCCATACTCAGTGAATTTCAGTTGACAAGGTGGGCATCATTTCTCTCGGTTCCTTCGTGTCAAACAAGTAAAACTCAAGCACGTTAATCAAATAATACAAAATGTACTTACACAACAGTAGATTTTATATAATTTATATCGATACATCTCAGTCCTCTTCGAGTCCTCTCCTCCTCGTGGTTGCCTGCTCAATATACCGGAACTTCCGGAAGGGAACTTCCGGAAGAGAAAGCGAGATCTCGCGAGATAATCTATCCTATCGCGGGATTTTGTAATATCACGAAAACATCAGTATGTTTTGTGTCTATCTTGGCAGCACCGTTTTGGCAATTACATTCAACTCAGACCGAAATTGTGACCCGGTATATATCTGTTTCACATGTATATGCATAGATTCAATAAAAATAATAACAACAAATACATAAAACAGGTTGAAATAATGACTAAATTGCAGCATTGATTTGCAATCACTTAATCACACTGGGCTCTTTGTGATTATAATTTTTTTTAAACAAGATAAAGTGAATATATTTACTTTGTATATATATATTTTTTCCTGCTAGTCTTGCCTGGACATCTTTTCACAAACCATGACGAGACGTTTAAAAGACGTCAGTGGACGTCTATTCACAACCTCTTTAAAACCTCTTAAAAACTACTTGGTGCACTTTAATTAAATATTGCAGTATTAATCAAGGTGTAAGCACAGCTTTTGCATATTCCACAAGGATTTCACAGAGGGTCATGATGGACGTGTAACGCACGTGTAAATGACGTCACTAGGTGACGTCCTCTCACAACCGATTCACAACACGGGTAAATATTGAACTACATTTATCTAAAAGTCAAAGAAACAATTATACATGAAACCCCATAGAACTATAAACGTGTACAAACATATCTGAATGCATTTTTAGGAAATCTTCTGCGTTACGTATTTCTACCGATTTATGCCGTCCTACCGCGACTATTTTTGGCCGGCCACACGACGTCGCCGTCGGACCAATGTTTGCTGGGATGATATATTCGCGGCAGCCAAATGTCCGCAAGCTCGCGATGTATTTCTCTGAACAAGTCTAAATAGAGAATTCACAGCCTTTCACATTAAAACCCTGCAGCGAAACGGCACAAAACAATTAGAAGAATATATTATACACACGAAAATGAGTGTTTATATGTGCTTGTGAGATTTTATCTGTCAGGCTGAAGTTCTGAACGTCACATCAATTGCTATCCATCGTCACAACATGGTAAAGTCATTTATATATATATTTTAAGAGCTTCTTAAAATATTAATGCACACAATCCACTCATTAGAACAAAACAAGAGCAAAATCCAGGTGTTTGTTGAGCCGTGCAAAACGAAATATCATTTGACATCGAGGGGAAAAAAGTAACTGTAACTCCATGAATACTCAACGAAGAGACAGAGATATATCTATAGAAAGCTTGACATGTCTACTTTTAAAACAAACAAGTGCTGCCGAACAAATATTCTGTGATAAAGTAATCCATATCAAAACAACGCAATGTCCTTTTTTCACGTCTAATGTATGGAAGGCCAAGAGGGTCAAATACACGTGAATTTCAACGTGTCTCTGTAAAGGGACTACTTTTTTTGGATACAAACATAATAACAACAAAACTTTGGGCACTTATAAAATAAAGATAACAAACAAGGTGTGCTGTCTGCAGCCTTGGTCTGCGATGATCTTCATTTACAAACACGTCATTAAAATAAACTGTAACTCCATGAATACTCAACGAAGAGATGAGAGATATATCTATATCTATAGAAAGCTTGACATGTCTACTTTTAAACTAAACAAGTGCTCCCGAACAAATATTCTGTGATAAAGTAATCCATATCCAAACAAAGCGATGTCCTTTTTTCACGTCTCCTTTCATTATATCTAATGTGTATGGAAGGCCAAGAGTGTCAAATACACGTGAATTTTAACGCGTCAACAACACGTTAAATACGTGTATTTCATGCGTAGACAACACGTATTTAATATTATTTATTTATCGGCGCTGCACAACATGGTAAAGTCATTTATATATATTTTTAAGAGCTTCTTAAAATACTATATTACTCCAATGTTATATCCAATATTATTTAACGTGTTAAATAGTGTTGTTTACAAGTGAAAAATCAGCGGGTATTTAACATGTATTTCACGTGAAATACACTGAAGTACACCTTAAAAATCAGTTTGAAGAGGTCAATGTCATTGGCTGCTGAGGACTTGGGTCAAACCACTTCTGTGAGCTTAGTGGTTGGGGTGTACCATCCATAGACAGGCAACCACCATTTAACATGCTATAGATCAGCTTATTCAGCCTTATTATTTAGTCTTTTTTCTTTTCTGTTTTGTATAGCCTATAGAAATAATATATTTAAGTTTCAGTTTTATGAAATATTTATTTTATAATAAATAGTAATTACAATTTTGTGGTGATAGTATAAAGTTTATAAAAGTTACAGTATTTTGTAATGAAACAGGACTTTTTGTTTAGCTGTTGACTCGCCGAAGTATACTATATATAGTGTCCCTTCTTTAATTTTTCAGTAATGTGTGATAACTTAAAATATTTTGTCAGTACTATTAAAATAAGATTAAATTGAATGGTATTTAGGAGATTATGGTTTTTGCATGACTTATTTCGCATTCAACTAGACAACCCTGTTGTAGCTGTTATCATAGCCTAGGCTTTTTATTTAAAAAGAAAAAAGCAAGGGACCATGGAAAAAGACTGTTGCAGGTGTATTTTTTTATGGTATTTTTTTTGCAGCGGGACAACTCAAGAATGTTGGGCACACAAGTACTGTGGCTCTTTTGCCCCATGGCCAAGATGGCCAAGCCAACATCAAAGTTAGTTCACTAACTTTTAATTCTAGTTATTATTATTATTCTTCTGAGCCAAATTTTACACACTATCTCCTCCTAGAGCTTTCAAGCTAGAACCACCAAACTCGGGTCAGACCTTCAGACTGGTCTGACTCGGGTTGCTATATCTTTTCTAACTGATTCGGCTTATGGTTTTCGTAAACCAGACTACCAAAACCACCTTAAATCCCATAGACTTTCATTGCGGGGGTACAAACTTTTGAAAAATAAGGCTTATAATATATTTAAGCTGTCTACTACCAGGGCAAACCTTAAAAACTCTCTACTGAGAATACAGCTAAAACCAGCCTAAGCTGATCAGTTGTTTTGGCTAGTCTCCCAAACTGGTTTTTAAGTGGTTTTGACCACTCTCACGCTGGTCTTAGCTAGGTTTTAGCTGGTTTTTACTGAATCCACTGTTTTTAGCTGGTTTTTGCCAGATTCGCATAGAAACATGCTAACAACATGCTAGTTACTCACTAATCAGACTAGAAACATGCCTATAACATGGTTTTAAAGTGGTTTCGGCCACTGTCACGCTGGCCTTAGCTGGTCTTAGCTGGTCTTAGCTGGTTTTAGGTGGTTTAGTATAGAAAAATGAAAACAACATCCTAGTTACTTGCTAATCAGACTAGAAACATACTTCTAACAAGTTTTAAAGTGGTTTTGGCCACTGTCACGCTGGCCTTAGCTGGTCTTAGCTGGTTTTAGGTGGTTTTCTTTACTGAATCAACTGGTTTTAGCTAGATTATCATAGAAACATGTTAATACCATGTTAGTAATTTGCTAATCAGACTAGAAACATACTTCTAACATGGTTTAAAGTGGTTTTGGCCACTGTCAAGCTGGCTTTAGCTGGTCTTAGCTGGTTTTAGGTGGTTTTCTTTACTGAATCAACTGGTTTTAACTAGATTATCATAGAAACATGTTAATAACATGCTAGTAACTTGCTAATCAGACTAGAAACATACTTCTAACATGGTTTAAAGTGGTTTTGGCCACTGTCAAGCTGGTCTTAGCTGGTTTCTAACTGAATCAACTGGTTTTAGCTCGATTATCATAGAAACATGTTAACAACATGTTAGTAACTTGATAATCATGTCAAAAACATGCTTTTAACGGTTTTAAAGTAGTTTTGGCCACTGTCACGCTGGTCTTAGCTGGTTTCTAACTGAATCAACTGGTTTTACCTGGATTAGCATAGAAACATGTTAGTCATTTGCTAGCCATGCTAGCCACATGCTAGTCACATTTTAATCATGCTAGCAACATGCTAGTTGTATACTAATCATTCTAAAAACATGCTAGAGACATACTAGCAACATGCTAATCATGCTACAAACATGTTAACGACATGCTAGTCACTTGCTAATCATGTTAATAAAATGCTAGCAACATGAAAATCATGCTAGAGACATGCTAGCCACATGCTAATCATGCTACTAAAATGTTAACAACATGCTAATCACGCTACAAACAAAATGTTAGCAACATGCTAGCAACATGCTAATCATGCTAGAAACATGCTAACAACATGCTAGAGACATGCTAGCCACATGCTAATCATGCTAGAAACATGTTAGCAACATGCTAATCATGATACAAACATGCTAGCAACATGCTAATCATGCTAGCAAAATGTTAGCGACATGCTACCAACATGCTAATCATGCTTGAAACATGCTAACAACATGCTAGAGACATGCTAGCCACATGCTAATCATGCTAGAAACATGTTAGAAACATGCTAATCATGCTACAAACATGTTAGCAACATGCTAATCATGCTAGCAAAATGTTAGCGACATGCTAGCAACATGCTAATAATGTTAGAAACATGCTAACAACATGCTAGAGACATGCTAGCCACATGCTAATCATGCTAGAAACATGTTAGCAACATGCTAATCATGCTACAAACATGCTAGCAACATGCTAATCATGCTAGCAAAATGTTAGCGACATGCTAGCAACATGCTAATCATGCTAGAAACATGCTAACAACATGCTAGAGACATGCTAGCCACATGCTAATCATGCTAGAAACATGCTAGCAACATGCTAATCATGCTAGAAACATGCTAGCAACATGCTAATAATGCTAGCAAAATGTTAGTTACATGTTAACAACATGCTAATCATGCTACAAAAATGCTAGCAACATGCTAGCAACATGCTAATCAATCTAGAAACATGTTAGCAAAATGCTAATAAGGCTACAAACATGCTAGCGACATGCTAGCAACATGCTAATCATGCTACAAACATATTAGCAACATGCTAATCATGCTAACAAAATGCTAGCGAAATGTTAACAACATGCTAATCATTCTACAAACATGCTAGTGGAATGCTAGCAACATGCTAATCATGCTAGCAAAATGCTAGCAAAATGCTAATCATGCTACAAACATGCTAACGACATGCTAGTCACTTGCTAATCATGTTAATAAAATGCTAGCAACATGAAAATCATGCTAGAGACATGCTAGCCACATGCTAATCATGCTACTAAAATGTTAACAACATGCTAATCATGCTACAAACATGCTAGCAACATGCTAATCATGCTAGCAAAATGTTAGCGACATACTAGCAACATGCTAATCATGCTCGAAACATGCTAACAACATGCTAGCCACATGCTAATCATGCTAGAAACATGTTAGCAACATGCTAATCATGCTACAAACATGCTAGCAACATGCTAATCATGCTAGCAAAATGTTAGCGACATGCTAGCAACATGCTAATCATGCTGGAAACATGCTAGTCACATGCTAGCAAAATGCTAATCATGCTAAAATCATGCTCTCAACATGCTAGAAACATGTTAACAACTTTGCTAATCATGCTAACGACATGGTAGTCACTTGCTTATAATGCTATTAATATGTTAATCACTTTCTTTTTTAATCTTCTTAACTTTTCAAACTTTTACATTTTTAAAACTTTTTAAGCTTTTCAAACTTTCTACATTTTTCTAACTTTCTGGCCAGGCTTTTTCAAGCCAACTTAAAGTTTGAAAACAAACTTTACTATCTAGTTTTTAATTAGTATAAGGTCTCAATTTGAAAATTTGAATATATAAATTTACACTTAACCGAATAAAACTAGAAAAAGGTTTTAGGAACCAGTTCATTTACACATGAACCAATCGGATGAATGAATCACTGAAATGTTCTGGAATGAAAATGTTCCATTTTTGCTTCAGTGCACTCGTTTTGTCATGCAACACCACTAGTTTCTGGAAAAAGTAGCATGATACTGGAAAAACTACTGTTTTGAACACAACCAAGCTGCTGAAAAATTTAGTTAGTAGTGTCGCTACCTTCAGTTAGGTCCATCCCAACACTGATCCTCACAGTAACGTATAAATGTCACGAATTAAGACTTCGGTAACTGACCCTTGGACAGTAAGACATGTAATGGGTCTGTAGATTACCTCTGGCTCTTTATGTGATTTACAGCCCTGTTCCAGTCTGAACTGTAAATATTCATGTCCTTGGAGCAGGCCGAGACATGATCTCATTCGCTTCTGCCAGGGCATCTTGTGTAGGCACAGGCTCTGCAGATGTAAATCGCTGTTTACTTCATTACATCATTAGCTGTGTTTCCTTGGGCCCTGGAGAAATGAGGTGAAACATGCTGGTTACTGTGTGCCCTCTGTGCCCTATCGAGCTGGAAAAACCCGCCAAGTGAAGCTTATTTCCTCCCTCTGTTTGCAGAGGAGATTGTTTGGAGATCCTGTTGAATTTCTTGGACAAATAACTTGTGTGCACTTCTAAATTACAGAACATTTGCCAATTTAGAAAGCCTTTTCTTGCGTTTATCATATCATTGCACCTTTATTTGCCTCTTCAGTGATTTCCGTGTGATTGGATTTCAACACGGATGGAAAGATGGCAGATATCATTGAAAGATTTGTTCAAAACCAATCTGCACAATAGCGCTCCAAGGTAAAGTGCTAAAAGAGAAGCTCTTGTTTATGAAAGGGGTGTGTAGAGCTTGGAGCAGGTGCAGGAGTAGATCATACTCACAGTATCATGTCTTTATTGTGGACTCCTTGCTACTAATGTGTTTGCTCTGACAAGGTGTGTTACATTTGATGCTTTTCTCTGTTTGTTTAAGGAATCAGATAAAAATTAAATAGATGGCTGTAAAAGGAATGGAGTTCAATGATTAACGTGTATTTTCTCTAAAACAGTTTTTTGATTAATTTGAGTATCCAGGACATGATAATGATGCAACAGCATTCTGTGCATCATTTAACATCACAAATAATGCGTCATGCACCATGGAATGAATCCACTATGGTAATCCTGGCATTTTATAGAAACATAAGATGGTGGTGTCTTGAGTTGAAATGGAACTGGAATCTTTCTGTTTTAGTGGCTCTGTTTGAAAAAAAAAATATATTTTTATTTAACCTTTTAATTATTTTTTATTATAATTATTATTATATTTTTATAATTTTCTATTTATTTATAATAACTTCCCAAAATAGATGTTATGTAAAAGCTTACAATCAGTGAAGGATTTTACAATGCATAAAGGCAGCTTGAGACAATGTCTTCTTTTTATTTTCTGATAAATCAGAAACGTTTCATTGCACAATTTTTTAAAATTAATTCTTGATCTGATTGGATCATTACTGTAATCAGTCAAAGAATTATACAGTATATCAAACATCAAATGAATAAAACCAGTGGTCTTGAGGCACATTTCCACAATCCACATTCCAACTGTTCCACATTATCAGTTGAAATTATTGGCTGCAATTCCACTGTTGGTATCAATAATAGTTGTGTTATATATTTTTCAAATTGTGCACATGAAAACCTAAGAACAAGGATCAGACAAAAGAAAGACTCCCAGAATCCCACCGCTGCTTACATGTGTATATTTGAAGTACAAGCTCCTTTCAAAAGCCTCTCATTAGGAGCACAGGAAGCTTGTCAGTGTGCCGGTTAAGTGTTGGTGTGAGAAGGACCAGTGCGGCCTCTTGTACTCACTCGATTACGCACCTAATCAAATCACCTGCTTGTTTATACGCTCGCTACTCCAGGATCAGAAAAGCAGCTCAAGCTTCATTCATACCGCCCGTTTTCCTTTGAGGAATTCCAAACAATATCCATAACAAACCCAGCAGTCTGTGCTTTCCTCCCAAAGGCAGGCTGCTGGATTTGAATTTCTCTTTCTTGTTGGACTCCAAATCCACATGCTCTGTAACATGTTCAAACTGTTTTCCGCGTACTTTAGGAATCCTCTCATGTTCAGAAGCAGCCATTGATTTGTTTGGAGCCGGTGGCATCATAATCACCCCAGAAGTGGAAGGAGCTGACTTACATTTTCCGCTCTGTTATACTTGCGTTATTGGAGTGTGGCTTTCCTGAATGCGCTGGCTGAGAGTTTGTGGATATTGCATTACAACAATATTGTCTCTGTATGCGCTTAGTTGTTCGCCGAGAGACAGACTACAAATGGCCGGGTTGCTGCTTGTTTAAATGCTCCCAAGCATTGCTAATGCCTGGATTATCTCCTAGAGAAATGATTTAGTGAAAATAATGGCTTCAGAATGGTCCCGCTGCAGCAGATATGTGCACCAACCCAATAACCAGTCCTCTGAGAGAGCGTATTGATTGTAGCAATAGTATAAAAAGCTGTTTTTTTTATTTATTCTGAAGCTGACTTGTGCTAAACCCACCTGATGCTGAATCCAGAAAAGAATGGCAAATATGGAAACGTGGGTTTGGAAACTCTTGTTTTTCGTTTCCTGTGAGAAGTGCAGAGATCATCAGAAATATTGGCACAACTTCACCCGGCTCATTGTCTGTGGTCAGAGCCCCTCCACCCCCGCTCCATGTTTACACCGAGACACTCTGCCTGCCTTAAGATCAGCTATGACATCATTTTGCCACAGCTGCGGGCCGCACACGAGGCGTGGAGAGGGAACAATTGACCAGGGGGGACGCAGGAAGAGCCGGCTGACCTGATTGCTCAGCTGGCCGAGCAACTGGGAAGGAAGGCCCAAGGCGGAGCCGTGGATGTGGGGAGGGGTGATGGTGGTGGACAGTGCCCTCGTCACCCTTCCCCTCCTCCTGGATGCAGCGATCATGATCGCCCTGCCCTCTGCTGTTCTCCTGCCTGCCTGCTTGTCTGAGCCAAAGGAGAATTGTACATGAAAAATGATCTACAATCTCTGTGGCTGTATCAGCTTCTAGATATAGATGTTCCTGATAGGCCAAATCCCCTTTAAGAGGGCTTTATCCCATTCATTGAAAAGCCATGGAGAACAACACATTCTTTTATCTCGGCACCTCAGTATGTTCTAAATACGCGCCATGTTTTGAGCTTTGACACAAATCTTGAATCGGCTTGTGTTTGGTGCGCTTAGCGGAGAAGGTTATCGTTTAAATGTTAGCGCAATCTACATTGCATTGATCGGTCTTAATTATTAGACGCACAGCTGCTGCCTGAATACGAATCTGATGGATGTTTCATCTATGTATAGATAGACAGCTGGAAAGGGCACCATGCATTTGACCTACCATATGTTCATTTCCATATAGAGAAAGAAGACCGCAGTGTACAATAACTTTGACATGACAAACATTTCTTTGGAGAATATAGAGCCTGTTATTTTAGAATTGCTTTAAATGTAATATTATTGCTTTTTATTAATGTTATCAATAATAATATTATTAATATTATTAGTGTTATTCATATTAACTATTATTATTATTAGTAGTAGTAGTAGAAGTGTGATAATTTTATAAAAATGTATTTAGTATATATTTTTTTAAGGTATTTTAATAATGTATTGTAATACAAATAAAAACAAAGTAATAATAATAATAATAATAATAATGTCAATATTTTCATAATTTCTGTTTTAAGGTTAAATCTTTCCAAAAATGAAAACCTTGTCTTGGTCCCTTATATCATTCTAAACAATTATGTATTTTAAAGAGATATTTTGAAGAATGTGTGTGTGTGTGTGTGTGTGTGTAATCTAATATAATTTAATAAAATAATGCATACAGGTTTAAAATGAAGTAAATCATGTCCAGTTTCAGTTTTGGGTGAACCATTCTTTTTAAGACCCCCAGGGATATGTGTACCCATGGTTGTGGATTGCTGAACTAAGTAAGTTGTGTCCCAACCAATGTAAACCTACATTTTATTTGAGGACAGGGAACATAAGCCTGAAAATAGATGACAAACCAGAGCACATAAATCCGGCGAGGGGAGATCGGGTGCATTTCTGTGTGTATGTTTGCATTTGGGCTAGAGATTGTGATAGCCCTTTCCTCCTTAAGAGATATGTTTTGAGTGCAAGGAGCCGATTCCCGTGAGGCGGGTGATCCTTTTTAATGACAGGGATTCATCTGTTAGTGTCCCTCAGGCCCCACGCAGCACTGTGCGGCGCGGCTCCCAGCAGCCCACAGTAGCCTCAGTAGAGCGCACCTCCTCAGCCCCTCAAGATGCCGTGTGGGAGTTTAATTACTCCTGTGGCCACAAACTGCAGCTTACGCATGCTCATTACCTCAAATGCCTTCATTTTCTGCAGTTTTTAATCACTTTTAGCCAAAAATATTGCACCGGAGATGCCCATGCCAAAGTGAGAAATAGAACAAGAGCAGAAAGCAAGAGATTGCTCTTATGAGGGGGTTGGGCTGGTTGTGTTTGAATAGGGGTTCGAACTGAGGGAGGAGAGGGGGCTTAGAGATAGGACTTTGGATTATTACCTCGACAAAAAGGACTAAACATCTATTCAGTCTGTTCTTTAGGGCCTATCCCTGCTGCTTTAATTAACTTATTTAAACTCCGTTTAGTTCATCCACCACTACTTAGAAGAATTAAGCTGAGTTGTCTCTTCATATTTGCTCAAAGGCTTTAAAGTGTCACCACTTGAAGTAGCCGACGATTTAAAGAATGGTTTGTGTAAAACCTGATAAAAACTGCAGATTAGCAGCTTCGATTGCTTAATAGTAGAGATATGACCGATTAATCGATGAAGAGATACTAGATACAATATACAAGTGCATCATCATTTATTCATAATGTGCAAACTAAGCTTTTAATGTGATTTAAACTTTAAAAGTGCATTAAAATAGAAACAACACAACGTTCTTCGATGTGGAAAGCAATATAAATGTAGTAGCTAACGAAGTCATTTCCCCAGATAATTGTTTCATATCATGCACTTTGCAGGGCTGTGGGGACACTGTACACATAGGCTATAGCCCATTCATTCGTACAACTTAAATTTAATTTGAAAATTGCAGATGTGATTTAGCAGATAAAGCAGAATTTTCATTTTAGGTGCATGTTTTATGCAGCTGCAGATACGGTTCATGTGTATGGTTGGGGCTTAGCTTTCCCCTGGCCATGGGGACTTTGGCCAAAAATGCCAGTAAACTGGACAAAAATGCTCCCATATTTAATTTTAGCCGTTTTTTCAGTGTTGAACATTTTAAACAATCACACACAATTCAGTTGAGCTTAGGAATGCAGTGGCCAATCAGAGGCGTTCAGATGAGTCATCGCTGAAACTCATCAGTTTTGTTGAGTGTGAGTTTGTTCTCTGACTGAACTCCGGACTCTTTGTAAGTAAGAGATTCATTTCACAGTGCAATCGGTTTTGTTGGAGAGAGATACTGCTTAAACTTGCAATAGATCAAAGTAGGGGTGTGCGATATGACTACTTTTGATCGTGGATGATAGAAATGTCTCCACGATCTGCTTTTGAAGAAATATCGTAGTATCGGGCTACAGCGCACATTCTATCAGCTGCAGTTCTGGCGCCTCCGTCATATACTGTGCAACACCACATGCATTCACAGCAGTGTTAACTCAGCGGTACAGTTTCTCTCATTATTTGCATGTGCTTTTAAATGTTTCATTCGTGCGCTGGTCTGACCTGTGCTTTTTCTGAGCACTGCATACACCCGAAACGCGCGCGCTAAAGCTCGTCAAACAGCACCTGATTATTTAACCAAGTTATCTTTTGCGCTAATACTGTCAAAAATCACAAGGTTTACATGTAGACTCAGTTGGTTATGTCTAAAATGAAAGTAAACAGTTGAGAAAAAAACGTATACGTGCCTGTATATTATATAAGTGCAGGTCATAAAGGGACAGTAGGCCTATTAAACATGCTGCCTACCGTCATTACTGTCAAGGGATAGATCACCCTAAAATTTAATTTGTCAATTTTTTACTCACTGTAACATTGTCCCAAACCTTTATTAATTTATTTAATGTGCTGAACACAAAATAATATATTTTGAAGAATGTGGGTAACCAAACAGTTGCTGGTCCACATTGAATTTGATAGTAGCTATGGAAGTCACTGTGGACCAGCAACTGTTTGGTTTTCCACTTTCCTCAAAATAGCATTTATGCTCAGAAGAACTCATTCAGGTTTAAAACCATTTTTGAGTGAGTAAATGGTGGTATAAAAATAAAACACTATGACAGAATTGACAGACAGCTGACAGAATTTTTTTTTGGGGGGGGGGGGGGGTGAACTTTTCCCTTAACAAAATAGAAAAATCTCTCACTGCTCTTGACTGAAGAAATGTAATACAGCTGCTTTAGGAATCAATTCAATCAGTGTTTTAATTTTTATAATTGTTCATTCAATTTCTTGAATGCTTCTGCTAAATACAGCAATTGTACCTGAAAATAAAGCACTGTTTGTTTCATTTGTATATTATGCGTAGTTGTAATGTGTATCTTTGACATTCTTTTATCTTTGTTTTTTAAAAACAACGATTTTTTTTCCCACCTAAATAGCTGTCTTTATTTTTTATATATATATTATTAGGGTTACCTTCAAAAAGGCTTTGTCTTTATAATAGGGAAATTAGTTTGGTTGTAATGCTCAGACAACTAGCAAAATAGTAAAACCAACATGACAAAGAATTGTGATTTAAAAACGTGAATTGTGATATTCAGAAATAAAAAAACGTGATATGATATTTTTTCCATATCGCCCACCCTTAGATCAAAGTTGGTGATAATGTCACTTTCTATATATAATTTTTTCGCTGTTTGAATAACCATGGAAATAAAACATTATATAGGCTAATTCCCATCATCAAAAAGTGGTCCACATGCATTCATCCTTTCTGTATAGTTTGCACTGTTAGAAGTGCAAAGTGCAAAAGCTGTGCACTAATGTTTGTTAGTTAAATGTACTCCCTGTGAGGTAATGAGTAGCATCGCAATACGTGCTGCATTCTCCTTTTAATTACCGTTAATCCACTAGTTGTTTTATAATGAGGTCATATCAATATTGAGCCTTATACTTCCCTCTGTCGTTAGGAGCTTCACACTGCCCTCCTCACTGGATGGGCAGAAGTAGACTGGCCAATGATCTGATTTTGTGTATTTATTCATTTCTTCACTGGCTATCTGTTAAAAGCTTTCTGAAAGGGTTTATGTCATCTGTTCTACATAAGTAAGCACCCTTCTGATGGTTACACTTGCAATTGGATCTGTCTAAAAGAGGATCTTCCTTCCCTGTCTTCTGTCTCTCGCTTTCACAGCCTGCTTTTCTCTCGGAGAGACTGTGAGACATATTTCTCGCTGTAACCCGGCTCTCAGGGGCCTGCTCTGGGTGGCTGCTCTCTGCATCAAGGGGAATTTCTGCAGACATTGTGCAGGCTCTCAGATCATTACCAGCCTCCTTTACTGAGCCTTTGTTCCCCCCCTCCGCCTGCTCGGGCGCTGAGCTGACACGCGGCGCTCTGTCGACGTGAAGACCAACCACCAAACAGCGCTTCTCCTGACGTAGTGCAATGCAGAGGACAAGCTGACTGTCACTCCTCCGCTTGTCTGTCCCTCCTCCCCTCACTGTGTCATCTTAAATCTATTCATCTGTTAACAAAGCATCAGACAGCTTATTATGAAGGTGTGAAAAGCAGAGAAAATCACTCCACATTCCTGCATTGAGACACTGTGTCAAAAAGCCAGTTTTAGTAAAAGCATCTAAATAATAGTGCTAATCTTTCGCATTCGATTTCTTGTGTTTTTTTTTTTGCGGATTTTATATTTTTACATTTTATGTTTTTTTTTTATGTATTTTGCATTGTAGTCTTTCCATCCTCCATTTTATGCCAACTTTGCATATAAAAAAATGAATGCATGAATTACACACCAAATTTTTTTTTTATTATTAATTTATTTTTATATCTGAATTTTTAAAGGATATATATATATATATATATATATATATATATATATGTACATGTACGTGTATGTGTATGTGTGTGTGTGTGTGTGTGTATATATATATATATATATATATATATATATATATATATATATATATATATATATATATATATATATATATATATATATATATGTACGTATTTCGGCGTCTGCCGCCTCTTTAAATGATGACGTAAACATCTAATATGCATTTGACTTTCACTTTTAAGTGATATTTGTGTTATTTATTGTTATTTTTACAATTTATAATTTTGTGTAATTACTTGCCTGTCAGTTGAGTTTGTGGCAAAACCTTTTGCAGTGTTTACATGTTGTTTATACTTGCATAAAATGTATAAAAATAGATGTTTAATTTCATGAAGTACAATCTGATTTCATTTTTTTTTTATTTTTGTGTGTGTCAGTTGAATAAGACTATTTTCCCTATATATTTAATCATTGAGGATTTCTTAAAAAGAAAAAAAGTGAAAAAAAATCTCATCTAGTCTCATCTCGTTCTCATGAACCCAGTCTAGTGTCTCATCTCGTGGCATAAGTGTTTCATCACAACCCTAATAAATAAATGTATGTATGTATGTATGCATGTATGTACGTATGTACGTACGTATGTACGTACATGTGTATAAATAGATAGATAGATAGATAGATAGATAGATAGATAGATAGATAGATAGATAGATAGATAGATAGATGGATACAATGAACCAGACCAGCGGGCATACAAACGGAACGGATCTGCAGTGCATATTTTTTCCGCGCCCATGTTAACGGATCAGAGCGTTCACACTGCACACGATTGTGGTGTGGCAATGTGCTATGGAAGCGCTGAGTCTGCAGCAGTGCAGCGATCATTTTTGCACAGAGTCTATTTCTGCTGTGCTGCATGCACTGAATTAAAGTGACAGTGCATTATTCATGGTAAAAAAAAAAACTAAACATGGATTGACACAGAAATGTAGTAATTACACCATAAATGCATATAATTAAAGTCTACTGTAGGAGTGGACTGCAAACGTGTCTTGTGCGAAAGCAAAATGAGTCTGTGCTGCTTTTGCACTGCATACACATACTGTATATGCAGTGGTGCAGCAAATCTATTTCGATATCTGAGCCAATGCCACAAAAAGCTCTATGACCAATGCATGGCAAAAAAAAAAATCCCTGGACACTGGATTTTATTTTTATTTTTTTGCCCTATGTCTGTTTTAGAGACCTGTTACAGCTTTTTAATAAAGCTCTAATTAGTTTTCAATTGGAAATATGTTTCAAATTCACACTGATGCATCTATGAATGTAAAGAAAGTCTGTGTGTGTCAAAGTCGTGAATAAAATCTAAATCGGAAAATTTATCAAAGAAATCGCAATAGGTTTTTTTCCCATATCGCACAGCCCTAGTAAAAATGTGTTTTCTTTACCAAGAAAGTGGCAAGATGAAAATAACTATATTCTGTTTCAAACTTTCACATAGCATCTTTAGGTTATAATAACATAAAAAAATACAAATCCAGATTTAGATTTTCAAAGATTTAATACTAATAATGATAATAATAATGGTAATTTTTTCCCCCCAAAATGCAATAAATCCATTGAATCGATGTAAAAGTTATTTTTCATACTGAAACTGTTGAAAAAAAATAAAAATACTAATCTTGCTTACATTTCTTCCCCACCGCAGAAACCATCAAAGGTTCATCAAAGCTGTCAAAATTATTATTATAATTTTTTTTTTTTTAGGGCTGCACGATAAATCGCATGCGATTTGTCCTGTGCATCTTGTCAGTAAAGCCAGTTCTGTGATTAGTAGTAAATTTTCATCATGTGCTTTCAGATGGAGTGGCAATTAATACACAGGGCAGTAAGATCGCTGTCAACTATGCAATATTGCATTCATAATCTTAGGTGATTCATCTGTAATTATGAACATGATATTGCATAGCTTGTCAGTTACTGGTTACAGTGCGTGGAATTGTGCGCTGTGATTGGTGGAGCGGATGTATCGCATTCTGCAGAGAAGGGAGTCTGGCATTTGTCACGGTTTGGAAAGATGGGGAGAAAACATCACAGAATAAATCGGCAGATATCGCATTCTGTGTAAAATTCAAAATTGACCAGATACAATACTGATTTTGGTGGGAACTAAATTATTTTTTTTTATGGTGTTTGTTGTGTTTTGGAACCAAAATGGTTTTGGAACCATGCGTCTGGGAAGAGCTCCTCGGCCAATTGTCTTCTGCATCCTTACTGAATGGCAACACAGGAGCTTAAGTTTCAACCTGTGCCATGGCACTGTGTGCTGGGCCCCTGCCAGGGTTCAGAGGTTACACTTGGGAGGCATGTGTGTGTGGAAGGGAGAATCAGTTTGGGGGCCCCAGCCTCCCACAATATGTCCGTCAGCAAATCTCTTTGTTTTCTCCCCTTAACTGCTCAAGTCCCCACTTTGTATCCAAGGAAATGTTGCCAGAAGAGATGATCCTGGGTAACTGTACGAGAACCTAGGGGTATGCATGATGCCCTGTTTGCCTCGATAAATGTGTGGTGTCCAAGGCATGCCCGATTATCTTTTTTTCAGGTCCTTTTGCCTTTGCTGCTCTTGAGGGACCCATGCATTCTGTGTACATGTGTGCGTGAGCTAGTGCATGTGTGAGTGCTTCCATATGTCTAGACAAGAGTGGAATCCCAGGGGCCCCACACGTTTAGACTCAGGATATTAAATGACCTAATGGCCAAGTTATTTGTGTAGGATTCATTTAGAGAATCTGGCGAGGAGCATTAAATCATAATGAAGAGGGTATGAATTTTGATGGAAGGCGGAGGGCTGCTTTGGGAGCTTGTCCAGGTAAAGCTTTGGCTAAGTCGGTTGCATAAAACCCTCATTGAAAGTATGAGGCTCATACAAGTTTGAACAACCAGACGTAGACACGACATGACCAGAGCTTGAGGTGCACGCTCAGACCTCTCTGAGAGTAAGAAAAATGATTAACACCTAAACAAGACAGAACAGACATCCTCACAACTCTGTTATAAGAATCAAATCCCTTTAAAAGCCCAAAATAAAACACTTTTGCTGGATTTGTATAAACTTGGCTGAGTAGTTTGGTTGTTGTGTTTGGATTCAGTGGTATGTGTGGGGACTGTAGCATCAGGTGATATCTGAAACATCATCTCGCTGAAGTCTGAGCCTCATTAAGATAAGAGGGAGACACTTTTCAGACACTTTATGTAATGACTGCCTTTGATGTTCTGGGCAGGCTTGGACAACAGTCCCGCCAGTCAACTTCTGAAGAATTTAGTCATAGGTATGCTTACCCTTGCTCAGCACACATTTTCCCCTTTCGTGACACCATTAGAAAGGCACTTTTTTTTCTGGAAGCTTACTGTATTAAAAAAAAAAAACTTTCACTACCTTTCAAAAATTCGAGGTCAGTAACATTTTTGATTTAAAAAAAAAAAAAAAAAATGTTTTATTATTATTATCTGTCTGAAGAAGTACAAAAGTCTTTACTCACTTTAGGTCAATTTAATGCATACTTGCTGAATAAATGTATGAATTTTTTTTTTTTTAATTCCACAAAGTTTTGACCAATAGTGTATATTTGATTTATTATATTTTATACAATGTTTTATTTTTATTTTAATATTGAAAATATTGTCAGTTCTCATGGAAATTGACACGGAATGTGTAGGGAATTTCTAGATTTTTATGTGTTTATTTTTGCACCTCTGCATTTTATGCTGTAGTGCTCCTTTTAGCATGACAAAGTCAAACCATATTTTTGGAAAATGAATTTGATATGATTAAATAATGATGCCAAAATACTTTATTTGGTGGGCAAGAACAACTATAAGTAACACATCTGTATGTTGACTTCCTTAAACAAAAAAAAAACACTGTCTGTGTTTGAGCATGACAACTTCTGGCTCATCTGAACACCTGAGGTCCGGATGGGACTTCCTGTTATCTGAACAATGCAGGGCTGAGGGAAAGTTCAGGAAACCTGGTTTGGAAATGGTTAAGCAGTCATTATATTTTCTGTTTAGTGCCGCTGGTGGCACAGAAATTACACACTACAGCTTTAAGGCTATTAAAGTTAGTTTACAGACCCCGAGATACCAATAATTATAGATAAATGTATAACACTTATATTAAGCTGTTACATTGGGCCTATCATGTATTATAGTGTTAATCATTCCTATATTATAAGACTTTTTAAACTATTTATCTAGGTTAAGCAGTAATGTGCGGCTCAGTTATGCGAGTCTCAGTGGCGTGAGGCCTCTCTCTCACTCAACGTTCCTCAGTTAACAGGAACTCCCTTATTTCCTGAACTCCCCTCACTATTTCACTCCTATGCTAAAGACACATACACAGCCTCAGGTGTCACCGTATCCAGAGGCCAAAAATATGAACCTATGTGTCTGTTAACACCCATGTGCTGACACAGACTAACATTGTGCTCTAACCAGTAGAAACATAAGCTTCCAGCAACAGGAAAAGTATCAGTTCATAGTGTGTATGAAAATATAACACAATCACAGCCATATATTTGATATGGAGAAGGCGTTTAGACCAGTGGGCAGGGTTTGGAAATCATGGTGTTGGGTTTAAGCTTCCTAACTGATCCCTCAGTTAAGGTTGATGTTTCATTCATCAAATGTACAACAAGGTGATCGTTAAAATCCCAAGGCAATGATTGAAGCTGCAGAGGGAACAGATTAGCGAAACGAGTGGAACGAGTTTCATGAAGTTGTGATCTGTTGATGTACATGTTAGAGGTTCAGATGATAGCTAGGTAAAGATGGCGAGTGAGTGAGAGGAAGAGAGCAGAGCTCTGTGACACAGGGTTGTAGACCCCTGCTTTGGGCTGATTGACCCTCTGTGCTCTGGCCAGTAGATGTTGGATTCGCAGCTCATGCTCTATTGATCCATGTGAGCCCACTCCACTCACAAAAACACACACATTCTCCTGCACACAAAAAAAGAAAGAGAGAAAAGATGGCGGCATAGTCAGAGAACATGCCATATCGGTTCACAGGGATATGTGCACTTTCCAATTTTCCATCTTATTTTTCTGTAAATTAATCTTATAACTCTAAAACAAGATAAATGTATATATATTGGATTTTTCTTTAGCCATTGGCAAATTGTTATTTTAGGAAATCTCATTAAATGTTGTAGGATTTACATTTGAATCAAGAAAGCAAGTGTGGTAAAAAATACTTGATTTCAATTGTTTTAGGAGAATAGATATTAATGTATTTTGTGTCTTGCTTTTTAGGACCCTTTTGCAGTTTCTCCAGCTGACATGCATGGATTTGTTTCATTCATGCATATTTCAATCATGTAATTAATACATGATTCTGTGGAAGGACTGGGAATTATATTAAGTATTGATGATGTATGCAATATATTTGCCAATTTACTTTACAAAAAGTTTATTATTTTTAGATGTATTGTTGCATTACATTTTAATCTGCTTAGAGACAATAATGGATTGGTTTAAATTATTGCCTTTTTTTTAATCACATCGTGAGCCATTTTAGTCTTGTAATATTGCATATAAAAATATAATAAGAGTGCAAAAAAAACAACAACCTCACAAATATAATTAGAGTGCAAAAAAACAACAACCTCACAATATAAATGTTTTAACTGCATGGTATTTTTGTGTCTGTTGTGCTGACAAGTGTAAGTGTTTGCCTCTGCATGTGTGTGTGGTCGCACTTAAACAGAGTTGAGGGTGGGGAGAGAGGCAATAAGAGAAGAATGATTACCAGACAGGCCTCATGCTCGCTGCAGATATGCAGGCCTAGCAGTATTTTGCCTCTGCACAGTGTCAAGCATATTGATCAGCCTCTTGTAATAGAGAGAGGGCAGTGTGCAAAATCAATGTTCAATTTTTCCCCCTCTCTCGCTCTCTCTTTTTCTCTCTCTGTGTCAAAATACCTTTCTAACTTGCACTGAAGCTGATTCACATCTCTGGCTGTTTATTCTGCCACACTTTATGACGGTGTAAGAGGGATTTGAATGTCATCATTGTTCCATTGTTTGACCTTTCTGCTTCAAAGACTTAAGAACGGAAAGAAAAACAAATGAATATGCATTTGTCCATTGATAAAGTGCAGTGTGCGTAATGGCAAAGCCTGGAAATGAGGTGTCTGTGTAAATGTTACATATCTGTGTTAAAGGATTAGTCCACACAAAAATTAAAATCGTGTCATCATGTACTTATCCTCATGTTGCTTCAAACCTGGATGACTTAGTTCCTTCTGTGGAACTTAAAGGTTATCTTTTGTAAAATGTTATTTTTGTACATACAATAAAAGTCAATGGGGCTCAGTTTTGTTTGGACCACAGTGTTCTTAAAATAATGTTCTTCCACAGAAGAAAGTTAGTCATACATCTTTGAGTAAATGATGACAGACTATTCATCTTGGTGGAACTACCCCTTTAACTAGGCTGTCCAGTTTAGTCCAGTACGAGGATAAAATCAGGCATCTTTTTCTGTTACGCAAGTGTTCCCATTTGTTCCCTTTTCCCCCTCTCTCTCAGCGTTTGATACAGATTATAAAAAAGATTAGGTCTGGCGTTACTGTCCCAGTCTGTCTACCATCAGAAAATAGAATTCATTTAGGTAATCCAGATGGTTTTCCTCAGTTTGTGTGTCTGGTATTTGGCCGGCTGTCAACAGCTTTTAGCAGCTCAGGGTGAGCTTTTGTGTTTGCACAGAGTGCCGAGGACTTCGACAGAGCCACTGCTCATGCGTTCGTCGGCATCACCACTGACAATGAACAAACGCACACCTGCTGCTGATCAGTAGCTATTGTTGTACGTATAAAAAATAAAATCTGTTTTGCAATGTCTTTATTCTAATGGTACCGAGATAATTTATTGATTATTTCTGTAAACTAATTAATGCAGCTAAATGCACCTGTATATTATATTCTTTCTGAGGCCTGGCTGTCGATATCTATTTGGCTGATTCATTGATTAGATTCACGAGAGGGCTTATTAGAATGTAGCGGAGGTAAAATAGTTAATCTTGAGAGCAAAATAATGCAAGTTTTGTCCACTGGACGCAGCTTAATCTTTATTCACCTTTCTGTCATGTATGCTTCATTTTTCACTCTCTAGATTCAGCCCCTCGAGTCTTTTTTGCACTCATGTAAATGATCTGGCGTGGGCAGCCGTGTGACCTTATGGCAGTGCAGACCTCATGACATCAGTCAGCGCTGTTCGTCTCGAGGCAGCAGCATTTTAATGAGCGGTCGCTGTGCCAGACTTGGCCAGGCTCGGCATCTCTCTGGTTTGGTTTGGACGCCGGCCTGTGCTCCTCCATAACCACCCTGTCCCACTCGCAGCCCCACCACAGACGCATGCGATCCGCCCAGTGGGATAGTCTTTCCCCACTGTTGCAGGTGGACGACACAAGACACGCTCTGAGACATGATCCCTCTGCGAGCAGATGCCCTATCTGGAACGCTTTGGGCCCCGGTGGAGTAGGTTGGGTTGGGGTAGGGCCGCCGGGCTGGGGCTGGCCGTGTTGGATGGGTGATGATGAATGGGGCTCACCTGGTGGTCTCTGTGAGGGCTGGCAGGCTGCGCTGTGGGGGTCTCCCACCAGCCTGTCCCAGGCAGCGTGTGGCAGGAGGCAGCAGCCAGGGCCACATTAATCAAACCCTCCACCTGCCTCTTTTTCACTGTCTCCCTGTGCGTCTCTTTACACATTCTCCACCAGGCTTGTCGTGCAGAACAATGAGTCTTTGAACAGAGCCAGAGCAAGGCCAGTCTGTCTGACAGTGGCCATTTTATAGCTAAACCTTGGACTCTTTTTACATTCATGTACTAGGTGTTTAATGCTATTAAGGCAAGGTGAACGATCCTCTCTCCTGTCAAGCCTGGGAGCATGTATGAAAGCTGAAATAGACTAAAGGTTTCTTTAGCACTTAACATCGGTAGGCCTTTGCCCTGCTCTGAAGTCTTAACAGCTTTGGCTCTCTAATGCTAGAGTTAGTGACACCTCCTTTTGAGGTCACTGAACACATAATTGGGTACTTAGTGAGGCCTGGTGCTTGGCGTTGATCGCTTGAAGTTATGCTTCGAGACAAACTGTGGACATGACGATCCAGTGATTTGATCATAAAGATTTTTTGCCTAATATCTAAAAGACACAAGTGAAATATTTTAAAATAGAAACTCTATTTTTAAACTGTTTAAATAAATTATAATGACATAAGATTTGCAAATGTATGTATTATAATTTTACGAATTATTTGTTATTTATAAAAAAAAGTACAAGATTATAAAATAAGATCTCACAATGACATACTTTATGCAATTTTATATGCGGTCTTCTTTATTTTGTATTATACATTTAACTGTTAAAAATGTACAAAGTGATAAAGCAACTCTGGCCCACGGCCATTTGTTGTCTAGAATAGCGTGGAAAAAAAACTAAACTTGCAGAACAACATTGCAGCAGTAATTATAGAAGAATTTCAATAGCCAACATGAAAAGCTCAATCGTTATGTAATAAAACATAAGCAGCAACTCAAATAAACAAATGATTATTTACTGCATGTGAAATTGACCGTTGTTTCCCTTGTGATTATTTTTTTTTGGGGGGGGGGGGGGGGGGGGGGGGTCAGATGAGCACTCGTGCCTCATTAAATATACATGCTGTGTATTGAGCTGAGCAAGCCAATTAGCTGGGTTTTCTGTCGATCGCTAATAATTGCTTGCCGTTTGCAATATCACCAGACTCCACCTCCCCTTTGCCTGTTTGAGGCTTTATTCCTTGGCTACATGCAAACAGCAGCAAAATACAGTTGTCAGTTCTCTTTTAGAGGAAATACAGTTATGTTCCCACATTCTGTGACTGATCTGACTCAATCAACTGATTCAATCGGGAACAGGACAATTTAGAGTCTCACCTGTTAGTAAACTCAATTTTCAATCCCAAACACTGGCTGTGTAAAAGTAGCCTTTGTAATGTGATCACAAAATAATGTTTCCACTATTGTGTAGCTCCTAGCTGCAGGGATTTCACATTCCTTCTTTCAAAAGGCAGCATCTCAAACAGACGTTGATCTCGAATGCAAGCTGCCTCGTTCTGCAGGTGGCAGCCTGACTTCATTATCACACTCGTCTGTGCGCGCATGTTTTAGAGCAGGTTCGTAGATGAAGGCTGAGATCATATGAAGTGATCTGTGTAGAAGCAGCCTCCGTGCATCGGCGTCGACCGCGCGTGCGTGTCATCTCTATCATGAGGGTTGCAACATTGGCTTTCAGACATCAGTGGAACACCACTGACGCTTTGATGCTAAACTGCGTCATCAAAGCTGAATAAATAGTGTTTACAGATACATCCTCTCTCTTCCAGGATCAAACAGACCTGTTAACCATGTACAACCAAACACAAAGTGTCAGTGTTAGCTAGCGATGACGACATTGTTGTGATATTGCACTCTGTGTTAAACAGTCGCATTTCATGTAGCTAAATTTGGGCAGTTTCAAAATACAAGTCTTTTTTGAAGCTGTTTTGAAGTCGTGCTCACTGGCTAATTGTCTTATCTCCATGTAATTAAGGGCTAGAGTGGCTTTCCTTGCATTTCTATTTCAATCATGCCAGAGATACCGCGAGAAACAAACAGAGAGGGGCCAAACGCAACTCAATAACTGCATGCTAGAGAAGATCTAAAAATGTCTATTACCGCACATTTTATGGATAAACTGTTGCTGCTAACTCATAAATTCTGCAGCTCATGCGCGACACAACTCTATTAGGACAATTGAATGCTTTTAGATTTTTAAAGGATAACTTAGAGATCTATCGTTGACACCCCTGTTGCTTTGTGAGCTTGTAGACGTGTGGAAAACGTTTCCCCCTTCTACAGATTTGTCAAAACGCTTGATTTTGATTTGGGCTTGGAAAGCTGGCTTTCCTCTCAGGAAGTGTTGTTCCTCTCCTTTTTCTATAAACAGTGGAAAAGGGACTTGAAGAATATGTCCCAGACTCACTATTTCCACTGTAAACACTGTGCTGTTTCCATCCACAGCAGTGGCTTTCGTCTGGGTCTGCCCAAGGCCCTTTTCTGGGGAAGGATTTTCCAGGGAAGAACTTTGTTTGGATTTTATAGCAGCATTGCTAACTGCTATCCCTACAAGGGTGTGGATGTTTATGCAAACTGTTGCATAGAGATAATGTGTCCTCTGTAGAGTTCTTATTCAGAACAGGTTTTGTTTTGTTTTAAGTACTAATACTAAACAATTTTTATGACCTTTTGATTCATGAGTGAACCGATTCTTTTAAACGAATCAGTCAAAAAACAGTGTAGAACTTGTTTTAAAATCATTATAATAATATGATTAACTGGTAGAAGTTTGTCAACTGGTAGAGTTTTTGGACTGTGCTATATGGTCATGAAAACTTAGTTTGCATGTGTTTTTAAGCATTGCGGTATTTAAAAAATGTGATTTTAATTGATTGAAATGCAGTCAACAGCGAAAGAGAATTAATTTCGCTATATGTGCTCTGTCTTAAAGACTTAAACGGTTAAATACACAAACCTGTAGACCTATGTGTCTAAATGCCCATATTTGCAAGTATCCTTGTAAAAACAATAATTTATGGTCTTAAGTGAAAGAAAACATGTGTAACAGTACAGGTGCATCTTAAAAAAAAAATCTATTATAGAAAAGGTATTTTTTTGTAATTTTTTTGCTAACTTTCTTATATTATAGATTCATTGCACACAAACTGAATTATTTCAAGAGTTTTTTTGTTTTAATTCTGATGGTTACGACTTACAGCTTTGGACCATTCAAAATTCAGTATCTCAAAAAATTAGATTACCTCTTGGGTTAGTTTAGAACATGCAACCAGAGTTATGGGAAAGAACGCTGACTTGACAGTTGTCCAGAAGACAATCATTTACACCCTCTGACTGGAGGGACAAAGTGTGGTAGGAAAAGGTGCATAAGCAACAGGGATGACCACAGCCTTGGGAAGATTGTCAGGAAAAGGCGATTCAAGAACTTGGGAGAACTTCACAAGGAGTGGACTGAAGCCGTCAGAGCATCAAAAGTCACCACACTCAGACGTCTTCAAGAAAAGGGCTACAGCTGTCACATTCCTAGAACCAAGCCAATCCTGAACCAGAGAAAAATGTCAGAAGCATTTCAACTGGGGTAAGGAGAAAAAGAACTGGACGGACATCTTTTCAGACTGGAAAGGCACAGAACCCAAAGTCCAGTGTGAAGTTTCCGAAATAGCGCTTCAGCAGTGCCACTGGCTGATCGCCTCCATGCCACGACGCACTGAAGCAGTAATTCATGCAAAAGGAACCGCAGCCAAGTATTGAGTGCATAATTAAACCTGCTTTGGAGATCTTAAACCGTTTCGTAAATCTTTTTTTGATTGATCTTGTAACAATATTCAATTTTTTGAGATACTGCATTTTTTACTTGCCTAAGCTGTAAGTCATAACCATCAAAATTAAAACAAAAAAGTCTTGAAATATTTCAGTTTGTGTGCAATTAATCTAGAATATAAGAAAGATAGCCTTTTTTTTATTCAATTGCAAAAAATAAAGAACTTTTCCATGATGTTCAATTTTTTTTTTGATGTACCTGTATATTGGATTCGGAGAGCTCTTAAAGTGACAGCAGTCTAATATTCCTGCAGTCTGTCATACATGTTAAACAACAAAAGAGAAAATCTAGAGAACATCATGGATGAATCATTCCCAATAGGTTTTTCACTTTTTTTTTTTTTTTTACAAAGATAGTTCTTTTTTAATATGTGAAATTATAAACATTGACATAAGATTGAATCTTTCTACCGATTTAATTCACTGAAAAATCTTGGTGAACCATCTTCCTCTTTTGTTCCCTTCACACTGACTTGATCTTCCACTCTCTTAGCGAGTAATTAAACCGTCGTGTTAAGAGAAGAAAAAAATTCCCCTGTATCGTACAACAGCTATCTGGCCGATAGTAGAGGCAAACCTGCATTTGAAGCCATTTTTATTGTATCGTATCAGCCGTGAAAGAGGTGCTAAGATGGACACTCTGTATCACCACCGCGCCAAAAACTAATCTAAATGGAAAACACATTGTCTTCATTATTTTGCAAGTGCTGAAAGAACATTGTTGCCATAGTAACTGGCAGGGGAGGCCGAGGGCTGCTTCAGGGCCAGTGAATGGAGTACAGGAGAGCCCTCCCGAGCTGACTAAAGAAATGGGCAGTTAGTAAGTGTAAAAGTGCTGCTCACTCATGTAATTAATTTCAAGGAGGATTGGCGTGTGGGGGGTGCTGGGATGCAAGGTAACAGATTTAACATGGATACTTAGGAGTCCTTCGCCATGAGTCAAATGGCAGCCCAGAGCACGAGAGAGAGGACAGTATGCGGGTGTGCAGTGGGGGTAGATGAGGGAGTGTGTTTGATTAACAGCAGCGATGATGACATGCTGTTTTGCAAACATGCGGCTGAAATTGCTCGCATCCATAAAGCTGTGGCTGCCAGGCATAGCTCGACTTTTTCTCTGGAGGATTTTTAACGAATGCCAAGAAAGCTGTTGTTTTCACGAGGTGGTACCAGACAGCGCGCGCACACACCCACACGCACACACTTATGTACAGACCAAAAAAAGTCTGAAGAGCTTTATTGAAAAAAATCGTATGAGGAAAAATAGCATCAGTTCATATCGCTAATGCCATGAAATCCAGCCCAAATCCATCCTGTGCTTGTATTTATCTCGTCTCATATTCTGAATACCGAAAGGATGTTCTTTTCAAGCTGTTGGCTGTAATTCTGGGAATCCAAATTATAAAGGTATTGCCAAATGGGCGGGGCTTAACGTTTTATTTTAGCACGAACATTTGTCAATCCGTTTGGTTGATTTAAATGGCTTTGTGTATCAAATAGAAACCGTTGACTTGGTTACAGTAGGTGTTGGTTAATGATCTCCCGGTTGGCTAATGAGAAAGAGCTAACCAAGGTGGGCTGGGTGTCAGGGACGGGCTCTTTTCCAAGAGGGAGGACAGTGGCGTGACTGCTAATGGCCGCGGCGCTTGTGTGCGGAGGCTGTTTGTCATGGCAATTCATGTCAGGGTGTAATTGGTTTACCTGGCCGTGTGTGTTGTGAGGCTTGTCTGCATAGCTAAAAACAAATTACCCACCAGTGACCTTCTGGTTACACCGACTCCCTGGCCACACTAAGGCAATTGGTTGGGGAGGAAGTAGAGAAGATGGGAGAGAGCGAGTCAGAGAGAGTGTTTGAGTGCCATGATGGTGTTATTTTTTTTGTCTCGCCGCTGTTTGAAGGAGTGTGTTTGAACGAGGGATGCCTTTGGGGATATTTATTTGAGCCGGTTCACAGCATGCGAGGTTTTAAAAGGAACAGCGTCCCTCGCAGACCCCGGCCATCCCATGCTCTATTTGCCCGTGCCCAGATGAAGGCGACCGCTGGCTTTGAAAAGCAGCACCTGTGCCGTGCAGCTTTGCTTGCACCACTTATCTGTCAAGAGCAGTAAAGGGGGGAGAGAGGGAAGCCATAATTCCCTACATCCTGCATGAAGGATACAATATCCATTTTAGTGACAGCGTAGATGGGCCTCAATTTAAATCTTAATCCACAGGGGCAGAGGCGCAGTCGGCCGGATTGATTCTAGCCCGCTGCGTGTGCGACTGCGTGCTCCAGGCGACACTGCACAAGTTGATTTTCTTTGTGAACGTCTGACACTTTGCCTCCACCCTCTGTGTGCTCGTTTCTGTCTTTGCTGGCATGTACGGATGACAAAAGCACTCAAGCCCTGTTTTGTTCATGTACTGCATTTCTCCCTTGCCAGAAGATACTACCACAGGAATACTGAAGATAGAGATAGAGAGAGAGAGAGAGAGAACTAAAATATGGGTTGAGTGTGTGTGCATTAATATTTTCGTTGTTTTTTATTATTATTAATTTGTATTTACTTTTTAATGAGGCTTAATGGGGTTTTTTTTCATTTATGGTAGAAAGGCATTTGTATCACTCATATCCATCGCATTTCATTTTATAATTTTATTGATAAGTGAGTGTATACACACAATAATGCCCATTTTTTTTCTATGTGTACATGATATATTTATGAATTATATTTTATAAATTATATTATAGAAAACCGTAATTATACAGATTAAACATTTATCCACGGCCCTGATATTAAAGTTGTAAAAAAGAAAATATTTCTGTTGTAGCATGCTCTCACAGGTTAGTTGATGATACTGATCTTGATCTGTGTGGTTGATCTGTGTTTCTGACCAACTATGCTTTTATTTTATTTTAATTTTTTTCCAACAGGGCCAATCACTGCTTGCGCGGACAGGGCCTGGCCAGAAGATTATGTGCTAATTGTGAGTTTGATGTCAATCAATTTCAGATTGATCCCTTTGGCTGTGCAATCTTGAGTGCTTTCTAAGCAGTAAAACCTCTTTTCTAACCAGCTGTACTCGGTTCTCTAGCCCCCGGACATAGTGCACTTGTAAACAGGTGTAGCAGCTATGAGCTGTAAGTGCTGTGCCATTGATCAGTCTGTTTAATTAGAGAGTGAGATAATTAAAACACTGTATTTTCAGTCAGCTGGGTTCATCACCATATTTTTTTAAACCAACCAATACCGAGTAGCAGAGTTATTGACAAGTTCTATTCCTGGAGACATTTTTTGCCTCTAATAGATTATTTTCTTTTAATTGGAGTTTCACACTAATTAGATTTGTCTTATAAAACAGAAGCAAACTCTGGCACAGCAGGAGCCGCTGAGCAGGAGGTCAGATGTTGGAGATTTTTGAGAAACACTAGTCTCACTTGTGAACAGTATTCTACTGTATGCAAGCGTGTGGCTGTTTAAATCACTCTGTTTTTCTCACTTGTGATTTTGCTGTATAAATCATGGGAAACGTCTTCGACATAATGCACTGTTTTGTAATCAGGTTTCATTTGGATGCACTTTTTTTTTTAAAGAGAGACAAAGTTTTTGCATACATGAAATATAAGTGAGAAAAATTAATTATTTTCTTATTTTCTGAGTCTTTTCTCTAGACATTAAAAAAAGCACTGATACCTGGCACATTTGTTGAAATATGTATTATTTTTGGATCTTCTGACATAGGGGAAAGAGCTTCTGAGTCCTGAGCCCAGTGGTAGACTACAGTTGCTGATGTTTCAGCACTTTTAGGGCAGGCCTGAAACAGAAGGCCATGGAATTTCTCAGCTTACCTATTCAGCAGTAAGAGCCCTGAGGTGTCCACCAACAGCCAAGCTGCTGCCTACAGGGTTTAGTTTACACCGGCCTGTCAGCTCTACTCCTCACTCATGGTTTTGTTCTTCGAAGCTCACAGACAGAGCCTGATACCTCTTCCCCCAGCCTGAAATACAGCCATTCACTTTTACCAACGGTGCAAGAACGTAAATTACACTCCTTTTTTCCTGTTCTAAAATGCCTGGCCTGGAATTCCTCCTCTCTGCTGTCTCCCTAAATTAGAAATCTCAGGATTTATGCATCCTTATGAAAGACCACATTTTCTTTCAATGATTCCACAGAAATAATAAATTGGTGTAGTATACTTCCAACACTTGCCATGTTAATGCCAAGTTTTGATTTCTCTTTTTAAAAAACTAAATTGATATGTAAATGTATGAAATCTTTGTAACTTTCACATGACAAGCATTCATCTCATACGACTCTGCTTCTGACTCCATTTGAAGGCGTCTTTTATGCTCTGAGAGAAGCTCAGTAGCTTCCTTGCCTTGATGTGCATTAGGGTATATTTTTAGATGGGAACAGTACATAAGATTCACAATCATGTGTCTCACTGTGACCTGATTTTTGAAGACTTACTGACCATCCATTCATAACCACAGCCTGGAGTATTGAAAAATATACAGAAACAAATGTAGAACTAGTGTATTTTGATTTGGCTTTATATCAGTGATAGACAAACTATTGTCTGTAAATCAAAACCAGAAATTCATTGATTTTATTTACTGGTTGAGTATTGCTGTTTTATATCTATATATAATGAAATCAAAAATTAATAAATAATTGAATTACATTTTTATAATTAGATTTTTAAGAATTATTATTAATTACATAATAAAAAGTAATAATTCTAATTAATCATTTTTGGGGTCAGTGTTTTTTAAAGTCTCTTACACTCACCAAGGCTGCATTTATTTGATATTAAACCCATGATAAGGCCGTCCTTAAAAATATTTTGGTTTGAAGTAACAGAAAAAAAATAATAATTTAAAGTGTCGGTAGGTAGGTCTATATATTTTTTTTTCAAGTTTCAGTGTAAAAAAAAAAAAGTACATTTTGGTGATTGTGATTACATAGGTATGAATTAAACAAAAATTAGCATATTGTGACGTCACTGACTGGGTCTTCAACCCATGCCTTCGGGTGCATAATTGCAATCCTCATTTTGATGGAGGTTATAAAGACCACAAACAAATTTAAATCTTTGTCAAAACATGTTTATTGCATGAATTTCAGGTGAGAAGCAAAAAAAATGAGGTACTGCTATACTGTTTCACTTGCATCCACCGCTAGGTGTCAATGCAACCTACAAATGAGAGACCATTTACTTTACTTTCTTGGGTTGTCACTTTTGGGCAGTCATTTCAGAGAGATGCTGTGTGTGTATATAGGTGAAAGCAAAAGGCTTCTGTAAGTAGATGCATTTAGGGATCTTTAAGATTACTTGCAACAGAACAGAAATGCATTTTATGGAATGTTTCATGAACCTAGGAGAAGAGGTCATTCTGACTTTGCAGAAATCAAGCTGGCGCTTCTGAAACAGCTACTGTAAGAATGTTTTGTTATTAGTTTAAGTATTTGCTATTGAATGTTCAAATTTGGAGTTTTGCGTGTCGTGTGTGCGTTTGTGTGATAGATAGAGAGAGAGAGAGTGACAAGGTCAGACAGTGGAGTCAATGGTCTTAACTGTCTGTGGCTTGTGTACTGCAAACACATACGAGCTTCATCGCTGTGTCTGTTACGTGACTCTGTTCCCCTTTCGAGCTTGAACTGATGATAAAACTAAAGAAGTTATTAACTGTATTTACATTTATTCAGAAAGATGAAGCTCGCAATTATGGAAAGGGGCGTTAGATTTCTGACGAGTGCTGGCGATGTTTGGCCAATCACAGTGCACAGTGCATCAGAGCAGACTGTGATTGTCGGAAGGAGGGACTTTGTATAAAACGATGCGTTTGAGAGAGGTGGGGAATAGAGGACCTACAATAACGTACGGTATTTGAAAAATAATGTATGTCAGCATATTCTGTTACAGCAAATACACAAAATAATGGTCTTTAAAAAAGCATCATATGACCCTTTTAACAATTATTTTCAGTGAAGTAATGGAAAAACAGTATTTTGGCAAAATTATGGATTAGTAAATTACTTCAGGAGTCTTGTACATAGCTTAAAACTGTAACAGTTTTGTTTTTATTGTTTCCACCCCATTTCAGTTGTTTAGCTGCCTAGTTTGACAACCACTACTTTATGTCCATCATATAATTCAAAAGGAAGTGAAGGAATGTAGGCAGCGGGGGATTTGAGCTGGTTTACTGCCCCTGCCACTCCAACCCACTGTGGGGTGAAAACACTTCCTGGTTTACTTACACAAGGCTGTCCAGACCTGGCAGTTAGCGATCTCGGACAAATGAGAGAATCTCAGGATGAGCCAGAGGAGGGTGAGAGAAGATTGTTAGGAATGCTGGACATTCTTTTGCTTAACCTCACAAAGACACATACACACACACACACAAACACACGCACCAACCGGCATGCTTGGCAATCCTGGGCAGTGTGTTGATAAGGGCGAAGGGTTAAATCGTGATTTACACACACAGTGATTTGTTGCCATCTCGGGTTGGACGGGCAGAGCGCCACACAGACCCAGAGAGCTCTTATCTGAGATAGCTGGAGTTTTTCTCAGCTCTGGTCTTGCCCTGCGCAGTGAATCAGAGCTGAAGTGAGCAGACGCCGAGGAATGAGCGCAGAAGTGAGAGCGAGTTCACAAACCCCCCCCCAACGTATACATGGAATGATGGGATTGTACTAGGGTATCTGGTGACACATACCTGCCATTGTAGAGCCCCCTGGCACCGTACTGCTGTTCAATATTTATAGACGCCAAACGCTCTCAAATATCAAATAGTTAAACAGCTGCGGACAGTTTCAAAACTGACTGCCTGTTTTGGGAAGTGCACAAGCTGCAGGGATAGTTGCCTGTTTAAGAGTTCATTTTCTTCATTACTCTCTTTATATTGGGTAATTAATTGATTTTAAAGAGTGATGTTGTACTTGTTTCCTTGCAGTGAAGTTCAGGGTGTCTAAATGGCCACTGAGGAGGAACATTTAGCAATAAACCACAGTAATACACAATAAAACAAATCTAAACTGACCCCAGATTAGTAGAAAAAGGTTACAGTGTGTTGGCATCATGCAGTGAGCTGATGAAAAATGGCTGTCACATCCCCAGCCTGGCGTCAGCAGCTCCCTTGTGAGAACTTCCCCTCAGGTGAGAAATTAAAGTGGATATTATCTGTGCAGCAGATCAGTATGAGGCCAGGATCCATTTTGCTCCCTGCACACAGGAAACGCTGGGTTGACATTATTTTCAGGGCGGCCATACTCGCCCTCTGTTAGTGATGTGCTTTTCATTTAGCTACTCAAGGGCAAAGTCAAACCATCTGAGGTCGTTCCACTTCTACAGAGGTGTAAAGAAATTTTGAAAAAATACAGCATGTGTAGAATCACTGTGTTTAATGTTTTCAGATGTGAGCATTCATGAGAATACCTGTGGTTAGCCCTATAGGTAGGGCTAATATATATACTAGGGGTGCTCCGATCACGATCGTTAATGCGCATCTCATCAGTAAAGCCGGTTCTCTAATCAGCGGTTAATTCCATCAGGTGCGTGATTTCACATAGAGCAGCTGTTACTACACAGAGCCGTTGCTATAATACATTTGTGACACTGCAACCCAAAACCAGTCATAAGGGTCAATTCGAAAATCAAAATTGTGATTTACACATCGCCTGAAAGCTGAATAAATACGCTTTCCTTTGATGTATGGTTTGTTATGATAGGAAAACATTTGGCCGAGATACAACTATTTAAATATCTGGAATCTGATCGTCCCAAAAAATCTAAATACTGAGAAAATCACCTTTAAAAGTTGTCCAAATGAAGTTCTTAGCAATGCATATTACTAATCAAAAATTTGGTTTTGATATAGTTGCAGTAGGATATTCACAAAATATCTTCATGGAGCATGATTTTAATCATAAAAGAAAAATCGATGATTTTGACCCATACAGTGTTTTTTGGCTAAAAATATGCCCCAGCGAATTAAGACCGTAAAAATAGACCATATTAGCTAATGTCACAAATACAATGGCTGACCACTAATTAGAATAGTCTGTTAGTTGAGGGGAGTTTTTGGAGGGGGTGGTTTGTCTGTACATGTGCCCTCCCCTCTCCCATCAGCTCACAGATGGGCCACATCAACCTTCTGTTCCAGCAGGGATACCAACAAATAATGAGAGCGAAAGAGAGACGGGTAGAGAAACTTGAACAGAAAGAGCAAATTAAAGTGAGCGGGAAGGATGGGGACTGTGATATCGTGGAGGATGAGGTGAGGTGAGAGTTGAAGGGACAGAAAAGCAGACTCGAGTCAGTAGCTAAGTGCCTTGTGACCAGAATGAAACAGAAAGCCTCAGGCAGATGTAAAGAGTAAAGAAGAAAAGGAGGGGGAGGCAGAAAGGGAGGGGGGAAAGCGGAAAGGGGGAGTCTGTTTGAGAGTTAGAGGAAGGTAGAGTGAGTGGAAGAAATAAATAGAGAGCGTGAGAGGAAGAGAGAGGAAGGGCGACGGTGGGGGAAGATGGTGAGCCGGTGCGGCCGTGTTGATTGGCTTGTATGAAAACACATGACTGCAGTGGGGAGCCTCTTGCTCAGGGTGAGTGGCTCTGCTTCAGACCAAACCACATTAGATGAAATGAATCCATTCCCCAGCCTGTTAAAGGAGCGCGCAGCCTGGGTTCCGGAGAGAAAGAGAGCGAGGGAGGAGGGGCACACTGAGTGGCAGGAGAGAATAAGGGAGAAAGAGAGGGAAAAACGGAGAGATGGGGGCAGGAGGAGGCCAGCACACACACATATGGTGCTAGAGAGACTGCTCAGGAGATTACCGCACATTTTAGGTCAGGACAATAGAGAGCAGTGGAGAGCCTTTACGCTGCCTTTCTGGACTCACATAACAAATGCTGCCTTGTGCTGTCTGCAGGAGCCACTGTCCAGCTCACTGCTCCTCGCCACACACACACACACACAAGCAAAATGGGTTCAGAGCTACAACAATATGGTTATTTGCTTGCTTGTCTTTCCCTGTTTGCATGTTTGTCACGGTTTTGGGGTTTTATCTACATATAAGGTTTTGGAGTTTGATGAAAATGTATTGTTTATTGAGTTTATTTGTACTTTTGATATACAGTGGCAATTGAATTGAATTTCATGCAAAGCAATTCTCAAAAAGTTTTATAGGTTTTAAAAGTAAATGCTGTAAGTCGGGTCTATAGAGAAAATAATAAAATATATTAACTAATAAAAAATGTACTTGATAATAATATGTGTTTCTTTAGCAGAAAAACACCAGCATATTACAACGAAAACGGAGTAATGGATGCTGCAAATTCAGGAATACATTTTCAAATCTATTAAAATGGAAAACAATTGCTTTAAATTGTAACAAATCTTTCACAAATTGTAACTTTATTTCTTATCAAATAAATGTAGCCTTAGTGAGCTTAAGAAACTCATTAAAAAAAAAAAACATTTTAAAATCTGACCAACCCCAAACGTTTGATTGGTAGTGTAAGTGTCCAATAGTTAGTTGGTGGTGACTGAACTGATAAGACAGCAGAATGTGGCACCAAACGTGGATGCACTTGTTGTGGACCCTTGCCTCTTTGCCACTTAGCCGTGGTGGTCACACCGACAGGTGCTGAGAAACTTCCCTGTGTCTGGTCTTTAGTATGACTGCACTCTGATCAGCCAAGCTGAAAGTGAGTCCCATAAGTTCCACCCACAGACCGCCCACAGTCCGTGCACTGACCGCCTGAGGCATTTTGTGCACCTGGCCAAAATGGCCATTTCCAATCTGATTGGCTAGTACCACGCAACTTTCCTAGAGTCAAGAGTGCACCAGCCCACCTGGAAATGAACATGAGTTTAATGAGCTGTTTTCAATGGAGAACTAATAACTAAATTAGTCTGACAGATGAGAGATAGCAATTCTTTGGGAAATGTTAAAATATCTAATAGAAGGTTACTAGCATAGAGCTAAAGTGTATAGTCTTCCATATTTTTACTACAGAACATAAAAGAAGATGCTTTGAGGAAAGATGTCAAATTTTGTTATCAACATTCTTCAAAATATGTTCTTTTGAGTTCTGCAAACAACATAAGGTTTAATTGTGACAATTTGGGTACTCTGTCTCTTTAATGACTCCAGGATCAGTCCTGATTGGTGATTTGGCATCTCATTCAGACAGATCTTTCCTAAAAGTGGGCAGCTCTTGGCTAGATTGAGGTTGAAAAGATTGAATGCTGATTGAGTTGTGAAACTATTGTCCTGGCGAATGAGAAGTTTACGTCACGTGAACGAGTCGAGTTGCTTTGTAAAGATCTCTTGGTCTGATCTGTGCATGAGCTGTAATTATGATCAGTCTTTTAAGCTTGGCCTTGTTCTTGAATTGTGTTCCAGGCTGGTATCAGTCTCTCAATCCCTGTCCGTAACCCAAGAGAGCGACTGATGGTATTTATAGAGAGCTGCCTTGAAAAGGGAGTCAAGCGTGAGTGGAAATGCAGAACTCGCTCATGCAGTGTGTGTCTGATTATGAAGAGATAATTCTCTCTGCACAAACTAAGTTCTCTCTTTCTCTCCTTCTCTCTCTCAGCCCTCTATCTGACCCCACCTTTCACAACGGCCTTCCACAGTGTTTTTTTATACTTCACTCTCTTGTTTTTGTTTTTGTTCTGACGATATGAATTATGTCTAGTCTTGTTCCTATCATATAATTTATCCTACTGTTTATTTTGTTGTTAAGGTTCTGTTTTTTTTTTTTTTTTTCTTTTTTGAAAACCTGGATATCAACCTCATGTCATCTCATGTCATTTTTTAAGGTGTGGTGTAAATTCCATAAAATATTGTGTTTTATGAAACAGATATTGGTTAATTAAAAAATAATTAAGTGATTAGTGTGTGCAATATTTTATCAATATTTTTGTAATTCACACTTGTCAAATAATTTTTTGTAGCATGTTTTAAGAATAAGAGTGCAGTTTTGGAGATATTATGTTGAACAAAAGGCAAAATAAACACGCACATGCACACACAAACACACACACACACAGAAACACATGCAAGATCATATTTTATTATTTATTCAGCTAATAAGAAACATAATGGGCATTTCATCTTATAATTATTCTTATTTTATATAAAGAAATGTGATTTGAGTTAGATGAGTCCAAGAGCAGTTAAATACTGTGAAATTCTTCCAGCATGGCCAAGTATCTGACTTTAAACTTTTCGTTTGGAATGACTCCATGGCCAGCTTGTGCTTCTCTTTGAATAATGAGAACAAGAGTTTGTTTTCATTGAGGTAGTTGGTGTGTTATATAACTGGTGTTTTTCCAGCCTTCATTGCCTGAGGGGTGAGAGACTGACAGAGAGAGAGAGAGAGGGATGCGTGATCAAGCTTTGGACTCTGCTTTACGGCTCTTTGACGTCATCGATCAGGATGTTCAGCTGCTGCTGTAAAGATGTTTTCATGTCATCATCGCTCTCTTGAAGCCCATAGATTAGAGTTTGCACACCAAACAAAAGCCGCCTCACCAGGAGGAGGAGGAGGAGGAGGAGGAGAGTGAGAGCACCCCCCCCCCCCCTCGTGCTCTCACCGCTGGTAGCTGGAGGTGAGAGTGACAGAGGGGTAAGGAGGGAAATGGTTAATCAATAGCCACAAGGTCAGACAGGCGAGCCTCTGGTTTGAGCGTTCCCTGTTAGTGGGTTGGAGCAGAGGATTTGTAGCGCTTGTAAAGGCTTAAAGAAACACTCAGCAGTTATTTGTGGTGGTGCTGGTGGTCAGGGTGGCAGGAGTGCAGTGTGTGAGAGAGAGAGACACCTGCTGGCCTTTGACGGTCACTGCAGCCACACACACGGATCCTGTCAGAGCATTTTGCCAAATTAGCATCGCATTTACTTAATGGCAGACACATGTATCTTGAGCGATTTTCATTGTATAAAAACATCAGCTCGTGCTTTATACGCCCTTGCTGTTTCTAGTTCTGTGCTTTATAGTGTAAAAAAAAAATATCCATATGTTATTGTTTTCCTGTGTGTGTGTGTGTATATTTGTGAAGAAAAACTGTTTCATATACAGTATGACCTGTTTAGAACGAATACAGCTTTTATTTTATTTGTATTTTTTTCAAGCATGATCTTCAATTCAAAGGTTTTTTTTTCAGCATTGTTGATTGTTATTTTAAATATGTAATATTACTATTTTACAGTATTTTTGATCAAATAGATGAAGCCCTAGTGAGAATAAGAGAATCTAAGAAAATATCATTTTTTATGCTTTGAAAAAAGAAAAAAAAAAAGAATGTGGTAATAGGTTGAAAAAGATAATTAAATATTTAAATATTAGTTTACAGACAACAATATTTTCTTTTTGGGATATTTTTTTATTTTTTTATTTTTTACTTAATACAAATATATAATTTTTTTGAAATGTTTTCCATCTTTTGCACATTAGTTGGAGTTTATTTAGCTAAAATGAGAGCTAGTCATGCTTTTGTATGAGTTTGAGTTTGTGAGTTTAGCACACTTCCATTATGCAGGTACCAGGCCTGTGTCGCTTCATCCGTGACTTACGTGTTTAAACATTTTATGCGAGCTTAAGAAAGCACTTTTAATACCTGTCCCGACATCACTTCTGCTTTAACATATATAGGGCACTATCTAACCCTCCTGAGAGCCAGAGACGCTCCCCGTCCTGTCACACACACAGCCAAAGTGTTTGAAGAGAGTTTTATCAGACCGCTGCAGTGAATGTTGGGGGAATTTCTGTCTGTCTGCCTGTTTTTTTTTTCTTCACATTTGTGCCTTGGAATTTTAAGAGTGATGGCGGTGAAGTGGCCAGATGAGAGATGAAGTCTCGACGCTCCCTTTCCTCACCAATTAATCCTTCCACATGTCGGCTCAGTGAGTTACAGCGCTGGCCACGGGGCCTTGTGTTTATTTGCCAGCGAACGCAACTGTAAATCAGCCTGCAGCGGCTAAATTGATAACCTTGAATGTAAGGTCTGATACCTTTAACAGCGTGTAATAGGCACACTGATGGGGTTCAGGCATTTGCAGAGGTCTGATTGGAGTGTAATTGGTCACAGTTCTTCTTTTCAGCACACACACACTTTCTCTGCTCCATCCTCACTGAGTTGTGCTGTTTATTGTTTTTGAAGATCACAGTTGTACTTGTAAGAAACTGAGAGGAGTGCCACAGTTACACTGGAGCAACTTTGTCAACATGAAAGATGGATGGGACGGCTGCTCCTCACCCACTACTGAAATGTCATCTGAGTGCTCAGTATCTTTCAGGGCCTCGTTGAGCGTGCGAGGAGATCACAGATTCGCGCTGAAGTGCTTTCCCGTTTTTCTCTCAGCCTGACACACTCCTCTTTGTCTGTCCATTTTTCAGAGACAAGAACTTTAATGGCTTCCAGGTAGAGAGAAAGAGGCAGCAGTCAAGATGAACTCGATTCCTTCGATGGACAGGCACATACAGCAGACCAATGACAGGCTGCTGTGCATCAAACAGGTGAGGAGAAAAGAACCACAGTGACACAATGACCGTCCGTCTGTCCGTCTGTCTGTTTATTGTTCCAGGGTCTCCCACTGCCTCTCTGATGGCGATCTGTAGTTTTCCATTAGCTTGGCTCATATCAGGTTGCCCAATATGGTTGGAGTCTGAACCCTGTTGTCCTCCTCGGCTGTTTTCCAAGCATCCCCTATTTTCCGGCGTTTGTTTTTGTGTTCATAAACACAGGCACACTACCTAGCTGTCCAAATGCAGATATTCCATAGGCTTCTTTTACTTTTAAATTGAACTAATTATGCTACTGCTTAAAAGTTTGATTTCTGAAGGATAATGTGACACTGAAGACTAATAATGGCTGCTAAAAATTCAGCTTTGTCATTTCAGTAAATAAAGAAAAGATTGTAATGATATTTATTGATAACCATATTACTGTTTTACTTTATTTCCTTTTTTTAAGAAATATAGCCTTTGTGACATTTCTTTCCAAAACATGAGAAAGTCTTACCAACACTAAATCTTGAATGGTAGAGTATAATGACTACAGGTTAACCCAAAACCTAACCCTGTTCCTAAATTTAAGACTTTTCCCCCTTTTGATTTATCAGATCAACTCACTGCTGAGTCACAGACTCATGCTTTTAAACAGTGTTTCTAAACCCTAAACCATACGAGTGGGTATCAGTGCATTTAAAACAAAGATTTGATTGATTTAAGAGCACTTCAGTTTGTGAAAACCACTTCAAATGTCCTCTTGTTTTAATATATCAAAGAGGACAATTGAAAAAGTAAAAAAAATGACAACTATAGCCAGACTTTCACACCAGTAGGTATGACCCAAGGCTATGTCTTGTGAATCTCGACTTGAATAATTGCAGTGTGCTGTGTAGGTGTGACATTTTGCATCTCTCGACAGATTTATGGAAATATTTGGCATGCCAACTTGTAGATTACAGACAGTTCAGCATTTTTCATGTCCACACAGATTTCCGCTAGGCTTTGCCGTCTCTGCATCAATTAAGCAAGTCTTAGCGCTAATAAGATCATGTCTACAGCATGTAAGAATCCTTTGAATTTCTGAGCCTGTTTAATTGGTTACAAATGACACTGTTTTGCATAGCAGATTGAGTCTGATTAACGCTAAAGACAAAACACAATCGATTTCTGCTCATTAATCATATTGATATGGCACATTTAGTGTGGTGAGAGTCGGCAGTTTAGCTGCCAGGACTTTTGTCCCAGTGAGCTCAATTTGAGCAGAGACTGTATTTAAATTTAAAAGTAAGCTTTATCATGTTATATCCACATAATATTTTAGTCCGTTTTTTTTTGCAGCAACAACAGTAATAATGTTTTGCACAGAACACAGTAGACAATTTTAAACTTCAGTATTAGAATGACCTCTAGTTTATATGGAAATGCCAGTACCTTGACAATTTCTAATTCTCTTGTTTGTGACATCAGTATGTCAAAAGCCTGATACTCTTTCAATCTAATAAGGGTGTTTCCTTTCCTCTCTGTCCCATTTCCCTCTTTTCATCATTCTGTCATCCTGTCACTCAATCATGCGCCTGCCTGTCATACAATCGATTCTTCCCCTCAACTTTACTCAGTTGGTTATAATGACAGTGGTGTAAAACATTATGTCCAATCCCATGACTTACACCCACATGAAGCCATCAGCATGTTGTGATTGTAATGTCGATCAAACGGACCATTTTCTCTCTTGCCTTCTTAGAATTTTTTTCTATCCTCATACTGCCAGACTCTTGCACTGCCATCTGACTTTCATTTACAGAGCCCTTCCTACAGACTTCCTCTGTTTTCCCATCGCGGGCTTCCTCACCAGCAGTTAAAGCCCGCACGCTGAGCAGTCGGCAGCCAATAGCTGTCAATCACACTAAATGAGATCCTCTTCTGTCTGAGAGGAGCAGACTGACATCACAATCAACTCGAGTCGAAGTGGTGCATTGAACCGAATCACAGGTTCACCCACATCAGTTCTTCCTACACATTTTTGTTCATTTTAACTGTATATTAAACAAAACAATTCAGTGGAGTAATATTAAGAACAGTAAGTAAAATTGTGGCGTCTGAACTTAGTGTCCCCATTTTCTTTTTCCTATTTGTTGAGCTTCAATTTATTCTGCAAAGTAAAACTAAAACTCTCATCATTCACAGTGTTTACCTTTGAACGCATGGTAAACGTTCGGATGATCAGAGCAATTCTCTTGGCTCATTCTCCATCAAAAGCATGAGGAGGAATTTAATGATTAGAAATAATAAGTGAAACATGGCACAGCGACTCTGTTTAATTAGACAGTCTTTCTTTTCTTTTTTCTCCTTAAGAAGAAATTATCATTCACATGGAACATGAATACAAATTTGCTGAATAGTATTCTGATACTGGAGGAGGCGGTTACTCGTGGTCCATGTCCCGTGTAGGACTGATGAAATGAGCTCGTGCTCAGGGATTTCCTACGACAGATTAGCTGATGAGAGAAATTGGCCTTAAGATTTCAAGATCCTGACCTTCTTTTTTTGGTCTTTTGTCTGAGTGAAGTATTGAATGCGGTCTGAATAATTAGAAGACTCCTTTCCATAAAATTTCCTAATTTGAGTTATATTTTCTTAATTTAGGAATTAAAAATGCTGTCAATTTAGTCATATTCTATACTTTTTATCATATTTTTAATACTATTGATCACGTTTCCTGCACCAGATACAATAATATATTTTTTATAAAATAATTAAAAATTATTTAAATGTTATAAATATGCATTTATATAAAATAGGCCTAGAAATACATAAACTTAACATATTCCAGTTTTTCCATGTATATGTGTGTGTGTAGATATTCTTATGGTTGTGACATATGATACATTTTTTGCAGTTTAGTTCCTAAAACTGGACTGGGAGGACATCAAAAAAAAAAAAAAAGAGCAAGAAAATCATATTTTCCATTATCATCGAGTGTAATACAGTGAAATTGTAGAATAGATGATCAGAAGTGCACATGTCCAGGCCTGGTCAAGCAACATGACTTTAATGCCTCTGGAGTGACTGATCGCAGCACACAGAGCTGCCCTGAGGTGGAGAGGTTCTGTTTGGACACCACATGCTTAGCAGGGGAAAGGTGGAGTGCTGAGATTTGGCTGCTGTTGCCTTCACACCTGTGTTACGATCCTGCCAAAAACCCTTCACTGCTGACACACGGCTCCCAGTGCCCACCATCACAACAGCGAGCTTTCCATCCCCTCCTCTCTTTCCTGATAATCGTGTGGTAAGAGCCAGAGACCAGAATGTCTGGCTTAAACAAAGAATTGCCTCCCTCAAAATGGAGATTCTTTTCCACCAGCTTTTTGCGGTGAGAGGGAGAACATTTTCTACCCGCATATCCCTTATGCTGTGCTGGATTTACTCAGCGGGGTTCTGCGGCACTAGACATTGGCTCTTTGTCAGATGAGCTCTTTGTCAACACACACACACCAAATTCGCTCATTCAAATGGCGACCTCTGCCGCCCTCGGAAGACAATGCCGCTTCCTCGCTGTGAGCTGGGGAAGAGGAGGTGTCCGTCGGAGTATAATGGTCTTCAAAGTGCACAGTCTCCTCCTCGGAGTGGCCAAACAGCGCCGGAGCATTAAACGTGCAAACGCTCTGAAGAGGGTGTACAGATTGCTCGTTTGTTTAAATTTCTTGTCATGTCTTGTGCGCCACTGGTCGCTAGAGAGTTTGGGTCCTGAGGGGAGGATAAACAACCTCGCTGCTCAATAAATAAATAAAAAAAATCATAGGGAAAAGAGAATAAGCCTCTTCTCATTCAATTCTGCCACAAAGCCCCCCCTCTTGTGCTCGCCTTATTGGCTGGCTCTGCTTGACTATTGCTTTCAGACGTGCAGATCTATTACATCTTAGTGGACAAAAGATGATGAAGAGTCTGGATTAGGACGCACTGCGGTGTATGAGGAGGCCTTGAAGCACACTGAGCTCTTTGTCAGGAGGGTGGATCTGTCCCAGAATGCACAGCTGCGTTCAGACCAGGAGGCCTTGGGTTACCGGCTGGGTTCTTGCAGAGCTGTGCAGATGCACCGAGTCAAAGGGCAGGAGGAGTTGGAGCACTCGGCTGACTGAAAACAATATCCACTTTAAGATCCAAATACCACCCCTTGTTGAATACTGGTTGTCAATATGCCATAAAATGTATAAGGAATATGGTATATGATTCAGAAAGGAGCAGAATTGGATTACTGAATAGTTATTTTGGTTCACATGCTCTAAAAAGTTGTTAAATATTATATTCATTAAATATTTTCAGCAGGTTTTCAAGTGCTTCTGTCCGTTTAAAGAAATATGAAATATTCTAGAGTAGAATAAAGTCTAAATTATAAAAAAAATTACATAAATTTAGCATAAATTTTGTCCCTCAGCAGGTAATTAAGAACACAAACGTTTCAGAGTTTTTAAATGCAGTCTTAATATAAATATATTAGTAAAGTAATAGTTGTAAAATTATGATGTTCAATTTTATTTTATTAAATATCAAGTTGTATATCAAAAATGAATTTCCTGTATGATCTTTCTTCTGTGGAACTTATTCTAGAAAATATTTTAAAATTTTGGTATATTATAAAATAATATATAATATAAAATACAATATAAAAGATATTTTTCTCCATTTTTTAAGTTTTCTAAACCATCATTTAGTGGGATTATTTTTTAGGTGGATAAACATTTTATCTTGAATCCCTGTATGTGAAGTTTTAGTATGATTAGAGTATTATGATTTTTATGTGATATTTATGTGATGATAACATCTCATGTTGAAGTATCATGGTCATGTTTTCACAACAGTGTTGAATATTGAATATTTTCAGTGTTTATTTTTGTTCCAAAAATTATGTTTTTAAATATTGATTTACCCTCTAGATTTTAATGTTGTAATATTTGTGATGTCTTCTGTTCGAACAGCACTTACAGAATCCGGCCAATTTCCAGACAGCGGCGACGGAGCTACTGGACTGGTGTGGAGACCCACGAGCCTTCCAGCGGCCATTTGAGCAAAGCCTTATGGGATGCTTGACGGTAAGACAGCAGCTGCTGAAGTCTTGTCCTCATGTCAGGGGCCGGTGACGAAGGTTAAAGCAACAGTCACGCTTCACGTGTCCCTCTGCCCACCCACTGATCTCTCTCTCTCTGTTTCTCTTCTTCCCTCCTGTAACCTCTGCCTGAAGCTAGTTTTTAAGGTTTTTTTTTTTTAGGAAAATACCTTCTCCTATCTCACCATGCAGAATCAGGTCTAATTAAACCATTAGTAAGCTAAACTTTTCACATTTAGTTCTGTTTATTGGTGCTAGTGGTGCGGAACATACAGTAGGACACTCGCCCCACATTCTCCATGACTATCATTGATTATGGCATATTGCCAGCGTTTAGAACCTTCAGTCTGATTCAGGTCTCCAGTCCAGGTGCTTTTCGTGGGCATACAGACATTTCCCATTGATTTCCACTGGACTTATTTCATCCCCCACTCCCACTCTGTGATCTGAATTCCTCATGTATTGATTTACTAGGAGGCTCTCAGAATATGCTTGTTCTAGCCAGACTTGCATCAGTTGTCTTTGCTGAGATTTTTACATTTTTTTCTTTCAAAAATTGGCACTTGTCCCGATCAGTGCTTCTCAACCGGGGGCCACAGTAAGCCTTCAAATAATTGCATTTATTAGACTTAATTAAAAAGCCAAACATTAGACTGATATCATATTTTTGAAGCACCAGAAGTAAATATACAGTCAGCTTAGATACGAGGACCTCCAAATATTGTCTTTCAAGTTTGTAAAACGCTGTCCTGAGATTTCTATGCCATGTTGTAGTATAAATAGTGTAAGAAATGTGGTTACACTGAAAAGTGCACTTTAAATACCCGGATAATGCACTTAATTGAGCAAAAGTAAATAAAAGTGTGGGATGTCTTCATGCACTCTGTTGCAGCTTTTCTTGCTTTTTAATGAATTATTAACATGGGTGGACATGGGTCTCTGCAGCAGCCGAGCTACTGTCTTTGAGATGAATGGGAATGTTAACGGACAGCTTTCTCCAGGTATTCCAGACAACCTTGGTGCTGCTGCTGCACCGCTCTGACAGCCTGAGTTTGGTTCAGCCTCCCTCTCTGGAGTTGGTGTCCTGTGTACATGACAGTGTGTCCCTAGACACCGTCTTCACACCACACGCGTTCACTCCAAACGGATGCACAGTATGTTTGTGCTCTGTATATTCTAATTAATTTGTCTGATGCGTTGCGGGTCCCTCAGAGAGCAGCGGAGAGGTTCTTCTCCCCACAGGTGAGGATGGTGGAGAGATGAAAGAACTGGGGAGATAAGAATGTTGGCTGACAGATGTGGACATGTCTTACACATTCCCCCTCAGGCAGCAGGTAGCTCTCTGCTCTCCGCAGACCTGCATATGGAGCTGTTCTCCCATTGTCTCCCAGCTGCGCAATATCAGCACTCAGCCAAATGATAAATGACATCTCCAAACTGTCAGTAGCTTTAGCGATGACAACTTTCTCTGCTGTCCCACTGTCTTTTCTTGTAAACCCTGCATATCTGCAGTGTTATGGGCCTCACTCTGGAAAGAAATAAATGGCTTTTTTTTTTCTTGTCTATCACTGTTTGTGTGCCCCCAGCCCTTTAACAAAACTGTAACCGAGGAGATTTGCGTGGCTCAGTGATTCTGATATTTTTTTCTGTTGAATCACTTAATATTTTAGGCCTGCATTCTGAGAAGAGAGATTATGTGGAAACGGCTTATGAGAGGATGCATTTCTAAACGCCAGTGGAATCTATACCAGCCCTCGTGGCAGCAAGCCTGGCTGCTGCGTTTGGCAAGTGCAGCTGCAGAAGGGAAATTAAAGTCTGGCAAGAGCGCAGCGGCGCTGCCTGTCCAAACATCTAAAAAAAAAAAAAAACTGGAGGACAAAAACTGGGCTGGATTTTCAGTTTCATAGATGCCATTCTAGAATCCCGTTAAGCTGTTATTTGACCATTAAATCATGAATAGAGATCTGTCAGCACAGGTTTGATTTGTCGTTTTTGTTGCACCGTCTTGGTAGCAGATGTATGACAATTTATGATTAAGAAGAGTCACGTTTGCACCCCATGTGAACGCAAACTGCACGTCAAGCGCCGGGTGTTAAGAATTGAGAAGGTTAGTAAGTGGATAAATGCAGCGCACAGCTGCAGCAGTGTGATACATGAGTCATTAAAGATCATGTGCAGCCTCGTTCAGATTTTACAGCAGATATTACAAAAGGTTGAATGCCTCTCGTTTTATATTGGTTGTGTCTTTTTTGATGGATAGAATAATAGAGCGTGAAAGGGGAGACAAAATGAATTCTTTCAAATTGAATGTTATTCAGAGCAATTCAAACCCATAACTTTAAAATGAAAAATGGGTCTTTTAAACACTTTTTTTTTTTTTTTTTTTGTCAGCCTGTGGTCTAAAATATTTAAGCTTTCCTGTTGTATCATTTTAATGGAGAAGATTTCCAATAATTACTCACATTTTGTGATGTTCTAATCCCATATTACTTTTTTGTGGAATATAAATAAGACGTTTGGCAGAATTTTCCCACAGCTATTTTTCAGTAAATGGGGACCAGGGGCTGTAATGCTCCAAAAAAAGAAAATATGTTAAATAAAAAACGTTTTTATTTATTTATTCCTAAGGTTTTCTTGGTCCCTTACGCAAAGTTACTGCGTTAGTTGACTTGGAATATACCCCGCAGTTTCCATATGGATTGCTGTAATGGCACTTTTTGGTAGTAGTTTGTCATTTTTTAAGTTTGATAGCAAGTTGGTCACCACAGACTTTCATTGTAAGGAAAAGAGCAGCTTGAACATTCTGGTTAACTTCTCTTTTTGTGTTCTATGATAAAAGTCAGTCAGTGCAGGTTTAAAACAATGTGAGGGTGAGTAAATGACATGTTTGGGTGTTCAGTCCCTTTAAGAGATTCAGGTAAAGCCAGAGTTATGTAACATTGTCACCTACGATCTCCGTCTTACATGTGGCTTTAGGGTTTTATTTACACGCTTTTGAATTGTTTTGCGAAAGATCACAAGATGCTTTGAAAGAAGCTGGAGCTGCGAGTTCAAGGGGCCAAGTGCGGGCTGTGGTCTCTGTGGATCAGGGTATTCAGAGAACAAACACAGACGTCTGCACACCAGTCACACACATCTCTGGGGAAAGCTCATCAATCGTGCCCTGCAAATATCAACATGATCTTAACACTATTCTGCATCAGTGGAGGTGGCTGTTTTATCTTTGAATGCATTATTCATGCACATATATAAATATTTGACATGATTGCACTAAAAAAGGGAAATTGCTCTTTTATGAGTAGTTTTTGGAGAGATATTTGGTGTACAAGGAAGAGGGGGTGGTAGCCGGGTTATGCGAGTGTACCGCTGGTTCTTGCTTCTCTCATGGGAGTCTGGGGTAGAATTTCAAGGAAGCTTAATTGCACGTAGCTCATGTAGACTATTGAAAAATTCAATAGCCTTAATGCTAAAGAGTGTGTTTAGAACATTTCAGCTTGATTTTTCTTCAGTCTTTTAGTGGAGAACTCTGTTTGCACCTCTCCTATGAATGCGAATAATGGACACGCACATGCAGATGAAGCACAGCATGAGTACAAAAAGACCCATTTTAATGCTCATATGGTCTCTTTCCGCAGGTTGTAAGTCGTGTGGCAGCGCAGCAGGGTTTTGACTTGGACCTCGGCTATCGGCTCCTGGCCGTGTGTGCGGCCAACCGCGACAAGTTCACCCCTAAGTCGGCAGGTGAGAAGCGCTTCTCTCATTGCGATGTTTCTTCTCACTCATCATTGCTACAGACACTCTGCCTGTAATGAATCCACATTTCTCATTTAGCGATGTGACAGGAAATCTTTTAATTGCGGCATTATGCAATCATAGCGCATGGCCATGCATTAGCATGCTTTCACTTTCCTTTGTCCAACACTCACTCATCTCCTTAAGACGATTTAACTTGCCGAGGTTGTCTTTTCCTGACAATTTTACACATGGAGCTCTCGGCGTGCCAGAAGCACCCCCGAATAATGCATTGATAAGCCGCCAGAGTTCACTTTCCAAGAATCATCCATCAGCAGAGCAGCATTGCTTTGTAATCAGCTCTGTTTGAAATCCTGACCTTCTCAGCCAAAGCTGAGTGTCCTGTTCTTGTACATTTGTCAAAGTGAATTGCGGACGGGCATCGGCCAAACAGAGATAGATGGCCCGCAAGCGCCGGGGTTGAGGTGTGTGAGTGTACTTCATTTGAGAAAGGCCTGACATGGCTCGCTGTGGAGAATGAAGATAAACTGTCCATTTGAATCACGGTTACTGTGGGACACCTTGGGCTTCCAGAAACATTTTTTTTGTTCATATTTCTCTTTTTAGATCACTGCAAAAATAATTTTTCTTAATTAATATTTTTGTCTTTATATACTTTAAAACATTAGTATTTATAAACTGTTGGTAGTTTTAATTTTTAGTTTTAGTATGTGTTGCTTTTGTTATTGTCTTTTTTATTCGTTTTTGGGTTTATTTCTTTTTTTCAGTTGTAATTAGTTTTAAAAAAAATGCAGTTAGTCACCAAAACAACATTTTATTTTATTTTATTTTATTTTATTTTATTAGTTAACAAAACAGTGATTATTTATAATTTACAATAACATGCTTTTATTTATTTATTTTACTTTTTAAGTTAATTCCAGTAATTAAACTTGTTTTAAGGATTTAAAAAAAAGAGACAAAAATATTGATTAACAAATGTATTTTTTGCAGTAAACAACCGAGATAGTGGCAGTATGCTGTTAGTAAGGCTCCCATGACTTGTTGTTTGATAGCTGAAATATTTCTCCGTTTCATTGATATCTCCTATATTTCAAATCAAGCAGCGTTTATATCAGTGGTTGCATTTAGAGCAGCGGCTGATAAAGACATGGCTGGAAGCAGATATGACTCAGACTTCCTCTCTCTCAGTGCATCATGGGGGCATCCATCTTACCTCTATCATAAGGGCGTCTGCCACCCCAGACACACAGACGACAGTGGCAGGGCTCATAAACCCATCTTCCGTCCCTCTCATTTTCTGTCCTCCTTGATGCCACACACTCTTTCTCTCTTTATCTGTCTACATCCATCACGGAAACACACACAGAAAGAGCAAAAGGAAAAAAAAGAGAGAGAAGAGATATGCACGTCAGGTCAGGGATTTTAAGAGAAAGTGCAGCCCCAGCGAAAACCCAGTGACAGGCAGGATGGCGACAGAGGGGCGGCCACCCGACACCACACACAGGAGTTCAGTGTGTGTCTGGCGCGCTCAGAGCCTGAGAGAAGCGAGACACTCCCACATTACACGATCAATGCACAATCAGGCGGCTGCGGAGAGGCAGTCACTGCTGCAGGATGAATCCGTCATGTTTTTCTCTCTCTGTGATACACAATGCAGCTGACGATTGGCTGTGAGGATGGCCAAAACTCATCCACTTACACTTAGAATTACACTTCTATTTGCCTCTCGTAAAAGAATGTTAAGTACCTGCAATGGATAAATACCAGCTGATGTCTTGTAGGATATAGTAAAGTAATTCATATATTTATGCTTTGAGCTCTTGTTAATGTTACATTTCAACAGTTATAGTGTTATAAAATGCTCAATTGGATTCCTTTGTTGTTTGACATGCGATGTAGACAAATCTAACACATTTGCTTGAGGCATGTATTTTTCAATTCTAAATTTGATGAGCAGACATTTATCATTATTGCAAAACAGTTAATCAGTATATGTCTTGTTTTAGTTGGAAATGTTGAATATCAATAAAACAACATAAATTAGTAAAATGTTAAAAAAATAGTAAAAATAATTTGTGTGTGTATGTATATATATATATATATATATATATATATATATATATATATATATATATATATATATATATATATATATATATAATTAATTAATTAATGCTGAGTAATAAATAAAACATTTGTAATTAGATTTAAATAATACATTTATACAGTATAAAACAGGAGAAATTGAAAATGTGTAACATTTAATGTGAAAACATTAATTCTGTAAGACTAGTAATAATTATTATTATAAGGATATACTATTATATATTTTATTTTTTTATGAATATTATTATACAATTATCGTAAACATACTGATTAGAAAAGTGCATTGACAAAATGATATAATCAGTGCCGGAAGCACATTGTGCATTTTCACCAGCTGATCTTCAGGAATGTGAGATGCAGTGTGCGTGTGTGTGTGTGTGTGTGTGTGTGTGTGTGTAGATGAAGTCCAGTCTGCTGCTTTATGAGTGCTGACCTCTCTGTCAGCGGGATTATCCGGCAGTATTAATCTGTGATTATGGGAATTATCTGTCCACGGTGTGTTTGCATCTGTTTGTGTGTATGCGTGAGTGCTCTTATTGAGTCTGATCTTCTCTGCTTACATGCTACTGACAGACTTTTTAACCAGGCTTTGTGTGGCACCCCACCCCCAGTGCAGTAGGATAATTATTTAGTCTAAAATCTCCCTCTTTAAAGCACAGAGTTGTGTCTGTACCAAGAAATGCTAAATACCTTGTCTAAGATGAACATATGTTAATTATATACAGCATCACAATTGCTTTTGACAGAATTACAACAATATCCTGTCAGTCACAACAGTCTCCTCACTTAGATCGAAATCGAGTTCTTCCCTCTGTATGTGTCGTTCTGATATTTAATCGAGAGCAGGTTAGTTGAGAGATTGACAGCTAATGTGTTTGTCTATAAGGACATGTTTCTCATTCACACGGCCCCATTCAGAAAGCCTGCTATTACTTAAAAATTGTCCTGAAAAAAAAAGTCAACTTTCCAAATCACGTTTGTGCCTGCATACAAGAGCAGAGATAGTGTGCCATTGTTCAGAGTGAGATGTTGCGACAAGATAATTGCAAGGTGTGTCTCAATTCAAGTGTTTTTAAAGTCTGTTATTGAGCAGATTTGGCACCAAGCGCACAAGACATTAAGTACAGGAATTTGAACAATGCTTTGTTTTTCCCCTCTAAAATCTTTAACTAGTGTTTATAAGAATTCCATAGTTTGCGTCATTTTTGACACACTAACAAATAGTTTAAGTCGCTTTCTATAATAATTATATTATGATTGATTCATTTTGATTCAGCCCATATAACAGTTATTTGTACAGTTTTGAGGACTAAAACAAGGTTATGATGGTGCCCACATTTAATTGCATTTTAGTGAAAGGTCTTTCACCATATTCAAGGTTTTGGCCTGGATAGTTTTTTGGATTTGTTTTTGTTTTTTTTTAAATGTAGAGATACAGTTGTTTGACGCAGTTGCACGTCAAAAGTAAAGTTGACACACGACTGTTCTCTGAGCAGCAGATTGGCTGAAGTATGAAATTGGCCAATGGGTTGAAATGGATCTCTCAACGCAACAGTGAGGAATGTTTCTCCTCTACATAGGACGTCTGTCAGCAGCTTGTAAATCAGCCCAGCTGGAAGGCACGTCAGGAGAGCCACCAATCGGCCATGTCGAGGGTGACGGATCACTTTCCAGCACCCAGCCGTAATTCACATGTCATGTACACACGGGGTTTACAGAGAAGACACGAGTGCAAATACACAAGAAACTTAAGCCCGGGGACCTCCCCGTTGGTTTGATATACCGCAAACCCTGCCTACCTCTATCTGCGTACAGTTGTCACTTCATACGCTTACTTCAGACGATCACTGTGGCTTTGAGTCTGCAACATCAAAGAAGAGATCGTTAGTGGGTCACAATCACCTACAGTATTGCCAGAATGAACAATTACCAAGCAATTCAACAATTTCAATGCCAAGCAAGTGTGAATAAATAATGACTATTGTTGATTAGCTAGTTATTTATTAGTTGGATTATAATATAAATTGAAACAAACTCCAAAAAAAAAAAAAAAGTATAAAAATTCAGGTACAGTATGTAAATGTGTGCATTTTAGTTAAGAAATATTTAAATGATATACTGGATAGAATATTGCAGTTGAGAAATACTTATGAAAAGATAAAATCCACACATTGTGAGGTGAGACATAAAGTAAATTTTGGGCTTAAGTCTGTTTTCAAGATTCTTCTCTTTTCTTCTGATGTAATCATTCAGCAACAGTTCAGCTACTTTTAGATGCTCCGGATCTGCTAAACTTTTTGTTCTAACAGAAACAAGCCAATTACTTCATTGTAGCTTGTAATGTGAAACAATTATGCTGTATTATGATAGGTTTTTGCATAAAAAGCATCAGGTTATTTATAAGATTGCTCATTTCTAAAGTAGTGAAGTTGAGATCTGCAGACAGAGAATGACTGGAGTGATGTGTTTGTGTTGGTGGATGGTTATGACTCACTGCTTTGCAGTAAAAGTTAAAGGAAGCTCAAGTTCCTGTTTGAGCCAGCTTTGGCTCTTCACCTCTTTTTTCATGTAGCCCGTAGCCTTGACATCTCTCATTTTCTCTGAGTTATTTCATCCCCTCGTAGATTGATATTAAAGGTATCTGTCACACACAGCGCTTCAATGCCAGTCAGGGATATGGCACGCACACTGAGGTACTGATGCTTCGTGCTACATAGTAAGTCTTTGTGGTTACAGTACATTGGAGCTTTCAATGAATTATTGCTAATTTGATGTCACTTGAAATTATTACAGTGCTGGTTTTTTTTGTGCAGTGTCAAGAAAAATCCTGCTGTTGATACAAGTTTTTTTTTTTTTTTTTTTGAAGATTAGTTGACGCTAATTCAAGGACTGTAGAACAGCTATGTATTAATTCATTAATGACGCACACTATTGACAGCCCGGGGAAGTGCTGGATCCCTTTCTGATATTCAACACTTTTTGATGTGTGCAGTTAACAGTGTTAGCAAGTGTCAAGTTAGGCACTTAGCGTTAAAAGCTAACACGGTTTCCATTAATTTCACCCTCGCACGGCACTCAGGAGGGCCGCCCACCAGCCCCGGGCTTAATTAGTGTCTGATGGATTTATACATCAGTGTCATGTGATTAGCTCACCAATGAATGGGATTCACCCGCTTTGATAGCAGTAATCGCAGGGCTGCCAATGCAGCTTTAACCGAATTGATCTAAGCGTGTTGTTTGTTTTCAGTCTTTCTTTGGATGATTTGGTTGAGGGCCAAGATACAGCCCGTCTGCCACAATAGGCCCCGCCCCCTCTTTGCAAGTTTGAAATGTGAGCCACCCATGCCTCCCCTCCCCCTGCCCCACCGCCCTCTGGCAAAGTGGCCGTCGCATTGCATGGATGTGCGCGTGTGTGCGTGGGTTTGTATGAATGAATGAGGGTTTTAGGCATGTGGACATCACTTAGGACACCATACATCTGAGGTGAGAGGACATTTTCTGCTTTTTCTTCCTCTTTCTCTCATCTCTTTCCCTGCCCCCACGTCCCTCTCTTTCTCTCTCTCTCTCTCTCTCTCTCTTGCTTCTTTTTTTTTAACCCTTTTGAAACACAACGGTGTTTCCTGTTTATTTTGTGGTTTTGCACTGCAGACACTTTACAGGCTTGTCATTCTGTATGTGTGTGTGTCTGAAGTTTCGAAGAGCTTAACCTGATTCCCTGTGGGCTACGTCTTGGAGCAGAGGAGCCAGGTATAGCAGGAGCCCATTAGCACAGAACTCCATCTGTGATTGGCTTTGCACTGGAAACCCAGAGACCGCCGCTGAATAATTGATGTGCATTGTGCAGTCGCTGGACAGGAGAAGAGAGGAAAAACAGAGAGAGAGAGAGAGTCCCAGACAATCAGACAGAGATAGACAGAAAAGCTCGTAGATTTCTCACGGGTTCGTCTTCGCCTGCTGGTAAAATCCCATTTTCTCTCTGCAATGAGAAGACTGCGATGAGAGCCAGATCGCAAGCGTTGGTAAGTCACGTGACGGTCGGAGTGCATGCGGGCGAGTTGCAGGCAGGTGTATGCGCAAGTCCTGCACATGATCGAGTCGTAACAACTGACTGCGTTTGACCTAGTTCCTTCTCTCCCACACACACGCTCACACATAGAGGGTCAGAGTGGGCTTGATTATCTCCAGGAGGAGAGCTGACCTACTTGAGGCACAGTGTTTGTGTCAGTCCTTTAGCGGGTTGACATGAGCCTGGCGACAGCATGGCTCCAGCCGGTTACATGGAGAGTCTCTTCCTCTGTAGTGGCTACTGAGAGTGTGTGTTAGGTTTTTATGGCGCTGTAAATCATTGGGCAGGGGAGTGTATCTTTGCAGTGCATTAGAGGTTCTGTTGGATGGGCCGATTTGTGAGGGAATGAACCTGGAGATTTCTGTAAGTTGGGTAGGGGTGATGTCTGTGCCCCTGTATTTTTAGAAAGACAGTTTCATCTCTTGTGTTTCTACAACAGTGTCTAGGCACGATCCCTGGATATTTATAGTAAGTAGTTGTTTCTTGTAACTGCTACAGGGCGGCAGTTAAAGCGTCGTAAGGATAATATACTGCTTGAGCAAAGTCTACAGGTTCCTGTGAAGTTTTGTTAAAGCTCTCGGCCTCAGAGTACGTGCTGATGGGGAAATAAACAGCAGTTTGCTGAAATGAGGATCCTGCTGTTCATGTGTGAAACTTCATCCTCAGTGGTGAGGAGCTTTTAATAGCTCGGTGCTCTTTGCCATGTGTCGTTTGGGTTTGCTGGATTTACTTTAAATAAACATGCAAATGTTATATTAACACATTGGCGTACTAATGATTTACGCTAGTTAAATTTTCCTAAGCTGTCTAAAACTACACTAGTTTGTCTTTAGGTTAAGACAGTAAGCCATCTTTGTGTTTTCTCCATGCATTTTTTTTTTTTTGAAAGGTAGTATTTGGATATTAGATTGATTTATGGGTGTTGATTGTCTTATGTATAAAATGAATAATTACTAAATTTATAGAAGTAGTAAAATAGACTTTAATGTGTTATGAATTGCTGCATTTACAGTAATTGGCTTAGGTTACAAAAGAGAAGTCACAGAAATAACATGCATTACAGGTTATATTTTACAGCTTTAGCTGTTGTTCAACTGAGTGCGAAAAGCAAACTAGCAAATGCATATCATGAATTTTCCACAGACACTGATAAAGTGCCAATGCCCCAGTGCAAACATTTACAGTTGCCCTTAGTTACAAAGTGGATGCAAGGTAAACATCTGAAGAAGCGGGCTGTGTTAACAAACGAAACAAACCATAAACTGTCCGATTACTGCTGAAGCTTGTGATAGGATAGTTTAGATTTTAAATTCTGAATGGATGAGAGGTTTTCAAAGACGGTAATATAGAGATCAGGCTAGTGAACTGTGTTAGCTGGAGAAATATTAATTCTTTATATTATTAATTAATAATATTCATAATTATGGCTATTGTAAGAATTTTTTTTTAAATCATTGCATGCTGATCTTTTAATCTTATATATTTGTAGTAATTTCAGAAACATTTTACACACCCCCGTTCAGAAGAGTGGAGTCAGTAAGACTTTTTTTTTGGAAATAAATGATCAGCAGGGATGCATTAAATTGATTAAAAGTGATAGTAAAGAAGTTTATAATGTTACAAAATAATTATATTTCAAATAGTCTTTTGAACATCCTATTCATCATAGAATCCTGAAAAAAGTATAATACTTTTCAACAAAATATTGAGCTAACTGTGATAAGCAATTTTCAATTGTGATAGTAATAGGAAAGTTTTCTTGAGCACCAAATTATTATATAACAATGATTTCTGAAGGATCATGCAACACTGAAGACTGGGGAATGCCAAAAATTCAGCTTTGACATGACTGGAATAAATAGCATTTTAAAATACATTAAAATAGAAAATGGTTAATTTAAATTATGTTGGTAAGTTTACTGTAGAAATACACAACCAATGATATGAATGAACAGCTAAGATTGATGCACATGAACGGTGTATCACATTCATCCTCTAAATCATCACAATCACCGTTTTAATCGTCTGTGCCTGAATTGTCTTGTCATAAAGACCTGTTATGAAGTTTCCATTAGTAATATAGGGTAGTCATAGTCTGTAGGAAAAAAATGTTGACGGTTGAGTAGCGATATACTTGTTGATATGACTAATTTGATATTTAGATGTTTCCTCATACAGTGACAAATGTGTTAGTCATATGAAGCGTCAGCACATTTTTCCAACTGTAATTAAAATGATGTGTCATGAGAGACTGTGGTGTATTTTTGGACATATTTGGATTTGTAGATGTTGGAATGTCATTTTAGAATCATTCAAAAGAATCAAATTCTCTTCGTTAATGCTTTTAAATGTAACATTCACTTTTTAAATAATACTATTATTGTGTAAAACCATAATTCTAGATTACATTTGAGTTGCTTAGCTTGAGATTTCTGACAAATGTGCAAGCACCTGGAATATTTCAGCAAATGCATTGATATTTAGATCCACTGAGATGAGAAGTCAGTGTTTCGCACAGCAGGCCGGAGCAGAACCAGGGTTAAGAGTCTCGTTAAGTCCCATCAATTCAACCAGGACATCAGTTCACCCATTGATGACGTCAACTCTGCTTACTGATACTATCTTGTCTTAATATTTCTTTGCCCCCTTGAGTAAAATGTTGAATTTGAACCCTACAGAAACCACCACCTGCAGGAGATGTCAGAGTGACACAGGTACTCTTCTGTGTTTTAGCATTGTTTGGCTTGTGAAACACATCTAGTGGAAAGCTCTCTCTCCTCCTCTCTCTTCATCATCACCCTGGGCATTCATTCAGCTTTTTTTATTCATTCGTACGCAGTCACAGGAGATGAATCACGATGACGCAAACACTTTTAATGTGCTTCCTTTGTTGTGGGGGGTCATTGGCTTCTGACTGAGCATCCATACCTGTTTCACAGACGCATGGGCAGCACTGTCATCTCAGATGATCCTGGGATTTTCTCCCATCATCTTGTAGGTTTACGGCTCAGGTTTTCAGCTTTTCTCCAGACTGTGCAGCTCATTGAACAGGAATGACGTCCCATTTTGCGCTGTTTTATGTTTAAAACAAAGCCTTCATCCATGTGTCACTCACTTCTAGGGCTGCCTTGTCACGTGCCAGTCTTTGTCAGCTCTTCTCCGTTTCATTGCAGTCATTCATTCCCATTTAAGCCGAATCTGTTGCGACAATGCACTGTGCTTTAAATTCGCTTCCAATTCAAAAGAGCATCAAGCTGTTTGGATTCTCTCAAAAAGACAGCAGAAAGTCAGCGAGCGCCCATTGTGCGGATGTTACTGCGCTGTAGGAGGCGCATTACATCTGTCACTGACAGAAGCAGACAACGATCTGATCGTTTATTTATGCATTCAAATGAGAAATATCACTTTCATCTGTTCGAGCAGCTACTCTGTGGTTGTGTTTGTGGAAATCTGTGTGAAGTGTTTTAATCTGACTGTGTGTGGGTGTGTGTTGTGCCAGAGAGTGTCCTGAATGGTTAGGTCACCCGGTGTGAGCGGAGGTCACTTTGTAGCCTGTTAGCCTCAGTTAGGGGTTAATAACAATGACTTGTGGGAGTATGTGTAGACTGCACTCAGGTTCAGTGCTGGCCTTAATTAAAATGTGAGCCTCTCGTATGTGAGGACCTGCTCTGTGTCATTAGTTAATAGTAGTGTGCTGCCTGAGCACATGCCTGCTATACTGCCTTTCACTGGGAGTGGAGGGAAGACTGTTTCCATAGACTTCACCACAACACAGTGCTTTGTTACAGTTAGAGCATCTCTATTAGCAGGCCCAAATGGAATCTGCTGCCATTTTCCCTTTTTTCAACATACTCTGTGAATAAGAAGCATATAGGACATAGATTGCCAAGATATTTAAAGCTACAGTGCGTAACTTCAGGCGGTCTGTGGTTAATAAACAAACCTGTATGAGTCTTGCGGAAGAACATTGTAGCCAGAGCTTCTTCTCTGTTTATGTCTATGGCGAATCACACAGGTACCAGGCTATTCCGCAGCAGTACCTACATGAACCATGTTACGGACTGCAGCTTTAATAAACGGACATGTAATTGGAATTTGTAAAACTTTGTGGTTGATTGGTTGTTTTTTTTGTTTTGTTTTTTGCAAAAAAGAACACATGCCACTTAGTTAGTCAAGTATGGATATTACTAACACCAGTAATAATAATAAAACAAACAAAAAGATCAAAAAGATTTTTTAACTGAGAATTTTAGCTCTGGCATGCTGTTTCCTTGTATACACCGTTATTAGCTTGTTTTTCTAGTCTTTTCTTGTATTCCTTTCACAAACCTGCATTTTTCTGGCGTGTGTGTGGCGGTATTACACAAATCTCTATGAAGGCTGTTGGGAAGTTCAATTTTAAGCTGCTTACACTCACTGGAAAAGACCTGCATTAACAGATTGAAGTATTTAGGATGGATAAATTTGAGGTATTCGTAAAAATTAGGATGAGGAAACATTACTTTCAAATAAACTGGTTATCTGCAACTTGAACTAAATTCATAATATTTTTTTTTGTTTGTATTTAGTTTTTTTCATTGCATGAATGACTTGAAACCTTTGCATAAATGCTAGTTTGTCATGTCATAGCTTTTAATAAAAACAGCTTTTAACAGGTCCTACAGTGGTCTCTATTTCCCATGGCCAGCATCTGCTGTTGGATTTCTCTTTGGTGGTTTTTCTAGGTCAGGTAAGGTGCTGTGATGATTAGTGAGGTGAGGATGAAGGGCAGACACAGTATGGCCATGCGGACAAGCAGGGTTGCGTATTTTCACTAAGTGGTCCAGGAAGGTCAGTCGACATGTCTGCCAATTCACTGTGGCATCAGTCTGAGACTCTCACGGATTCACAAATTGAGAGTGAGGGTGAGAGAAAAGGTCTCTGAGGACATTTGAAAATATGGCTTGTGTTATGAATTCCAGCCACATTTTATGTTCTAGACATCCTCAGGAGGTTTGAAATTTTTCCACTTTCCAAAGCTGCACTAGTCAAAATTCCAATGTATTCTGTCAGTATGAAATGGATAAGACATAGACTGTGTTATTCTTTTAGTAAGGTTTGTCCTTTGGCAGAAAATAAGACATTTAGCTTTAAGTAGGGCTACATAATCGAATTTCTAATCGCGATTACAATTATGGATGCCACAATTACATAATCGTTCAAATCGGCAGTTAATCGTTCAATGTCCACTGATGTTAATCATCTGCGTGCTTAAGATGCTTCTTTTCTTTCTACATGTCATCTTAAGGGTTTTTCCATTGTTTTAATTTTAATTTAAGTATAACATCATTATACCGTTCATATTTTTAGAATTAGAAAAATTATTATTAGAAAAATCCAAGATGTTGAATGAAATCAAAGAAAAATTGACTGAAAGTAAGCTTAAATTCCAGGAGTGAAGTTTATCGATTAAAGATTTTTTGCGTGTAGTGTGTTTGATCATATATATATTGGAGTTTTAGTTTAGGAACATGCTAACATTAACATCAATTGGAATCAACTAGCAGAGTGCTATTTATATAGGTGTGTTTTTTATGTAGATTTCTTGAATCAGTCACTTATGAGGTCCCGTTTCATTTAGGATGCTGCCTGTGTAGGTAGTAGGACAGTATGGCAGCTCAATAGATTTTTGGAACAAAGCCTTTGATTAAACAGTGACGTTTCTTCTTGATTTTAGTTCAACTCCCTTGTCCAAACCACCTTTCACTGGCGTCTACCTTTTATTAGCAACATCATAATCAAAAAGCTCATAATGAGTCATTGAAGCCAGTAAAACCGAGAGTTTGGCTGAGAAGGGGTGCTGGCAGAGATGAAGCAGCCAACCTGAGAAGGAGCGACAGGCGAAAATTCTTGGGGCCGCTTCAGAAGCGATTTGGGTAACTGGGGGTGACCTGGATTCCCTACATACCGGATCATTTGGGGATTTACCCTGGTCAGTTATTCAAAGCCTACTAAACCTGCTTGGAGAGCCTCTTCTCTAGACAAAGAGCAGACAGGGAGGGGGGTTGGTTTGTGTAGTGTCTGTCTCTCTGGTCTGTTTTGCCAGAAGTCTATAGAGCCACAGGCTGTTGTCCCCTCAGTAAGATGGTTTCTGCTGCAGTCTGGCACCTCTAGAAACAGCAGAACATGGCTAATATGACTCACAGAGCTTGTATGGATTGCACAGATCTTACAGTGTTAGCAAATGTTGATGTCTGCTACTTTGGAGTGCAGTCATTTTTTAGAGTGACAGAATTCTCTTAAAATTATTGATCATATTTAGGATTTAGGGATTTTAAAGAGGGTTGTGTTTTATTGTAGTTAAAAAACGTAATGGAATTTTTACTGTTTTATTTTTATTTTGGCTTTACAGTTTAGTCATTTAGCTTTTTTTATTTTATTTGTACTTTTTTATATTAATGCACTAACTTTGACACTAAAATATACTGATATCATCTAATAATATATCTGATATCATCTAAAAATGTTTAATATTACTGAATTTTAAATGTGGGTATCAAGTTTTAGAATATGGCACATATTAAAAACATTTGTGATCCTTTTTTTTCTATTTAGTTTATTTTAGAGTCAGTTTTCCAGCTTGTGTTTTAATTAACAACATTAACTCAAATGTTTGACTAATTTTTAGTTTTTGTTAACAGTAACACTGGAATCACCGCCCACCTTTTCTTCAAAAAAGTATGTATTTATATTGACATTTTAAGTGTTTTATGATGACACAATATGAGACTGTACACTGATTTGTAAGCACTGTTAATGTCTTTGTTCTCACCCTGAAATGATTTCTTACACTGTGTTTAACAACGTTTTTGAAGCTGCTGTGTTGTGATAAATGGCACACTAAGTATGCTAAGTCTCAGACTGTATTAGAGTCTGGCTGGTGCAAGCAAACCTCAGTTTTATTGTCTGGCATGGCTTTGTGAGAGCTATGCTCTGTGTTGGTACTCATCTCTTCCTGCTGGGATCACTGCCTGGTGCCCTCCGCTGTGAGCCAGCCCTGCCACCATAATGCCCGCTGACATAGACCCAACACACAGCCATGCCACCGAAATGCCCATTGCCACAGAGCTACAGTAGCCCACTGCCAACTTAACACTCAACACAACCCTTTCTGGAGCAGGTGTCTGGCAATGCGAGCAGAACTAAATGAGGGAAGGGAAGCAGATGAAAGGAAAACGGAGACTGAGAGAGGCATTTTAAAACAGGGAATGAAAGAGAAATGTGATTAATGCCGATTTACTGGTGAGTAAGGATTCATGATGATATTTGTTAGAGAAACTTTCCTTTTGGTCCTCTCTGCTGCTGTTTGCTAATGCTGTAAAATACAGTGGGATGTAAGGACAGCATGGATTTAAAAAAATGAAAAATAATAATAAACCATGCACGATTTTGTCCAGTTTAAGTCAAATCATTCTAGGAAAGCTTCTCTGTTCCTCTGCGCTTGCGCAGTCGTCTACTTGCACGACAGGAGCTCTATGCAAGCGTGACTACTGCGAATTAATTAGATGTCTTTTGTCTTGAAATTCCTCCAATCTTGAGACATTTTGTTCTGCTGCCGGTGTTTTTTTGTGTGGCAGGGTTTATGCAAAATATATTGTATGTACTCTCAATGATATCTTTTCCATTACTGAAGCAAATGAGCTTAATATTGGACCAAAAATCAGTGCATCCATATTGATGAGAGAAATCTTGTTACAGTAAACGTTACGTGTTAATATGACAACACGGCCCCGTGGGTAGTGGTGGAGGCGATGATGTTTGCGGGAGAAGTGGTGTAGCTGTATTCAGCAAGGTGAGAGGGATATTGTGCGCTGCTGGAAGGTGACGTGTTGATTAGCTTGTTTTTCACTGAGTTTACTGGTTGAATCGCAGGCAGGAGAGCTCCAGTCTTTGTTACGTGTAGGAGGCATGCTGGGCGGGGAACAACAGTTGAAAATTGGCAGGCGGCGTCTGGCTGTAACCTGTCATATGAGCTCTAAGTTGGTCTTTTGTGAGAAAATAGCAGTTGCCAGCATGCAGAGGTAGTGATTTAGCTGGCCGATAAGCTCTCTGTAATGGCAGGGTAGAATAATTCTCATTGAAGTAGGTGGGTGATTCTAGCCTCCCGCTCCAATCCTGCTGGGACGGTTTTCACGCCTGTCGCAGAGAGGTGAGAAGCGTTCTCTTTGAAACAGACCCCTTTGATATATTTACACACACGTGATTTTCTCACTGAAATAGTGTGTTTGAACTCGGAAGGGAAAGTGCGTCAGGTGTCGCTGGGATATTGAATAAGTTAAAACCGTTTCTTGGAAGAACTCCAGTTCCGATTCTGCAATGCATTAAGGGCCCTTGAATTTTATTCGGAAATGGTTATTAATACAGGCATTAAATGACTAATGTCGCACAAATATGAATGAAAATTCCACTCCATTACTTCCATATCCTCCTGTGCTTCCAAACCTCTTTGACCTTCTGTCTTCCTTGGACCACAATAATGATGTTAGGTCACAGTCCTTTTCCAAACAAAAATGCCAACCAGGGTCTGTCCAACTCAAAAAAATGACAAAAATCACCATAAAGTATCAAAAACTGTTCCATACAACAACATTGTGTGAGGAACTGATTGAAATAAATCCCCACCACCTTACTTCTCAAATCTCATTTGAGCATTTTCTACACGTTAAGTCTGGAATGACATGAGAGTGAGTAAATGATTTTTGTGCAGACTGTGGTAAATAAGACTGCAGTGTGTGTTTTTCAGGAGCATTTGTGCTGGTTTACATTCCCCCAGCAATAAAGGCACAGGAGACAGCTGAGCAGTCTTCATAGTCATTACTGACTGATCGATTTAGAGAGGAAAGAGCCAAGACAGACGTCTGTCTCTCTGCACCAGACTCCGAGAGAGAGAGAGAGAGAGAGAGAGATTCTTTACTCTTGACACCACCCTCTCTGTTCAAATAGCCGTAGCAGGGTTTTTTTTTTTTTTTACTCCTCTACTGTCTGTGATGTCGATTTAGAGAAGAAAGAGGGGTATTGTTCCATGTATGAATTCGTCTTAGGGGAAAGAGAATATTTTATAAGGTCCCTTGCAGAATCTGTTTGATGGCAAAGGAAGACTAGAGGTGCAGCACTAGTGAAACAGTTCCTGGCTTTTGTTCTTGTTCTGTCGGTGTGTGATAGTTTTTTTGGACAATGTTTTTTCTCCCTTGTTCTCTGTGAGCAGCTCTGAGTCATTCTATGCAACAGGCACCTTTTTCATTTTGGAAAGGTGATTTATTTTTTTTATTTTTTTAAGGACATTGCTGTATGACTTTAAATATTCTGCCAGAGTAAGAATGTCTTTAGGTGCTTAGAAATTGCATTGTGTCACCTCAAGTTAAATTATTATTTCGTGGCGTTTCGAACATGTGACTTTGGAAATGTGGTGAGGTGGAACATTTTAAAAAAGTGTCACCATTATTTTTTTTCTATTTTATATGATGAGTTGAATATATGGGGTATTTGTCAAATGTTAATCTTGTCAAGCATGTAAAAGGATCCATTCTGGAAATAATGAGTAGAACATGATTTAGAATGATTATTTGATTATGATGATCAATTTAAAGTAAATAAGTAATGTGATTAGTTAACCTGGATTTGTATATATAAATGTGTTTCAGTGCTAAGCATTTGAAACCCAATTTTTAAACAAATATGTTAAAGTTAAAACACTTCATAGCAGTTGTTTGTGTTTAGTGCACTTTATCAGATACTAAAATGGTACTCTTGTCATAGAATGACTCAGCTAGTATTGAGTATTTATCTAAACAGTGTCACTTGGAAAGTATAAGGACCGTTTGTATGAAGAGCACTTAAATGCAGCACTCGTGTTTCAGCCGTGTGCGGCGTGTAAAATCGATTAGACCAGGATCTGGCCACATGCCAGCTGCTGCCATCCCGAACCGACTCCATCACCATGGCGAGAGGCTCGTTTTGTCACCCCTCTCAGGAGTAAAGTGCTGCCAGCCCAGGACACATCACCGGCATGATTTACTGTCCTCGGCACTGATTCTCATCTCCCATTTCTCTCCCTTTCTCTCCCCGTCCTCCGTCATCCTCCCTTCACGAGAGGAGAAGACAGGTATTCTGTGGTAGTATCACAGCTTAAAGTGCACTGCGGATGAAAAGCATATGATCTTATGAGAAGCATACTGACAAGCTATTAAAGAGGATCCCGAGCATGCTCGTGCTGCTGCTGTTATTGTAGTGACCTCTAGTGGTAAAGACGTAAACCGATTACGATTTTGGCATTTGGTTAGATTTGAACTGTAAAAAATACTGACATTCAAACATAAATGAAACCTGAAATTGTCAACGTGTTTGGGTCATATGTGCTAATACTTGGCAGTAAGATTTGATCATATCAATAGCAATCTGAAGATAAAATAACCAAGATTGCGGTTTAGACAACAAGTGTTTTGTCTCCGTGTCAAAGATCCTTTCTAAACTCTCTTTCTCTTTGTCTGTCTCTTTCTCTCCAGCTCTCCTGTCATCCTGGTGCGAGGAGCTGGGACGGCTGCTCTTGTTGCGGCATCAGAAGAATCGTCAGAGTGATCCACCGGGCAAAGTACCCTTGCAGCCGCCCATGAACTCCATGAAGCCCTCGCTCTCACACGGGTCAGTACCCAGACAAAACTCTGTTCTAAGCAGACACTCGCTTGAGCCCTTCCAAGCACTGTTAAACTTCCAGCAGTCTTGCCCCCTTCTCAGAATTTCCTCCCAGTGCACTCATCCAGCACACAATTGTTTGTTTTTATGTGGCATGTGATCTTGAAGACAAGGCTTTTCCAAGAAGCCATTGACCAAGCTTTCATTAACAGCGCTGTAAACATGGCATCACTGAAGGCTGTGCAGATGAAATTCATTCTCACAATGTTCCGAACAACGGCAGATAAAAACATGATATCATAACTAGCATTTAGGTACGTCAACTAGAAGTTAATAGAGATTGATAGATTGCCAGAGAAAACACTGAGGAAGTTCACTAGATTAGTGTTGTTTAATAGAACATTTTGTGCTCCAGGGCTGGTGATTGGCCACTTTCGCAAACATTACAGCTTCTTTTTCATGGAAAAAATAATGTTCTTTAGTCAATAGGGAGCTTTTCTTTATCGGGCTGTGTTGGAGTCAGCTTTACTCTTTCTCAACACATGTTTGATGCCCCTGATCTCACATTGCTGTTTGAACGCTGTTTTATAGTGATGGGTCCTTTCCATATGACAGTGTTCCCTGGCAACAAAATGCTAACCAGGCCCCGGGCTCGCTGTCGGTAGTTACGACGGTGTGGGGAGTTACCAATACATCACAAAGTCAGGTGAGTCACACGTATAGTGTCACTGTATGAAAAGAGTAACAATGATAACATTGATCTCATGACAGATGTTGCTTTTGATCTAGGTCTTGGGTAACCCCATGGCCAATACCAACAATCCCATGAACCCTGGAGGGAATACTCTAGGGACGAGTATGTCAGGCAACAACCCAGGGATCAACTCGCCTCAGTTCCCTGGCCAACAACAGCAGTTTTCAGCCAAAGGGGGATCCAACCAGGCCTACATGCAGCAAAGCATGTATGGGCGTCCAGGGCACCCGGGAGGAGGAGGGTTTGGTGGAAGGTAATTTTTCAAGCATTAGAGATGCCTTTCCAGACAGGATGATGGGAAGTTGTTTGACAAAGTTGTTTTGCATCACTTTGGGAGATTCAATAAGCTATAGAAGAGTCTCCCATTAGTGATACTTGACACATGGTTTTAAAGCCCAGCCAACACTCAGTTCAAGGATGTTTTTCTTGAAAGGGATGATATCACTTTCTTGCTGTGCCAAGTGCAAATCCAGGAAAGACTTATGTGGCCTTCCAACAAGTTTTATTCCAATAAATAGATTTTTTGACTGTGAAAGATGTGATGTAGATGTAAACGTGTTGTGAATCGCTTCTGCTCAGTTACCCAGGTGGGCCAAATGCTCCGAGTGGCATGGGCATGCCGCCTCATACACGACCGCCATCTGATTTCACCCAACCTGCCGCTGCTGCCGCTGCAGCCGCCGTCGCTGCCGCCGCTGCCACCGCAACAGCTACTGCCACAGCAACCGTGGCAGCCCTGCAAGAGACCAATAAAGACATGAACCAGTACAACCAGGTTGGACCCTCACTGGTTTTGGCTTCTTACCCTACCCTGGGTTTCTAAATGAGTCCTCTTATTCATCTGAACTGCCGTTGGTCTTCTCCACAGGTCTGCTCCTCTTTCCAGATGGGGCCTACGCAAGGCTACAATAACCAGTTCATGAACCAGCCAGGGCCCCGTGGGCCCCCGTCCATGGCTGGAGGCATGAACCCAGCTGCTATGGGTGGTGGCATGAATAGCTCCAACATGAGTGGCCCGCCAATGGGTATGAACCAGCCCAGGGGCCCAGGGATGGGGCCCTTCGGTGGCCATGGCCAAAGGATGCCTCAACAGGGTTACCCTGGACCCAGACCTCAGTCCATGCCCATGCAGGGCACCAAGAGGCACTATCCAGGAGAGGTAAGACCACCAATGGTTAAAATAGACCTTCAGTAGATATTTTGTATTGGCTATTTGTGTTGATGAACCAACTGTTTTTATTTTCACAGCCTAATTATGGAGGCCAGCAGTTTGGACCCAATGGCCAGTTTCCCAACCAGCAGGGACAGTACCCTAACCCAAACGCTTCTAGACCTCTTCCTTCACCCAATTACCCTGGGCAAAGGATGCCAGGACAACAGGGCTCTGGCCAGTACCCTCCTACTGGGGTAGCCATGGGCCAATACTATAAGGTAAATTCATATTGCTAGGTCTTTGCAATGTTAGAAATGTTCTTGAGGAAATTGTGTAATTTGGCTCACACTTTGGAAGATGCCACATTCAGTTTAAACTTGCAAGTTTACTTTTGGTAGGTAAAAGAAAATAAAATAGTAATAGCAACTATCTTGATTTCTTGCTTTACATTTTGTGTGCTCTTTCTAATTTCAGCAAGAGCCATTTAATGGTCAGAACAACAATTTCTCTGGAGGTGGTTATGGGTATAATCAAGGAAATGGGGTAGGTGGTGAAACTATACACAATTATGTGTAATCTTCCATTTGTATTCAGGGTAAAATATACAGATTTGCTGTATATTTAGTGACTCTATTCAGTAATCATGTGTGTCTTTGGTTAAAGCCTCCTCGGCAGGTGGTGAACTACCCCCACTCGCCGGTTCCTGGGAACCCCACGCCACCCATGACCCCAGGAAGTAGTATACCGTACATGTCACCCAGTCAAGATGTCAAGCCCCCGTTTCCTCCAGACATGAAGCCAAACATGACTTCTCTGCCTCCACCTCCAAGTGAGTCACGCACAAAAAAAAAAAAAACCCACACACGACCGTTTCATTGCATTGATCTCGACTCTGTTCATATTACAAACTCAGTCACAGTCTATCAGAATAAACCCCCGAGAACCCTTTGATCTGCCACCTGCAGCTGAGTGGGAAAAAAAGCCCCATTGAACATTTATCTGAGATTCATGCATTTTTCACATCCACTCAGAGTTCATTCATAATATATGTGCTTCGGTGAGAAAGGGTGAAACTAGGTGAGGTGAAAGCCAAACTTGAAAGCATCTTACACACTGATACTATGGTCTACTTGGGAAGACTATGAATCCATCTAATCTTAATGTTTGTTCCTGTAGCCAACCCCAACGAGGAGCTGCGTTTGACGTTCCCTGTGAGAGATGGAGTGGTGCTGGAGCCCTTCAGATTAGAGCACAACCTGGCCGTCAGTAACCACGTCTTCCATCTGCGCCCCTCCGTCCACCAGACGCTCATGTGGAGGTGTGCATGTTACTGCTCTAAACTGTGCATGCTCTTGACAATGACATCCTAAATATTTTAAGATCTTTCTGTCATCATTTACACACGCTCAAGTTTTTCCAAACTTGTATATTTCTCTTTCTACCGTGGAAGCAGAAGCAGATCGTTCATGCTTCTCGTTTTAAAAGAATAAAAGTGAATGATGATTCAATGCTATCAGTCTCCAAAAATGATAAAAGACGAGCACTACAAAAGCACAACTTCTGATGCTGCATTTTTCACTAGATTTGAATATATACATAGGAAAATGTGTATACTTTTTCTTACACAAAGTTATTGCATGACCTCAGAACATGCACTTGTGTTTAAAAGTTTGAGGACAGTAAGATTTTTTTTATTTATGGAAAGTCACCATTCACTTTCATTAAATGCAACATAGCAGTGTGAAGATTCTGCAGACTGTCTTATGTGCAGAATGAGTTGGAACGTTATGAGGCCTGTTCCATTAATACTACACCCTTCACCTCATGACCAACAGATCTGATCTGGAGCTGCAGTTTAAGTGCTATCATCATGAGGACCGACAAATGAACACCAATTGGCCCGCATCCGTCCAAGTCAGTGTCAATGCCACCCCACTCACTATTGAGAGGGGCGACAATAAAACATCCCACAAACCCCTGCACCTAAAGCATGTGTGTCAGCCAGGGAGAAACACCATCCAGATAACGGTCACAGCCTGCTGTTGTGTGAGTATTCCTCCGTTGCTCTTCAATAATGTATAGTCTGTCATTTAGTGGCCGTGTCGGGGAGCTGTTATACAGCATGTGATATGAAATCAGATAACACTGATTTGATGCAGCTTCTGTTCTCTGCCTTCCCACTACATTTGCTGGTATCAGTTTAATGCTTTCCTGTCTGAAAGCTGAATGGTACAGATACTGTATCGTGTAAAGGATATTCTGATGTGAAGATGCTTGCGAGCGGGTTGTTACATGTTTGGTCTTGTTGCAGTCGCACTTGTTCGTGCTGCAGCTGGTCCATAGGCCATCGGTGAGATCGGTCCTGCAAGGGCTCCTCAAGAAGAGGCTCCTTCCTGCCGAACATTGCATTACCAAAAGTAAGTAGATGCTGCATTCTTTGGAATCTGTGGATGTCTGTCACCATGTATTATCATCTTCATCAACCCCTAATCTTTGCAATGTCTCTTGTCTGTTTTCCTGCAGTTAAAAGGAACTTCAGTAGCGTAGCAGCCTCCTCTGGGAATGCCACACTAAATGGAGAGGATGGAGTAGAGCAGACAGCCATCAAAGTGTCCCTCAAGTGTCCAATCACATTCCGACGGATCCAGCTCCCTGCTAGGGGACATGACTGCAAACACGTGCAGGTACACATCATTAAAGTGTTCTTAATCATGTTCTTGTTTTCCCAAGAAAATAAAAATCTAAAGATTAATTTCCAGAATAAAAATGTTTTTTGTCAGCTAAACCTCTTACACCTAAAATGTTTCCTTGAAATAATAAGTGAATATTTCAATAATTTAACCACATTTTCACGTTCACGGGCCTCTGTTGTTGTTGTTTAGTGGTCACATGTCATGCATGTGAACTTTAATGACTGAATTAATTATTCACAAACCTTATAGTTCTGTCATGAACAATTTGGAAAATCCTGATTTAAGATAATAATTCCTTATCAGAGTCACTGTAATAAATGTTGAGGTTTATGCTTGTAACAAGCTAACCTGTAAAGTTTTTACACATTTGTCATATGTGACCCTGGAACACAAAAACAGTCTTAAGTCACTGGGGTAAATTTTTAGCAATAGCCAAAAAAAAACAAAAAACATTGAATTTACAAAACTACAGATTTTTCTTTAAAGGGGGGGTGAAATGCTCGTTTTCACTCAATATCCTGTTAATCTTGAGTACCTATAGAGTAGTACTGCATCCTTCATAACTCCAAAAAGTCTTTAGTTTTATTATATTCATAAGAGAAAGATAGTCTGTACAGATTTTTCCCGGAAAAACACGACCGTCTGGAGGCGTGATGTGTGGGCGGAGCTAAAGAATCACGAGCATCAGTAGACTTTTTTTGATAGCGTTTGGAAGCTGTGACATTACGTGAGGACAAAACCAACCAAAACAAACCATGGCTAACAGTCAGATTCAGCGTATATTTATGATCCAGAATCAGATCCAGAGGCTGAAATTTAACAAGAGCAGCAGCAACAACAGCGTCTCTATGTGGTATGTACTGAAACTGTATATATTTGCTTAGCGGTTTTGGAAAATGACTAAGTTCCACTTTGTCGTCTTATTTTTTATTTTTTTTTAAGCTGTAACTTACTTGTGGGAAGTGCAGTTTGATGACAACATCGCATGTTGTTTACTTGATGTGCTTACACGCCGATAGCTAAGTTAACAACACAGAGATATTTGAAGCCATTTCACTCACCGCCTGCGGTTCCAACACACGATTGTGACCCTTTTTCGTTGGGACTGCATTATCCTTAAGAAATAAACGATGTGCAAATCCGTCGTCAAACTGGGCATTGTTTGTAAAACAAGCATCTTCGAAATGCAGGGGAACAAACAAAAACACTTGCACAACTCCGTTGATGCTCTGTAAAAATAAACTCCATCCACTGGTCCCTTAATGCTGTTTCTCTTTAGGTAATCTGTGCAGGGTTTTCTTGCCCTGGCAACCAAAAACACAGTCCTTTTGTGACATTTCGCGACGCTCTCGCTCTGATCAGTGAAGTCTGTTGTGCTCTCATTGCTCTGCTATACGGGAGCGCGCGCTCTTCCGGGAGAAGTGCCCTCAGGACCCATATAAGGAAATTCCGCTCCATCTAACGTCACACAGACCCATACTCGAAAAAAACTTTCCGAAACTTGTGACAAACCGGAAGAGGTGTTTTTGGAACAAAAATACTCCTTCAAACGTACAACTTAATTTTTGAAACTTTGTCCATGTTTAGCATGGGAATCCAACTCTTTAACAGTGTAAAAAACTCAGTATGCATGAAATAGCATTTCATCCCCCCTTTAATGACAAAATCATTACGATATTAATTATAGATCATGTTCCATGAAGATATTTTGTAAATGTCCTACCATAAATATCTCAAAACTTAATATGCATTGCTAAGAATTAATTTGAACAACTTCAAAGGCTATTTTCTCAGTATTTTGATTTGTTTGCACGATCAGATTCCAGATTTTCAAATAGTTGCATCTCAGTCAAATATTGTCAGATTCTAATACATCAATGGAAAACTTATTTATTCAGCTTTCAGATAATGTATAAATAAAAATTTAGAAAAATTGACACTGGTTTTGTGGTCCAGTGTCACATATGACACATGTGTAAAAACTTTTTAGGAAAAAAATATATATAATGCTATTTTCCCTCTTGAATACATTTTCCTCATTTTAAGGATGTTAAGACCCATTTCAACAAAACAAAAATACTGATTATGATCATTGTACTTTTAGATTATCACTCATTTGCGTTATGTAAATAAATGTGTTTGGGAATTTCCCACATCATCAATGCAAAATTTGTGGCAAGTGTGTGAATCAAAACAAAGTGTGCGAAAACCCCACAATCCCATGCCACTGTTACTGCAGTTCTATATATATATATATATAGATTGAATTAACATTTCATTTTCTGTTGCAGTGCTTTGACTTGGAGTCCTATCTGCAGCTGAACTGTGAGAGAGGAACGTGGAGATGTCCTGTATGCAAGTACGTTGCAAACCACACAAGAATTGTTTTGGGCAGCCAAATAAATGTGATCCGCTGTTCCTCTTGGCAGTGTGTTTAATATGTTTCGGTCTGTCCCCAGTAAAACAGCATTATTGGAAGGGCTGGAGGTGGATCAGTACATGTGGGGAATTCTCAATGCGATTCAAAAGTAAGTTTATCACTCAAAAATTGGATCTCACAGTTATTCAGTAAGAGCCCTGTAAAAACGCACCTGAGATATGATTGTTAAATTATAAACATCCCATTATTGGCAGTCATGAATGTTGTTCTTGCAGTTCGGAGTTTGAAGAGGTCACCATCGACCCTACGTGTAGTTGGAGGCCAGTGCCCATAAAGTCAGACATTCATATAAAGGAGGACCCAGATGGCCCTCTGGCCAAGCGTTTTAAAACCATGAGTCCCAGTCAAATGATCATGCCTAATGTGTTGGATATGATCGCCCAGCTGGGTCCCGGCCCTTCACCCTACACCCCCCTCCACCCTCAGCACGGAGGAAACAATGGCGAATATGGGGGCCAAGGTAGAGGTCAGCACCTGTTCAGATTCTCTGTTCTTTCCTTTCTGTCTGTCTCATAAAACAGTGCTTAGCGTTTTACAAGCTTCATTGTTTAGGTATGCCTGATTTTTTTCCCTTCAATCGTAACAGTCAGAAGAACTTGCGCCTGTGAGCTCTTAATAGGCTGGTTTGCCATCCAAGCTGTCTAAACCTCTCTAGCTCTTTGTTTCGGTGATTCTGAGGTCATCGCTCCTCATTGCTGTTTCTCTGTTTTATGCATCAGGCAATAGTTACCAGGGCCATGGAAACTTTGACTTCTCCCACAGTAACTCTGGTGGCGGAACTCCCATGAATGACTTCATGCACGGACCCCAGCTCTCACATCCTCCAGACATGCCCAACAGCCTCATGGCCCCCGACAAGCCTCTCATCCACGGCATGCCCGACTCGGTAAATCACTTCATACCCTTAGGTTTCCAAGCTACAAGAGCTGATGTTTGAGACATATTTTACTCCAAGATAGAGACCCCCTCACAATCTCCTAAAAAAAAAATGTAGGTCCAATGATACTAGAGTAAAATGATGCATTTAAAAAATAAAAAAAAAGGTAGTGGCTAATGCAGTTCAATGTCATCATTTGCTATAAATTTTTTAATGATATCGACACGCATACATGTGTGTCAGGCATTAGAACAAATCTCATTGGTTCTTGAGCATCACATGCAGGTTTGGGCTTCCATGTTTACCAAATGTACTGTGCGTTATGTATATATGTTGATCATTGTATAGAAAATAAAAATGGAATCTTTTTATAAAGTGACCATACTTGGTTTAAACTGCTCAGTCATAAGGGATTTCTTGTATAAAGCCTTCATAACCTTTTTGAATATTTTAAGTTTCAGTTACCTGGACTTTCAGGTTACATTAAAATATCATTATTATTAATAAGGGATGAAGCTGTAGTTTGTCGAAGAAAACTGTAACATGCTGTGTCAGTATGGTAAACTTTGTCTGAAAGGTTTGGTCCCTAATTCATCTCTTTTAAAGCCTCACTGCTACAGCTATCAGAGCACGTATACACCTCCAGAAATAACTTAAGAAAATTACTGTCAGACTTTCCTATTGGCTTACCACTTCAGTACTGCCATTAACAACATTATATTTAATACTAACATGATGTGTTTTAAAATAAACGTCTCATATTTTACACCTGCTGTGAGCAAGTCTCTTCTAATCAATCTACATACAGGTCTGTTTTTGTGTTGATTTCGAACTTGAAATATCTAAATCTCCCCAGAAGTATGTAAATGAACTATTTTCCTCTTAGTATTAAGACCCAAGTTATACTTCGGTTTTGCGTAGATGAATTTGGCAAATATATTGTTTTGCAAATCCCCTTAGTTTAATGAAGGTGTATGTGCTCCGGAATCATCTGCATGGCATCCGTCTTGCTCTCTGTCTGTCTATGGCTGCTCTCTCAGTCAGTGATCCACTTTATGCAGATAGACTCATCGCTCCTGTCTCCTCCCTCTGCAGATGCCTCGTCCTGTGAGCGCTGATCAATCCCATGCTTCCATGCAGCCAGGCATGCACGCATCCCCTCACCCCAACAGCCAATCAGCTCAGCCATTGCATCACAGCGGCCCCCCATCCTCCCAGCCCCCACGCCAGCCCCCGCCCCCCCAGCAGCCAGGCCAAAACAGTCACCCACATGCTGACATGACCTTCAACCCCGCCGCCGATGGGCAGGCAGGTGGCCAGGGACCTGCAGACATGCCCGAGCCTTCTCTGGATGTGAGTATCTACACTCATGTGCTACTTACATTTCTCACACAGTCATGTAAGCCACACGCTTTCGTCGTGGTCCAAAGCACTGAGCATTCTGACACGTTCTAATCTATGGAATATTCTGGATTCAGTACAAGTTAAACTCAATCTTTTTTCTAAAATTCAAATCTTTTACTAAATCTTTCTTTAAAGTTATATCCAATTTTAGAATGTCTTTAACAACTTAATGCCTTCTCTATATTTTTATTTAAACCGCTTTATAGCTAAAATAATACTCAACCAACAAATAACGCTCAAATAAGACTAAATTTGACAAATTCAATTTACCTGCCTTTTATAAAATGATTCGCTTAACTACTTGCCAAAAATTGTCCAAGTTCATTCTTCTATTCTCAGAGCCTCGTTATTACCTTTTTTTTTAATTTTTACTTTTTACAATGGTTGAATCAAATGTATTTTGTTGTTATTCCTTCTTATATCATGCCACAAATTTTGTCATTTGAGCTTAACATGTATTGAACCAAGTATATTTCTGTGTTTATTTCCCAGTATTTTCACATTTCTATAAGGTCATTTGCAAGATTTTAACATAAAAGTGTCTGTCTGTCTCTCTCTGCAGCTTCTGCCAGAACTGGCGAACCCAGACGAGTTGCTGTCATACTTAGACCCTCCTGACCTCCCCAGCAGCAGCAATGACGATCTGCTTTCCCTTTTTGAGAACAACTGACTTCTTTCGGCCGGCCTTTTGTGGAGGCCCTAATTTGTTTGGCTGTCAGGAATCGAGAGACACCTGAAGACTGACTCTGTACTTTGCAAACAGGAACCAGCCATCCTTTTGCCTCTTCCTTGTGTAAATATCTCACCCTTTTACAAGCAACCTTTTCCACACATATATGGCAGCCATGTTGGTTGGCACTAAAGTGATATCTTTCAGTACTAATGGAAATACATGTGCAGCTATAATCAGTTCATATGAATACGTCACACAGAACTATGCCTGTGCTCACTAGGAAAGTATTGTAGCATTTTTAATTCAGATTTGTTTTCCTTTTGTGAAAAGACCTGAATAGAATATATATATATATATATATATATATATATTCTTCCTATACCGGCCTCTGTGTGTTCGCAATCTCTTGAAGGTTTGTTCTTCCAAGTTCTACCACCACGGCTTCCCAAGTCCTTGTCTGCAGGATGTCCACACTGTTTGTCTGTCCATCTCCCTCAAAAAAAGCACAAGAGAATGCGTCAAACTGCACCTGGAAGCCTGTAAAGGAGACAACAAAAGGGATAAAGCTCATCTCGGAATCACCAGAATGCTCTAACCCTCCCATCCCAGAGACTAATGATGGGAGCCTTGCGAAAGTCCTCCAAACCCTCACGCCACAGGACACGAGAATGTGTTCTGTTCTAGTACACCGCGCAGCTTTGCACCTCATTTTGTAATGCGATTCATATGTCCAGCACCTTCAGACATATGCATCATGTTCTAAACAAATGCTAGAGGGCGTCACGGCATGCATTCTTTTCCTTCTCAAGACAGAATTGCAAACATTTCAGCACTGTACCCATAATATTGTGCATCTTCCGACAGACTGTTCCTCCTCCCGCAACGTCCTGTGGATTCTCCACACTAGCGGTCACAGAGCAAGAAGAAAGCAATTCACATTTCAAAGGGAAGTCAGTCTTGTGTCATCTGTCTTCTCTGTGAGTTCTCTTCCTGCGTGAGGCTTGGTCGTCTTAGGCCCTTGTGTTTGCACCCCTCTTCAAACTGCATACAATGTTGAAAAATTCACTGTTGCCAATCGCCCCTTATTTTAAGTGATACTGTTCTGTTCCTCAGTCATTTCTTCTGTTTTAATGCAGCTTCATGAACTGTTGTGTTAACGTTTTATTTTATAATGCACAATATATTGTTCATATAATGGTAATTATTTTTCTTTCTGTTGTTAAAAATGTGTACATTTCTCAAAAGATGCCAATGGATTACCAAAGTTATGCGCCCTGAATGAAGAAGGTGACCCAAACCTATTTTGACAAGCCCATTTTTAAATAGTTACCCATAGAATTTAATCAAATGTATGTTTCACTTTTAGCAGTGTGTTTACAGGTAATATCATAGTTATTACACCCCAAACAATGAAGAAAATGTTAGAATATTATATATATATAGATTTTTACTTTTTAATTCAGTTATATAATGAATCTATATACTATCAGTACCCATCAATGCATTCAATTCTTACAGAAAATGTACATTTCGGTAAAAAATCAGTCTAACTTTTATATCAGTGTACAAGATGGATTTTCTTTAAGATTTCTTAGTTTTTGTTTTTAAATCAAAATGGCCAACTTGAATAATAGTCCGTATTTATGATATTTGTAACCACATTTCCGTCATACTGATGTTACAATACTGTTGAAGAAGGCTGACATCTGTACACCTGAATACTGTTTGGGATGTGTTTTGTTTGATGAAACATCACCGTCTAAACATGTTTCCATTTTAAGTTATTTTTTTATGATTTGCAATATTAGTTTTCAGTTCGTTTTTTTTTTCCCCCTGTACTTCTTGATGTAGAATTATGTACAAAAATGATGTTTGTCGTTGACAGGAAAACGTGGGTTCAAGTTCTATAGCGTTTGTCTGTAGTTCACTTGTATATCCTTTCTCAAAGATGCACTGCCACATATTCGTTCCCACAAATAAGCATAAACTGAACTTAAAGACTCCTAAGGTTGTCGGCTCGGAGCTGTCACGTACTATCGTTGTACAGTCATTGAAGAGGCAGTGAGTGCTGAGGCAGGAACAGAAGTGTTTAAATGAAATAGACAGTGTGTTCACTACACCGCTACAGGTGAGGGTTTAGTGAGGGTCGAAGGAAAAAGGGGGAAGGGGCACATTAGGGATGCATGTACATATGTAAATGATAAATAGAGACACGTTAACAGAAATGTATTCATTTTCCCCAGGGGAATGTGCATTGTGTATTTAGAATTTGTAAAGCTTGCATCCTCCCATCAGAATCTAAATTGGGTAAAATGAATCTGTGTTTGTTAGCGTCTGTGGAACCTCTAAGCATTTGTTCACTTTTGTAAAATATTCATCCCACATGACTGAGGAATCTGGGGAGGGGATAAAAAGAGACACATTTGTGTAATATTTAGCTTATGTGTATTGCTCCATTTCTTGTGTACTTAATAAGGTGCTACAGAAGATAATGAAGAAAATCCTGGGGAAATAATTTGGACAATAGGGACATGGGGCCAGGGGCGGTTCCAAAAGATTGTAACCAAAATCCAGAGTTTGTACAATTTTGATATCACGATCAGGAAAATGAAAAACGAATATGAGGTACAATCTGAGGTGATTGGCACCAAACGTCGCAGTTGTCTTTGCTTGTACATTCTGTTGTACAATCATTTCATATTCTAAACTGGTCAGAAGAAAAAGAAAAGAAAAAAAAGAAAAAACTAATTGTGATTTTTAGTCTTGCAAAACTGTATGTAGTTAGATGCTGTGACATCCTAATATTTATCTAATAAATATGTATTCAGATGAAACAAGTTTTTTCTGATGTTTCCTTTGGTGTGCATGCATAGCTGTGAGAACCTGCAGTGATAATCCACAGGACTACAATTACTGCAAGAAAACAACCATAATGAGAAAAGCAGAAATGGGAGGCAAATGTTTTCTATGTGTAAAAAAAAAAAGGCTTTCTCATGGGAGCACATGGGGGATAAGATAACAGGGGGTTTTACTCGAGTCTTTTGGATCAACAAGATAAAGAGAAGCTTAAAATGTAATTGAATAGATTAAACCGAATCAATACAAACTAGTATTTCGGCTTATCAGACCACATGGTGTCGCTGTTGATATTAACTTGACGCTCTTATGGCTCTCCATTCTTTAACCATAGAAGAACATGTCACGTGCTGTTTGTGTACGCTAGTTATAACCTTGAGTGCTGTATCCGTTGATGGAGTTTCAACACTACTACAGTAAGAATGTTACAGATGAAAAATCGTATGAAATATTGCTCTGTCGCCATCGCTGCGAACAGACTGGTTTCAGGACCGGTGAAGAACCCTGTTGTCTTTATGGACATTGCAGCTGACGGAGAGTTCATTGGAAGAATTATTATTGAGGCAAGTCATGGGTCATTTAAGCTGAACTGCCGTTATTTGTAATGTACGTTAACATTTAAATGTTTGAATCAGAGACTTTTACAATGAAAAGAGCGAGAAAAAATATTTTGTGTGTGTGAGTGTGTGTCAGTGATTGAAAATAACTCGAGTAATTCATGTTTTCACCAGTAACTTAGTTTCTGTTGTAAATATGGCCATTTTTAATAGTAGCTAGGTTAATATGTATTTTTATGAATAACGATATTTGTAATATAGGCCTAATAATTCATAAATTAGAATAATAACAATAACGATCGTTGTTATAATAATTATTATTGTGTTCATTACGTATTATTAGTATTATTAAAATATATCAATAGTCTAAAGACAGGTTTTTCGTACTTTATTTGCAGCTCTATGCTGACGTTGTACCCAAAACAGCTGGTAAGCAAATATAGGTTTCATAATAATCTAAAAAAGAATATGTAACATTAGTCTAAAAATATTTATGACCTTGCAAAAATTACAAATGAAAAATGTACAATTCATTTTAGATATTCTACGTTATATACAATACAGTATAATGTATAAAACATGATTAAAAAAAAAAACTATATAAATGTCACTGTTTTATACAGTGCAGTTCTCATATTGGTTCTTGTCTTTCAGCAAATTTCCGGGCCCTTTGTACAGGAGAGCATGGCTTTGGATATAAGGGCTCAGTATTCCACAGAATCATCCCTGAGTTCATGTGTCAGGTAAACCATTAGTGCTACTGTTCACTGTGCCCTTTAGCATTACCCTTGTTTATTAAATAAAAATGTCATCTTATCTCTTCAGTTTTGTTTATTTATTGGTTATGAGTTACATGGTTTGGTCCTAAGGCCATCTTATGATTGATGTTTTGCTGACAGGGTGGAGATTTCACTAATCATAATGGCACTGGTGGAAAATCTATTTATGGAAAGACATTTAATGATGAGAATTTCAAGCTGAAACACACTGGACCAGGTGATGTCACTGCTGTTATTGTTACTGTACCATACTTACAATAAACTGTCACCAAAATAGAGAACATCTTTTGATTACACATAGGATGAAACATATAATTTTTTAAGAATCTGTAAAAGGTTCGAAATAAAATGTTAGCAATAACTAGAGTTCTACTATGGTGCTGTATCCTCATTGGTAGCTGACAACATAATTTATTCAAAATGCTTTAATAATGCAATTTGTCAATGGAGGGCAATCCAATTCTGTGGAAATCCATAGTTTCTTTCTGCATGTGTCTAGACATGGTATCTACTCAGTTCCTTTGGAATCTGATTCGGCTCAATTTCATCATCACAAGCCTCTGGAAATGTGCAAAATCTGCATGTGGATCTGTTTACAGCCACAGGGTGGTAGTAAGGCTCCCTCAGTTGCAGAAATCCTTTTGTAATCTTCAAGCAAATGACCTACTTTCTAAGCAAATCAAAGCCAGCCTATCCTAGTGCATTTTTGGTGCCAGGGGGATCCTACACCAGCAAACCCTCTTGATAGATTAATATGGGCAAATCGTGTTGAGTTGTGTAATACATGACTGGATGTAATTATAGTAGAGAGCTGTAACTTACCCGACCCAGATGTTGTCTTTCATCCAGTACCCCCTGCTGCTTTTCAAACTCTTATTTTTTATTGTGGAACTGTTGATTGTTAGATTTTTGCCTGAATCTCTATACCATTAAATTATTCAAAGTGACAAACTTGCCTATAAAATGCATGCATTAACTCCGGAGGTGGTCTGATTTTCTCTTTGTCTCTCTCTCGTAGGTGTTCTATCTATGGCCAACTCTGGGCCTAACACAAATGGATCCCAGTTTTTCATCTGCACTGCAAAAACAGAATGGTATGATGGTGAAAAGGTTTTTGGTTTTATTGTTACTCATCCCAAGTGCTGATGTTACTCTCGTTCTCTTTCAGGCTAGATGGCAAACACGTTGTTTTTGGGCAGGTCAAAGAGGGAATGGAGACGGTCTCTGTGATGGAGTCCTGCGGCCTACATGATGGAGGAACTTTAAAGAAGATTGTCATCACAGACTGTGGAGAACTCAAGTAACCAAGGATGTGCATTCATTTCAATGTGATCGAAGGGTTTCACAACAAAACTGCTTAATGCATGTAATTTATAGTAAATTATTTCATATATATATATATATATATATATATATATATATTATTATTATTATTATTATTATATATATTTTTTTTTTTATTATTATGATTATTTTAATGTGTCAGTCTATGGATCCATTGAGGTGTTTTATGCTTACTAAGTAAGCAAATGACGTATGGTGATTACTTACAAATCTTGCTTGTGGATCAAATGCCCTGGGCCATAAGGAAATTTATACTGTTAAGCCTTTTTTTATTATTATTATGATAAAAGCTATACAGAGATTGTTTACTTTCTGAGAACTATGCCAGTGAAACCCCAGGATTTTTTTTTTTAAATAAATATATTATACATGACATATGGAATTTCTTCCAGGATATTTGCATCCTGTGCCCAATTCTTTTTTTATTTTTTTTTTATTTATTTATTTAATGACTCAAGGCTGTTTTCTAGACGAGGACTGGCTACAACTGCAGCAGTATATCTGGTTGAGTGGCATGCTTTTTAAATCTTCTTGAGAATGATCCTAAACCTTTTTTTAGAATTTCAAGTGACAAGATTTCCTGTCCCCCTAAAGCAGGATATGGCATCCTGTTTGGCTATGAAAATTCTCCACCTCCAATGGTAAACTTTCAGCAAGAGTCTTCTGAACATGTTCAGACAATAGCTGTGGAGACAGTCGAGAATACGAGTTTGTCAGACATTATAACTGCAGCCAGATGACATTCACAAACCCTGAAATGAAAATGAGCAGTCCGTTTTAGACGGTGTGTAGGTGTAGCTTATCACAGTAATGCCTTATGAAAGTAAATTATGAACCTTTGTGGAAAACACTGCTCTTTCCTAAATGAAACCATATGGGGTCTGAACTCACAAATGGTTTGTTTGACTTCTCCGATTGCAGTGTTGCCATGGAGACATTCTCAGTCCCGCTCTGTTTAAGTCTGCATTGTTGCAACAAACTTGATATAATTTGGGCCTCCACCCTCTAGTGAAGTTTAAGGGATTTGGAATGTGTAGGCCAATTACTTAAAGTTGGCTTCGAGAGAAAAGCCAGCGTCATCGCCAAGTCCTGATGTTCACATACAGCGCTCATGTGTTTACAATCATTACAAGTAATTAGGCCGAGTGAAAAAAATACACATCTGTGTCTTCAAACCTGTGCTGTTGCGATGACCAGGCGAACGCTGAACTGAAAGAAACACTCTTCGGGGCTGTTCGACTGTAAATGAATGTGATGTCAGAATGACAACTGTTCCCTAAGGCTTCAGACTATGGTTTTCAATTACACAAGCATCATTCCCAAGGACCATATCTAAATAATTAATCAGTCCATACTGCCTTCAGCGTGACTGATTTAAAATGGATACAATTTCCCAACACCCAGACACGGGCCAAAGAACATGTTGAAATCCAAAAACAGGCTCTACGTATATTTGGCACAGATTGAACAGTAATATATATCATTGTGTGCTATTAGAAAAAAATGAAACGGAGTCATGATTCACATAGGCAATGTTTTAATCGGACAAACTTCTAAAAGCACAGTCTTCAGTTTTCCTAACTAACAAATAAGGCACATATCGGAATGCCGTTTCATGGACGCAGAGCAACAGATTTCATCTCGTCCCACATTCTGTTGCTCGGTCCACTCCAATATGATGACAAATATTTTACAGACATTACAAACATAAACATACTTAACTCAGTACATTCAGAAAATCTATTAATGGTACTGGAAACCCAGGAGTGAATAGGCATTTATTAATGACTAACAATTAGAGAGGTGTATTCTACAAAAGATATCTCGGCTAGAATTAAACGTATTAATATTAAATAAGAATACATTGCACAAATGATAAATCTCGAATTATTTAAAAAACATGCACATGCAAACTTCAGTCCCACACACTTGTTTGAAAAATAGTCTCTTTTCTCTCTCTCTTTTTTTACATACGAAGAAAAATATTTCGAAATCATTCCTGGACTTGGCAGTAACTGGAGACGGCTAACTAGAGCTCACAGTTTCATACAGTATGGGCCTGATTCACAAACACATTTCGACCATGTAAAAGGTTTGTACGTGCAATTCAGTGTAATGGTCAATGACTGAAGTTAGTCACTTTTTTTTTTTTTGCCACTGTTTTGCATCTATCAAACACCTCAGTAAAAAGGCCCTACGACTTACAGTGTGCGAGTCAGTCTATGTTATGTGAAAAACAGCTGTTTGTGATGGAACGAGTGTTATAAGTTTCCTATAAATGCAAATCAAAACATTCATGCTGTATTGCAAGACACGAAAAGATTCTAAACAACGTTGAAGCACACGTATGCTCGTAACAGGTTAGTTTACTATATACCGATAACATCTTGAATAACAAAACACAAATAAAATGGCTTTTAAAATGGCATACTAATTATGTACCAACTTTTGAATAATATTCTATGTAGTCATCAATATTTTCTTCATAGAGTAGCTTCTGTTGCATATTTTATACAAAGAAAAAGAATTGAATTGTTAAAAAAAAAGAACAAAATCCTTCCATAAATATTTCTGTAGGATATAACCAAAGATTATTGTAAAACAGAAAAAGAAAAGAAAAAAAAGAAAAGAAAAAAACTCTTGCATCGCAGCATTTTGCCCTTTTTTCACATACGTTTTAATATTGCATCATAACATTTTGAAATCGCTAACTTGATAATGATGGTAATCGAATATATACAGAAAACACACACTAGTATCTTTGTAAGGGAAAACAACAAAATCTTGTCTGGATATCAAATTGTTCCAAAATCTTCATTATCTATATTGTTTCCAAAATACACATACCTTTAATAGAAAATAACAAGTTTATACTGAAAGAGAGCTATAAAAGTCAAGTATATGTATTTCAAGACAAAAACACATGCGCAAAAAGCACTTTGTATAGTTTTAAATGCATGTACACTGTCAATACCACAAGCTCTGTCTTTCATTCAATAAAGTAGAAATCAGGGGAAGCTCATTTACGTAAATATGCCTTCAACAAGGGCTGTTATCATTTTAGTCACGTATATAGTGCAATGCAACTATTTTGCAATAATAAAGCAAATTTAATAACAACGCCTCAATCTAGTGGTGCATTGGGTCGTCTGTTAAAGTGTACAGACCTGACACTAAACTGAATTGATCCCAAAGATGCAAGGAAATCATTATGTGTAGAGTACCAGCCATTGGTGATCAGCATTTATGATGAATCCACGGTAATCATTTATTTCATTGGTTATTTTCATTATGCCATTCATTACGGTGTTTATCAAAAAGCAGAGGAACTCATTCCAGCCTAAATGAGGCCTGGAGTAAACCTTGGCGTGTAAGAATGTGCGCACAGCGAAGCCATTAGCAACAGCAGAAAAACACCGTTACCAAGAAATAAAGGGTCTCAGAAACAATGATGACGTCCAGAGAACAAAGCAGCGACTCGCAGAAACAGTCTTGTTTTTTATTTAACAGTGATCTAATGATTGACTCCCTGGCAGTTTATTCTCCTTGAATTTCCCGTCAGAAACTCGAACACATTTTTTCAGCTAAAGTAAAATTGGCTGGTTTACATCTAATCGGCTCCTTTAATTCCTCAGCATCATACATGACATTCCTTGGCAAAACTCCTGACTTTTCATAACCAAACTGTGTTAAGGCACTAGACGTTCCCTTCAGACAAGATTCCTATCTTCATCTGAGTTTATTCCAATAAATGAAACATTGACTAATATTCAACAGAAAATATGTGTACTCCAATGATAAGTAAACAATTATGCACACTGTATTTACCATGTAAATGCGTTTAACTTCATATGTACATCTAGGATTAACAACGCAATGATAACACAATTCTCACAATATCCATCTACGGCTTCTCACTGGAACACGTGAAGCTACATTTATTGTTTAATAATCCTGGGCCACACTCAAATATGATCAATTAGTACTTTGTGTGAGCCATAAAAAGAGGTAAAGGCACATAGATGATGTCCTGTACACACTTACTTCCATCCAAATATTAACAACCTCCCTTCAAAATATTCTCAATCAAACGTTTGTCTCCAAATGTCTTCCAATTAAATGTACCCAAAGTGTTTTCTCGTTACATCTCCAAAAAAAAAAAAAACTCTTCAGCATCACTTCCTTTGTCCTTCTTTTCCCTTTACAACCATATATTTGTCCACTCAAATAGAAAATGCTTCCCAAAAATCACAGTTTAAACTGGGTGTAATTCATCAGGTATGTTTGTAGCCAGTGCATAACCATGCACATGTGGGGTAAGGCAATAAAAACGCTAAAAATTAAGGATTTCATTCTGAGATATGATCAGAATGATTGTGTAAACAGCAGAAAATTTCTTTAATGAAACATATTTTAGTGCAAGGGTCAAATTCAACATTCTTAAAAAATAAAGGTTCTTTATGCATCCATGGTTCCATTAAACATCCCTAGAAATTTTGCATTGCACAAAAGTTTCTTTATGGTTCTTTAGGTTATAAAAAATGGATGATTTAAAAACTATTCTTCTTCTATGGCATTGCTTTGGGGGGAAACGTTTTGTAACCTTTTTTAATTTCAAGAGTGGAGGATGTGAATGAGTCATTTTGAATTGAAAAATAAATGTGTTGCATAATATTGAAATGAAAAAATGACATTTTTTTGAGCGGTGTTTATATAAGACAGATGCACATTTCATCTGAGATGTGTCATTCAAACACACTCTTTCTCCTGAGGCAAATATCTCAGCGCAGAGCAGGAGTTATGTTTTTATATGTTAGCACATGGACTGAAAAGCTCACATTTTGACCCCTGTACCAAAACACTTCAGCTTTACATGGGTTTCTAAGACGTTCGAAGCAGTTCTCTGGCAACAATTGACAACATACGTAATCACATTTCAAAAGTGTAAGTCAGCTAGCCATGGCTTTGTTTCGATCATCCACACACTTCATTCGACTGCGCACCAAATGTAAGGAGCTGATGACTCCGCATAAGCTGCAATGGTTTTGCATAGTTGCCAACAACTCCATTCAAATGCTCCCAGGGCTGTATTTAACCAACTTGACAAAAACATCTCGCATTTGGCAATTCATACACGTTCGTGAAAAATATAAACTACCTGACGCACTAATCCGAAGCTTTAGAAAGTCCTATTCTACAGTAGTTTCTAATGGCAAGAGGTGGGGTTAGGCAATACCTGTCCAGATATAAACACTGATGAAATTATCCCAGTTTAGTTAATTCAATTGCACTACGAAATGATACACAAACATAAATAAATATATGACACAAAAGCTAGGGATGGAAAGTCCATTGTCCCTCTGTTAATTCACAGTTAATATGATGTGCTATTGACCCAAAAACTCTGCAAAGGCACACTGGGCCCTTATATGAGCAAACTAACGTGACACCTTTAGTGCTCAGCACATCCTCATAGTTCACTTGGCAGGGAGAATGAAGGGAGAGTCTGTAAACACACAATCAGGGGATGCAATGGTGAGGTAATCCACTGCGTCCCATACGGATAGAAATACTGTCCCAAACATATTCAATTGTCCATTATACACAATAAATGCGTTGCATGCTTCTGATACACAAAGCCATTACTAGCGTTAGAGATATTTACATGAATATTTTGGCACTTTTCACTTTTTCTTGGAGCGATTGGTAGGCGAAGCGATGGGAAAGGGCGGGGACGACCTCGGGATCCTCCTTTATTGCACACGGCGGCAGTAGTAGCCCAGGACTTTGCACTTCTCGCACAGATGCTGCGGGTGTTCCTTGCTCTGGTCGGAAACGTCCAGGCCGTCGGGTTTCTCTAAAGGACGCTGAGAGGAGCAGAACATGTGAATCACACTTTGAGTGCATGTGTACTTCTGTCCACAACATCAGTCAGGTTGAAACTGGAGATTTCTTTTTATATTTGGCTAGACTCTTTGGAGATATGGTTTTGGAGACTAACTATCAGGATCTCGTAGGTCCAAGTCTCAAACCACAATAGACCAACCGCAGGGGTGTGTCAGGAATTTGTTTAGGATGGCTATCAAGAGCCAATACGTCCTTCTTGTGTTTGCAATCGCTGCCAGAAGTACATGTTTTGTTATTAAAACTTCATTTCATTTTTGCCCCTCTGTAATTTTGCAGAGATTAATATACAAGAGGATTCCAAGCAAGTTTAGGTGCCTACAGGATTCCATCACTCATGGGAGGGAAGACTCCATAGCGAATCTTTGTCTTGGACGTGATGCAAAAGACATACACGAGCCAAATCTTTTTGGCTGTTGATCACAAATAATACTTTTGCAATTATTTGTTTTACCACCTGTTGCTTTTAGAAGATCGTTTTACAATCTTGTTATTCTTTCCTGTAGATCTCGGTTGCGCTCCGTGAATTACGGAAAACCAGGTTACGACGGGCCATTGGGAGGAGACAGTGCTGTAACCGAGGGAGTGTTTGCTTGTGAGCCAAAGGCTTTTGTGAACGATAACCAGAGGAAATGTCTAATACCTCCGCGAATTAATAATTTGGCAACTGCAGCCTGATGCTCTTAATAAGCAGAACAAACTCCTGCCAAAACCAAAAAACCCAGGAAGCTTGGGGAGGACTTTATATAATTCCTCTGCTCCATGTCTGCTCTCATACTGTAAAGATGTCAGCCATGTTCCCTGTGCATGTCGTTAAATATGAGAATGATAAAAGCAGGGATCTCCGGACGCATGCTTCTTGAGCACATTCTGACTGTTTTATGCAGCAGTGTGGCATTGGCACTACTCCGATACTTTCTCCATCGGAGAGGCTGGAGATATAAAATACTTTACGGTCTGGAGTATTGAGCGATTTCCATACTGCACAACTTGGAAGAATGATTTCCATTGTGAGAGAACAATAAAAACTGAAATTTTCATATGTTTGCTTGAGTTACAGGGAAAGAAGGCCAGCTGCAAACCCTTAAATGCCTTTTGATATATATTGCAGTGCGCTGCACATCTCACACGCTTACTGCAGGAAACATGTTAAGTAGGTGAGACTGAAAAGCTAAAGAATTTGCTTGTCAGAAGGGAATTAACCATAATACTCTGTCCTGTGGAAGAGTTGGCCTTCTCAACAGCTGGTTCCTTCGGTATGACGGCTGCTAATGCATGTGGATGCAAAACTACTTGTAGTGACGGTAAATGCAGTGAATGCTTCCCTCCCAAGAGCTATTCGCATGCCTACCTGCCTAGGACTGTGTAGTGCTTCTTTAGAAAACAAGGTTAAACATGTCTACAGATGTCATTTAAGAGTAACAACAATAATGCTTTAACCCTTGCCTTATTGTGTACACTACAATATGTGAAACTAAAAGTGTGTTTCATATAGAAATATCCAAACAAACAGATTTTATTCTGGTCAAAAACATTATTTAACTTCAGATGAGTTCAGTGTTCATTTTAGTTCCTGAAAAATGGCCCCTATAAGGGTATTTGGGTTAGACGGACGCCTTGAGTTTGTGTCTCAAGTTTCAAGGGTACCTGCTGGGCCCCATCTATAAGAACTTCTTGGAAGATTCCACCGAATGTGCTTACTCAGATAACTGATGGATTATAACAACTTGCATGTAGTATTTTAGTAATAAAGTATCAGATTATATGAGCTGATAAAAGACAAATGATATACCTGTTTATGAGGATAAACATTGATATGGCATTTGATGCATTCCTGTCCCATGTTGGCCCAGGAATTCCCACTCATCCACTTCCTCTTGCACTTAGGGCACTTGTATTCTCCAAAACACCTCTTCTTGCCTTGGTACGGAGTCAGTCCTTCTCCTTTGGGTCTTGCCTGAGAGGACATGTCAGAGACAGAGTCTGATTAATGTGAGCTCAGATTAGAAAATCTACATTCGTCCGATCAGCAGAAACAGTTCTGATTTAGTGCAGCTCGGAAGTCATTTGAAGTTCCTGCGGATTGTGGAAAATTTGTATACATTTGTGACTGACCAAATTTTATGTAAATAATTAAAGCATCAAGCCATCTTTGATGTTATTGAGTACAATCATCGTGCAGTTTTGTTAAGTAAACCGCTTTGTCATTTTTATTAAATTCTAGCTGAAACCGATAAGCCGATAATTATTTTCATATTATGGACAATAACCGATCAGTGGCTGATATTAAAATTCTGCACAGTTTGTTTAAATTAATTAAAAATAAAAGTTTGGATGTTGCAGACTTACAGAATGGAATATTGGATAATCATTTTGAGATGTTCTGTAGAAAGCATAGGTGAGCTAGAGACATGACTAATTATTAAAAATCTATAGGATTGCCTTTTTTCCCTTTTACAACGGATAATTTTCTCACAAGGATTATTAAATTATGGGAATAGTTTCAGCTAAGTGAGTCAATGCTGACATCAATATCTAGGCCTCTATAACAGCGAAAAGAAGAGACTAAGTTTTTCCTTTGAGCATCACAAACATCATTTTGGTCGAAGTTTGTCCAAACCAAACACACTTAAAACGCTTGACTCGAGTCTGTCAAACCCTGTCACAACTGATTCTATGCTGCTCTGCGAAAACACAGAAAAAACATCTAAACAAAATGTTGATACTCACAGAGAGCTGCTAACTTGTAATGTGACCCGTTCTTTTTTCTTTCTTTTTTTTCTCTAAACTGAACAAGATGCTATGTGTGGTATGGCAGACTTTTGCTGGAGAGTTCAAACTCCAAACCACTACACACATTTGAGAACTCTGTATATGGGGAATTCTAATGATTTTAATTATGTAAGTGAATTCAAACCTCAACAGATAATTGCGGTGTGGTCTCAGTATGCTTTCTGGTCACAGAGAGAACATTATTACATACCCTCTGCTTCCTTTTTGACTCAGCTCTCCTAAAAGAGAATAGAAAAGTGGCTAGTAGTGCATTATGAGCACATACTCCATGAGTGTATATGATTTTTTACCAAATTGCTGTGACACTAAACAGGATTTAGGATGTGAATCCATGCATCCAACTGTGTATAATCTTGCATAGCTAATCAGTGGATACCAGAGTGTTTATTCCAAACTGTTAAGGAGATGCCTAAAGCTGCTTTAGTGGTAAGAGGATCTGGAAATGAAGTTCCAGGTCCCATATGAGCAAAAAAGAAGTGATATAATTTATTAGCATCTGCTTCTATCCACCCAGAGCCAACTGGCCAACTGACACACTTCATGCAAAAGGCTCTCCTCCCCAACCTTAAACACCATGAGTCAACCACTGACAACAAAACTGTCGACAAAAGTTGGAAAGCATGACGGTTGTGCCTGTTGTTTTGCCGATACTTTGAAACTTTGCAGAAAGTCTGACGCAAGGCCATCCCTGTGATGGGTCCAGTCCCTGTGCTATCATAATGCTGGTGGTCTGGTGGGAGGGAGGTCCTAAATCAGAGAACAGGCAAAACAATCAGCGATATCTAGTGTCAGAACCACTGCTTTCCATCACTGGTTTCCTTCAAACATTTAGTAATTAACTCAACATGGAGTTTGATTTTGGTGTCGAGGGCTCCCCCATGGTCTGAAACTCAGGTGTGTGCCAGATGCCCTGTTTTTAAGTATAGTATTAGTTCATGGATGGATAGAGTTAAAGCTTTATATCATAGAAGAGTAATATTGGGAAATATTATTACAAATTATTTTAAAATAACAATTTTTATTTATAATATAAATGAGAACCGAAACTGCAGATCATGTGACACTGAAGACTGGAAAAATGGCTGCTAAAAATTCAGCTTTCCCAATACAGGAATTAATTACATTTTAAAATATATTCAAATAGATTTTTTTTTTCATTATAATAATATTTGACTATTTTCCTGTTTAATGCATGTTTGATCAAACAAATGCATCCTTGGTGAGCATACAAAAAACAAATTCTGAATTTTTTTTTAAAGATTATGGTGTATATTTAGTATATAGGGTTGTATAAACCTCGGTCACCTTGCCTGCTAAACTGTACCACAAAGCAAACAGTGGGCAGATCTCCTCGGATCGCAACTGGACAAGACAGGACAGGCACTCGTAAGTTACGCCATCTCAACAAGAGAGATTTTATCAGCAGTTTTGAAGAATTCACAACTCTGTGAAAAAGGCTCTATATATCCAGCACTGCAGAGGTCTCAGGGGGAGTGATTTTCTGTTTACAGTAGTCTGAGCTATTTTGGTTGTTTTTTTTAAATAGATTTTAGACCAATAGAGCTACACTGGCAGTGAGAAGCAAACCTGGTGAATTTGACATTCTGTAGGTCATATAGAGGAACTAAGACCTAAGAGCAGGAATGGAAAGGGGATAAAATATGAACAAACAAACAATGTTTTGTTAAATATGAGTGAAATAAAAATCAAAAAGATGGACTTTTTTCTTTAAATAAATTCATTTGAAACACATTAGTCTTGCACTAACCACCGGATCAAAATCCACAAACCCAGGAACCCAACATTTATTATCCTATTGTTTTAGCTCTGAAAATATTCCTCCCACAAAATAAGCAATTGCTCAAAACAAAACACACATTATTTTCCAAATGCAACAATCTCAGAGGAAATAAAGCAGCGGAGAGTACGCTCTACTTACAGTCACCACCAGGGAAATGACAAACTAATGGCGTTGTCAGAAATGCCACAGTCTAAACACATCCTGACCGAAGCCTGTGTGTTGCAGATTTGTGTTTACACAGTTCTACCCAAATGCATTGCTCTGGAAGTAATGTAACCATTTTAACCCGACCCGAGCTTAATGGACACAGCAGGTTTGTGTAAATCAATCTGGCTGTTTGACCAATGAAAACAGCTTTAAAGACAGGAAAGGGACTCGATAAGAGCAACACTGAATGAATAGCTGATTTGATGTGTTTGATATGTCTCTCCCATCCTGTCACAAGTCAGTGTTTACTTCAGAAGCAATATGCATTAGCTTTGAGAAGGTTTTTTTTTTTAAGAAAGGCCTCACTATCCAGCTGTTCAAGCGAGTTATAAAGTTATTTTTGGAGCAAAAATAGACAAAAACAGCCACTCACCAAAAACACACACCCCAAATATATTTTCTGCCTGTCAACACTCAGTAAAGTGAATCTTGTTCCAAAGACCCCCACATTGTTAATCCTAGCCGCCTTAAATGACAGTGGGTTCACACTGTGAGGACTAAGCAGAACATTTCTGAGCTTCTGAATGCTTATGACATCGAAGAGATCGAAGTATCCAGTGACTGTAAACACTTATGGAGAAGAGAAATCAGATCGAGCGTCTCCTCTCACCATTCCTCCAGCTGTGGTCCCTATGGAGACTGAAAGAGGGGGGCGATTCTGGCTGTCCTCGCAGCAGAGCCAACCTCCCCGCAACAGGACAAATACCACAGTACGGCAGTCATTGCTCACAGCTGGAGACGTTCCTCCAATCAGGCCGTACAGGACTGAAGGGGGAAGGAAATCAGAAGCAGATGGGTTCCACACTGGTATAACATGGGAAACTTTAAAAATCCCTTTTTCAGATCAGCCCTCTGTTTTCAATCAAGACTATATAGATTAACAAAAGGGTGCCAGAGGAGAGACGTGGGAGATAGGGATTCAGTGTTTGGAGAGAGATAAGACTTAAAAGAGCGGGAAATGCTACAAAGGGTCTGGTCAGGGCGAGTTCATAAAAGAGCCCACTTAAATCCACTTTTTAAAGCAAGTAAATACACTCAAATCTGCATCTCTGCTTGCTTTCTACAGTAAAGTGCCTGCTAAAGTGAAATAAAATCAATCAATAAAAACGTAAACAAATGTTTCAAATTAATAAAAGAATCAAATAATCTTCCAACAGAAAATTCACATTTGATGTATTTCAGTTGTCCTTTAAAAACTCAAAGGCAATTTAAAAATAATAAAAAATCAAAGTCAAATGACGGTATCTTTCAAAAACGTATCTTTTTAAAATCGTTGTCTAATGGCAGCAAAGCAAACTAGTTTAACATAATATGGAGGTGTTACAGGGTCTTGCCATCCATTTGAGAGAAAATGCAGATCTACAGAGGCCACAAATGTAATAGTAATTTACCACATTTGTCTGTGTGCAAAATGGAGGAATTCTTGGAAGGGTGACTATGCAGTTTTAGCGAATTCTTGGAGGTAATTGAAAAAAACCACCTCTTTGGCCCAGGCTGCTGAAGTTTGGTTTTGCAAGGAAATGCATGTCAACTCTTGGGGAAAAGAATCAACAGGAGACTACAAAAATCCAAACACTTATTTTAGTCTTCACATTTTTTTACATTTTTTGTTTGCCTTCACAAATGCATAACAAAAAAAATTTGGCTAATCATGAAACCTGCATAGATGGCCATCCACAAACATTCAAATTCATGCTTCTTCTAGATATCACAGAATATCTGATTTAAGTAAAAAAAAAAAAATTAACTCACTGAACTCAAAAAACACTAATAATTGCTGAACAGAATATTTTCCTATATACATGTACACACACACAAACACATGTACAGTGGCCACAAAATATGTAAACTATTTGGACACTTAAGCCAGACTTAAAACTGCATAAAAGTCTTTGCATTAGTCAACAAAATATTAAATTAATAAAACTTTACTTAGAAATTAAAAATGATTAAATTAGATGATATTTAGATATTTTAAGTGTGACTTGTCTCGAAATACTTTACATAAATATGTGTCATCCCAATGCTTAGCACATGTAAACAGACATGAATGTACCCACGCGTGTTGCGCTCTGAGCCATTAGCATCACAATGTGAGAACGGATCAAGTAGAGCTCTGTCTGGCCTGGATGAGGAGATTCAGCCAAGGCCAAGACAGAGCCTGCAGATGGCCTTTCCCAGTGTCCCACACACAAGAATGATAGTGTGGAGCTCATCAGCTGCGCCTGTGTGCGATTTCCGGAGTGCTCCGCGAACGGCCGGACTTGAGCAAGCATTCCAGTCAGGTGCACGCTGGTGTTATTTATTAATCCCCACTAGGGTGGCTAAATGAGGCTAGTGTTTTCTTGGGTCTCTCCGTGTCCTTTTCTTGTGGGTGCAGCTGTCTCTTTTTACGCCCGAAATGCAAGGACAGCATCGCAGAGACTGACAAGAGGGAACAGGTGTGCTGTGAAATGATAAATCTCTCAGCTCACAATGCCTCAGTGTTAGGAAAAACAATCCAACCACGCACAGACACGGACAAATTCTGGGAGAAATTAGAAAGCAAGAAAAGTTTATGTGGACATGTTATAGCTTTAGTTGCTGACCTGGGTTCAGCCTTGACATTTTTTATTAATGATTGGTGTCGGAGTAGCTGATACTGGATCTGTGTTCATTAAGAAAAAGGAAAGGAAGCTGCCAATCACAAAGAAATAGTCATTAACACCTCAGCAGTATAATGATGTCACCGGTAACAGTTTGCAATATGGTTCAATTTATAAAAATGTGTTCGTGTATTTGGTGTCAACTAACAATGAACCTCATTAATTAACTTAACTATAATTTAATACATTTTTAGCATTTGTAACAAGTTTTTTTTGGCTTATGACGTACATTACAGTTGGCATGAAATGAAAATTAAATGTTCTAAACACATTTTTTTTTAATTAATTTTTGACCTCTTATTTTTATTCAAATGCCATAATTCGCTATAATCTTCCATTGAAATAACATAGTCTACTTAAAACCTGACCCTTTCTTACTAAAGCTCACATTTAAATCTGCCTCCGTTAAGTCGATGCATTGAACCAATCCCCCACCCCACATATTCTCTTTTTTGAAAATCCGTTTCACTCAGATATACATCACAACACAGAAGAAAAGATTTGTTGCTACTTTACCAAATTTAACAGTTTTGTAAAGCATTCTTCAACAACATACAACATCAGATCTAAAGTAATATTGAAATTCAAACACGTTTTGGAAAAACAACTATGCTAACTCTACTCTCTTAAGCAAATATCCCTGGACCTTACATTTTCCTTGAAACAACTATTTTGAGTTGTGAAACCAACACATGTCCAGTGGTCACCAGTAATGCATTTGAAAATTCAGTGCAGATTTTGGCCCTTTCACTCTTTTCTTGGTTATTACAAAGCTAAGTAATGTTTTCCAAGTATTTCAGATAGCGCTGGACTGCTTCCTGGTTTTTTGGCGTAGGCCCCTGGAGTTTGGCTGCTCCCTCTGCCAGCATCTGGAATCCATCAGTATAAACAATGGAGGCCCCGGTGCTGGAGCCTCTCGCCCGGCTCCCATGGGACTACACTCCGCTCGGCACAGCACAGGAACACCAGTCCCACCAGATACAACGTGCTCAATTACCCCACATCGAAGTTGAGGGGGAAGAAAACTCAACTTTCTACTAATCTGTGTTTGGGTTGGCCAGAACGGAGAAGAGATTGATTCGCCAAACACACACGGATCAAACTTAGCCATTCCTGAGGGGTCCACTACACTGTTTACTCTGATAATTAGCTGCAAATCTTTTGATTAAGATTCCTATTGTTCGGTCCATTGTAAATGAGTCACACATGATGCACTATGCACACAAATACGACAATTCCTCTTCCGAACGTTCAGTGATGGGAATCACAGCACTCGCTGTCCCTTGACCTCCATTTTCTAGAACTGAACATATGTTATAGATTACACTAAACAACAGACATTTGGCCAAAGTGAACAGCAATCTAACACTTGCTCTAAAATATATGGGTTTACAGAATCCTTTTGGGCAGGGGTGTCAAACATATGGCCCACAGTCCGAATATACAGCCCGTGGAGAAGTCTAATCGAATTTCCAAGAATTTAATTACGATGAAAACATTCCCAAACATTTATTATATCTGTACGAGAGATTCATAATATTCTGCTTTTTACAGCAGGATGGATTAACTTGGGTTACAGCAAAAAGAAACATTTTTTTAAAACAAATTGTGGCACTCAGTCTACGTCTCCTACTTTTGACTCAAAACTGGATCTGTACGTGACGAAGCAGATTTTCATAGATTTTCTCAATCATCATAAATAATTATAAGACTTACTATATACATGCTTTATTGTGGTCACTGTTAAATTAACATTCCTTACTTATGACTGCTGTATGTATAGTATACATTATCTAAAGGTCTCCGGTCAAATTCCACATTGATCCAATATTGATTAATTAATCCTGGATATGTGAGTATGAATCATGCAAGCACCCTCTATGGGTTCACCAAGGTTTGTCAAATAAAAGTAAGTCCGCATTAAGTGACGCATAGTCCATTTTGGCCCGTGACCTAAAATGAGCTTGACACCCCTGTGTTAGTGGTTTAAAGTATGGTCCACTCACTTGCTTGAACATGTTGAGATTGCTGGCAGTGGGAGCTGGCATTTCATAGATTCCAGACTAATATAGCTAGACCAAACCCATATATACTGACTAGTGTGGAAGAAACAGGGGATGCAGAGGTAGGCAGCTCTCAGGCTTGGCCTCTAAATACTAAGTTAAGTGAAAGAGAGCGCCTTTATGCTAAATCGAGCTGTAGAACATAAACCCATTTATTCATACAGATGTATTTATAAACTGCAGTACGTTAAGTACCACTGGGGTTAGGTCAGTGAAAGATGTACAGATCCGGCCGGACATAAATATTACATATGATTATGTACAAAAATTATACATAGCTATATAGGAGTTTTTAGTTACACAAAGACAGGCATTGCTTGAGCCCTAAATTTGCCCACTAGCAGCTCCTCCTTTACAGGATTGACTGCTGAGATAAGCATTCGTATCTTCTACAGTGCTAAATATAAAAGCTAGCCATACACAATCACTGCATTAAAACATTTTACACTGGTGAATTAAAAAAGAAAAAAACTACAGATGTTTGATTCATTTATAAATGTCTTGTTTATATTGTGTTAGCAAATTGTTGGTTAATAAAGCATTTTATAAGCAATGAGAGGACATTCATTACAGTGATTTTATCTCAGCTAAAGGGTGTTCTCGGCTTAATGTCTTCCCTAAAATAAAAATCACACACAACCTCATGTGTCTTATTACTTTTATAAAAAGGCAGAAACAGATATAAGACAGGACACCAATAATCTAGTTCATAACCTTAACTGTCAGCTGCTTATGGTCGCCAAGCACCATAACAACTCTGTGTATTAATATAGATGGCATGGCTTTGAATGTAGCTCATCCAGTCAGTATTTATAGTTGGAACTATCCATCTTATAGTTTACATATATAAATACGGTTTGCATAATCATTACAAATAAGCTGTTTTGGTACGATGACTCATCAAGTAGGTGTTTTACCAGACATTCAGAGGTCATTGTGAATCAGTCAGTCTCAGATTATGACAACCGGCCAAGTAAGTTCATAGAGTATCCAGGGTTTCTGATAAGGCTTCATGGGGCAACATCCTAAGCAACTACTTGTGCATTGTACTTGTACTTGTGCAACATTTCCAAATAGATTTACAGTCATGAACAAAAAGTTACAAAATCTCAAAACAAAGGATTTTATAGCAAAAACAGCAAAGAGCTCAATTCTGCAGCCTCCACTTGAGTAATGTAACATAACACTCAATAAATAATGTTTTGGGATCCAGCATTCTTCTAATTTATAGGCAACAAAATTGCATTCAGTCACACAAATAAATAAACTAGTTATTAACATACCACAGTGCTTGTTATGTTCATCTCTTCCCCAGTTTCAGAGAGAAAACACAGAGGATTTCCAAAAGACCTGACCTGCCAAAATTCCACATAGATGACATGAAGCGATATGCAGCAACACATTAATAATGACAATAATGTCACAATCGAAGAGACATGATATAGGTAATGTGCGCACTACCCCACAACATTACTCACATAATTTCTCGATGAAAATGACTTGATTGAAGTCTTGACTGATTTGTCAAGCTCAAGGATGTCTATAATCTATCCATTAGCATTCCCAGTCATCTCAATTGCAGATTTTTGTCTGGTGAAGGGAAGTAGGCAATCTGCCTTTTGTTGTACAGGAGTAGCTACATAGTACTGAATAAATATTAATAAATAAATAAAAGTCCATTTCAATTTTTTCAAGAGCCCTAAAGAAGAACTGCAACTAGTACAACACTGACTTTACTGAAATAATTTCAATTTGATTGCAAATAAAAAATATTTAATCTGAATACACTGCTACACTGAATTACAATCAATCCAGCATTAGAAAGCAGCAGTTATGACACCAACTTTGTTAACTGAGCCATGCTGATCGAGCTGAAGTGAATGTTTAAAAACTATAAAGGAGGATTAAATAATAAAATACTATTTCAAGCTCACTTGTAGTCTACTGGCAAAGCTGAAGGCATGAACATATCCACAAACTGGTGTTAGGCAATCATCTCGGCACTCAATTGAAACTGGTGACAGGCAAATAGCTGGCAAACCACTGATATTTTTCAAGAGGGCTTATCAAACACAAGCGTTAGCCATCATGTGGGTAAACACTCTAAGTGGGCCTGTACTGTAGATCAAAACCTGAATCCAGGACCCAAAGAACCTTAATATTGAAATAACACTGATTTTCCCATTTCAATTTAGTCAAAACAAATGTGGGCTTTAATAAAGACCTTTTCTCTGTGCACTGTCAGGCAAGACGGCTCGCTGTGCCGGTTAGACAAGCAAGTTTGGCATTCCTCCTCTAATTAGGAGTTCATCACAGCAGTGTCAGTGAGGCCACTAACCTCTGCTGCTTTCAAACTAGGGTGGTGTGTTAATTCAGACATGATTTAGCATCCAGGGCCATTTGTTGTAATGCTCTCCTACATATTATTAAAAGAAACCTCTCATGCTCACACCAAGGCTATAGTTATTTGATCAAAAATAAAAACAACAATATTGTGGGAAAAAAATATTACAATTTAAATGGACATTTTCTATTTTAAGATTTTAATCATGTGATGATAAAGTTATTAGAAATCATTCTAATATGCTGATTTAGTGCTGATTTTTGTGCTACTTTTTTACTTTTGTGTAAACCATGATAAAATTTGTGTAAACCATGGTACGTGACATGTAAGCTCTACTGATCACAGATTTGCTGGAGAGAATCGTCACTACCTGCGCCACCGAACTTGCAACAAAACACAAAAGAACCACTAGATTTAAATCAGCACAGCCAGTGAAGGATCAAGGACGCAAGCGCTTTGAACGAGCGCACCTTTTTTTAACAACCAAAAAGTTTTGCTGTCTGTTGTGGAACTACAGATGTTCCTCTTTTTGATAGTAGAGGAGGGGATCCAGCGAGTGCGTGATGGGGCAACACGGAATTAAAAAGTTTTTTTAAGGATTCGTGGCAGTAAGAGGCGGTGCAGCTATAATGACGTGAATAATCCTGCCCACTCAAAAGCGATACTAAACTGCAGTGGAAATGCAAACTGTGCCAAACCAAGCCGTGCCGAGTCATACCACACAGTGGAAAAGTGCCTTAAGTCTGTTAAATTGGAACAATTAATCTTGCACTTTAATTGAACAATTGTAGTGCTAAAGTACAACTAAAGATATACTGAAGTATATTTGATTGTGCTAAAGTGGAACTATTGCAAGTACACTTTAAATATTATGTATTTAAGGGCCAATAGTATTCACAGATCATACAATCCTCATCAATAGTGACATTAAAACACATTTAAGGTTTAATATCAAGAAATGTGCATTGTGCACACGTAGTACTCCAAATAAAGTTGAATAATAATTTTTATATAAGCGATATGTCAGTAAATATGCTTATAAATTCGAACTATACTTAGTATGAAATACATGTATTTTAAATATATGACTTTTTTACCAAGGAAATGAATTGAAAAAAAAAAACAATCTTTTCGAAGAATCATCATATTTACAAGGAATCATCAATATATACAGAAAGCATATCTTAACTGCATCTGCAAATAATCTGCTGTGTAATTAATACATTTGCATTGTTTTTCCTAAGATTAATTATCCAATTAATGAACACAAAAACAGTGCGTCAAAATCATATTTCTGCAATTTCCTGAAATCTGGATAAGATGTAAATTATCTGATTCATCTAGAAGATATGAATGTTGGTGGCGCCTACAACTGCATAATTTCTCACATATTGCTGCGTCAAACCGACCTGCTAGCGGTAACCGAGAAGAGATCAAGAGACTGTAAACAGACTGTTCTGAGAGGGCCTGCACACTAAGAGCTGTTTAGTCTTTTCTCAAGGATCATGAGCTTCATTCCAGGTCATTTCTTTCTAGTTTTACAGGAAAAGACATCCCAGAGACACGTGTTGTTGGCTGTGTGCGGCAACTACTGATCTAGAGTTATAAACGATGCGTTTCCTTATCGCAGAGGCCTGTCAGTCAAGAGAGCAATCAAATTATGAGTGACATTTTATGAACCAGAAGTTATGGGAACCTTTTTCTTTTGTTTGATGTTGTAGAGTAGAAAAAAAGACATCTCAACAAAACTTTGCGGTACTTTTCTTGCCAAGATATTCAGATGAAATACTGTCCACACAAAACTAAGGCAGTTTGTGTTGGTCCATCAGAGGAAATGGTGTTGGCTACCCTGCTAGACAGCTAATGAAATATCTGATATCAATTTCCCAAAAAGGATGTTAATGATGCCATACTGTCTCTGGGAACAGTGTCCTGGCTGAATACATTTCAAAAACATCATTCTCAAGCTGAAAAAGAATGGCTGTAATACAGGTACAGTAAGCCCTACATCCCCTAAAACAAACCAGAGCATGTTTACTTGTCTTAGCAAACTAATATGAATCATATCTGAAATCGCTTTGCCGGGATTAGCCTTTAATATCTCTCAAAACATTGTTTTAACTATGTTATTAATAAAACTGAATCCGGGCTAACAGGTTCATATTGGTGTTGTACTTGAAAAGAGTACGGGTGGGAGTTTCATTTATGAATGAGCACATTGTGTTCTTCGGTTTCTCAGGAGAACGTTTTCTCTTGGCCCAATGTGTAGATAAATGTTTTCTATGTATTCAGTTTCCCTGGAAAAATGTTAGGGGTTCGCATTAACACTAGCTGGCACTGGCAAAATATCTCACATCGATAATTCTGAAGTTTCTGTTAATTGGTTCTGATTGGGTTTGAAATCTTCTCTCTCTCGGCACGCATATCTTCATCTTCTTAATTCAACATGTGGTCCTTGAAAACGGATGACACATGAGATGGGAATTGTGGACTGTATCAGATGGTGGCATAGCAACAGTTTTACACAAACTAAATCTGTTGCTACAGACTATGACACAAGACCCACAACAGCCCAATTCCCAATAGTGATTGCGTCCCCATGTTATTTCTGAAAATGCAAAAGATTATTGCATCTGTAATGGCCAAAAACCCAATTCCCAAGGATCTCTGTGCCAGCCCAGCTAACCCTAACGACTTGTACAGCTGCAAAATGGGATTAAGTTACCAAAGCAATGAGTGACATGAGCAGGTTGATTGGCCTGTGTGTAAAAAGATCGAGGTAATGTATCTAAATGTTTCCATCTTATTTCAGAGCACATGGTTGACATAGCGAAGAGGACATATTGCACCACTGTTTTTTTCGTTAGGGAGACACGTTTTTCTCTTTAGTTGAAACGTACGTTTGTTTTGGAGCATTTAGGATGTGGCTGTGCTCATGTGAGCTGTTTGACAGTGTGGTTTGTCATTGTATCCTCATGCTATCTGTTTATCTGACTGATAACTGCAAGGGATTTATTGTGTAGTAAATATCCATGTAAACGCATGTCGTTCCTTGGATGAGCTGCTCTCAGCCGTGTCCAGAAGAGAGGGCTGTCTGTTATGTCTCCAGCCATGGAGATAAGCTCTATCGGTTTACATTTCAGCCGGTTTCACTGTCTTCTCTCAGATAGCCTCGCTCTCTCCCAGTTTCTCTCTTCCACACACACACACACACACACAAGCACTAAAACTATATATACGATCTCTGAAAAGATGTACACACAGTAAAGTGGGCCCAAAAAGTACAGTATTTGGACAATTAGAAATGTATGACTTGTATTGCATTATATAGTAAACCAAATTGCATCTTCAAACAAACGACTTAAATAACCATATAGATATTTTTGCAATGAATGTTAACCAACTGCAATTTTTGGTGGACGTGTGAAGTCAAACTCACACAGGTGTCCTAGCAGAGTAACCACATGGTTTATCACATTTACTATGGGCATGTGCCACTAACATAAGAAAGTATTTAAATACTTTTTGACTTAATTTAGAATCTATTGAAAAATGAACGTCATTTTGGCTTGATATTTTGACATTTATACATGACTAAGTGTCCAAATAACTTTTCGGGGGCTGCTCCAGGACCAGGAACCACACAGATTCAGTGTGTCAGAGAAGGACTGGAGCAGAATGGAAGGAAGATCACAGGTCAGACTGTAAAAACATTCCCATACTGCCCTTCCCCCCCTCAGTCATTCTCTCCCCCACTACTTCCCTGAGCCCTTCCAGCCGCCACAGTGATTCAACAACACAGGCCTTCCAGCTCGCTACAAGAGCTTCTTTTGTATGCCCTTTGTGCCGAGCTCAAGAACCAGTACACCACAGAATGGGTTTAACTCATTCTTAATGTCATTCTTAATGTCATTCTTACAACATCAAGAAGTCCATTTTTGCATATAAACGGAAATAGCATTGGGGAATCTAGAACTAGATTTGCTGATCTAAGGGAATTGCAATGCTGAATATATATATATATATATTATGAATGGTTCTGTGTAAATTAAACACTGCATTAAATGCATGCAACTTTGTCCTGTCCGAAATAAACTGAGAAAAGAAAACCAATCCGATTTCAAAATGCACAAATTATAATAACATCACCACTATCATCATTATGATTACTAATGCCAAACATTTTAATGTAAGTCAAAGGAATATATTTTAAAACATGAATTTAAATCAATTAAATAATGTTTACAACACCCCATAGAGGCAGAAAATCCATTTTATTTGCATAAATAAATAGTCTGTAAATGTATTATTACTTCTAAAAATGTTTTGATGTCAAGAAGAAAGAGGAAGGAGTAATATTAATAAAGTTATGGTCAGTTTGAAGTGATGATTATTTGGCTCTTGAGACAGTTACCTGGCCTGAAAGCCTCTGCTCAATGATTTGTCAGTCTGCAGAATGATAGATATCCTGTCATATTATAGACTTTCTCCAAAAAAAAAAAAAAACCGTCTTCCCTGGTCCTCCATAATAACAGACTCTATTGCTAATAGAAGATAAGTCCAACAGGAGATTGCCTGTTCTGTGATTAAAAAATAAAAAAGATCTGTGGTCCCCGCTTGTGCTGTAGTCGGCTGCCCACTGGGGGAACAATACGAGCTGACTTCCTGACCCCTATGTCTGGGGATCCTAAAGACAAACAATAGGACCCTTAATTAACATTGGCCATTCCCAGCACTAGGCCCTTCCTGACGGTCCCGATTCAGACCTGAACACAAAGCTTGCTGTGTTATTCCTCTGAAACCGTCTTACTGTGCTCGTGTGCCCTCAGTAAGAACACTGCCAGTTAGTGCTCAGTAATATTCATTTTGAATAGAAGACTCTCTACATCAGCCCTTTCACATCCTGAGGTCAAAATATGAGCGATGGAATTCAGTTCGGAATCTAGTGACTCGGGTGAGAAGGATGGATCTGTCAGGGTTATCTCTTTATATGATACCAGATGAGCTCTTGGTTGTACATTATCTGTTCTTCTAAGCTGGGCAGGATGTGTTTCCATGTTAGATAAGGACAAACAAATGGTCATTCTGCTAAAGTTATTAGGTTGGTACAATGTAATCAAAGGAACGTAGGTCGTACATAGTCTTAAAACAACAAACAACCTCTTGGTAACAATACCAATGACCTTGTGCAGGTTTATGGCAGCTTTGTCTATGGTTTAAAAGTTAGTGGCACGCAAGAGCGACTTTGAACAATTATAATTTAGAAGGTGACTTCCTGTGACATTACATCACTTTAAAGGTATAGTTCACCCAAAAATATATAGTGGTTTCTTCTGTAGTACACAAAAGAACATATATTTAGGAATGTTGGTAGTTACAACTTTTATTACATGGACAAAAATCACTGAGACATTTCTCAAAATCTCTTCGTTTGTATTCTATAGAATTAAGAAAGTCACACAGATTTGGATCGACATGAGGTGAGTAAATAAAAGACATTTTTATTTATTGAACTATGCCTTGAAGAAATGAGTCTGGTCTCAGTAAGAAAAGGCCCAGAGAACCGAATACAACCCAGATGAACTAAATATGCAGAAAATCTCCTAATCATAATCAAAAGCCCACAAATTAAAGTTTATCAAGTCATTTTTTACAAGCAGATTGTATAATATTAGTGTTGACATCCACTTCTTATATTTGTTTTCTTTCATTAACTTTTGTTCTCACATGACCAGACATGACCACAACCTCTCACTGAGAAATAATTGAAAACTTTATGAAGGACTCTGGACAAATAAAAGTTAATAAAAAGATAATTGCAATGGATTTATTGAATAATTATACTCAATACTCTGGTCCACATCAGTGAAGGGTTGAAGGTCTCAGTCTCTTTATCCTAGCTATATACCCTGTCTGCACAAAGCAGAAATCTCTCATTATTTTGAGGGTCTTTTTTAAGACTAAGAATGCCACTGTGCCCTTTAATTTGTCCTCATTAATCTCTTTGAGGAAAACATGCTTTAAAAAACAACAACTGAAGCAGAACACCAGTCACATCTGCGGTCTACTCATTTCTAAATAGGACAACAGATCACAACTCTCACTTGAAGAGACGTTATCATTATCCTCCTCTGAATGTTGACTTATAGAGGTCTCATGCAAAGGGATATCTACAGGCCAGAAAGACAGAAAGAGGGAGGCACATTTCCAGTTGTATCAGCAAAAGTCAGAGGAAGACTGCTATTCTCTGTGTAGAGAACACAAAGCAGCTGGCAGGAAACCAGCTTTTCATATTGTTTTAACTTTGATTTCCGTTTTGAGGAAGTGTGTTCTCCCTAGCGCTGGCCTTCATCAGCTGACTGTTTTGAAATCCTGACAAGGACTTTCTCTAATCACACCATCGGCGAAACTGATGCTTATTAAGATGCATTTCAGTGAAGAGGCACCCAATCACTGTCTAATGCACTTCTTACAAGTTCACTTTCATTTCTAATTTATAAATATACAGTACTGATGTATATGTACATTACTATCACAAAAGCTTGGGGTTGGTAAAAATGTTTAATGTTTTTCGAAAGCAGATTTTAGTGTCGCTTTATGCTTCATTTACTATGAAATCATTCTAATATGATCATTTGGTGAAAAAAAAACAGTTTATTTTCATAATTATCAATGTCGAAAACAGCTCTGCTAAACCATGATGCGTTTTTCTTTTAAACTTTATTGAATAATAATCAAACTAGATGAATCGTTAAAGTTCAGAAATACTTATGCTTTACATTAAAACAACCCAAACACATTTTTTGGACAATGATTGTGAGCACTAAATGTGCATTGCAACATCAGACTGGTTGTTTCCCAGGACACAAATTGACAAGCTGTGAGAAACACTGAGCAGCTGTTCTCAACAAACATGAATACAAACAGATTTATGAAGCAACATCACAGCTCAGATTCATTTACTAAGTGCAATTTGCCTACAATAACATCAGTCTCTGTAGAAAAACTTTGGAGCTGATTTTCTCTGTAACAAGTCCAGTAAACTCAGTCAATGGCAGGCAACTATGATAAAAACATTTTACTTTTTAGTAGAACCATGTGATCCATGTCAGTTTAACTGCACAGTTTTTACAAAATGACACTAAATTCAAATCCAAAACTGATGAAGTTAAATGTTTAACTGTATGTTTATCTAAATAGTCAGTTGAAGTTGGATTTCAAAACTAAAAAGATTGTTTATAAAGATGAATATTTCTGAAGTAGTTTTGCATCGTTATACAGCAGTACCAGAAATGTTTGACAGCATGTTTCAGAGCAGAAGAGAATCAACTCTTAACTCAGTTCATAAATCTTTTTTAGATTTAAACAACTGCCTGATTAATTGTGCAGAAAACAGATAAAGATAATATATAGTTTACATTACAACAAAGGCACACTTAGGCACAAATCCATATCTGACCAAGGGTTCTGTGATTTATATCACATCCCTGAATGTATGTGGCTTTTGATAAAGTCGTTAAAAGTTTTCTAGCGCTCTCAGATCTGTCAAATGTCCAAGTACGCACTATATATTACAAAGCATTTTAACAATACATATTCACACCTCATTACTCGAGCCCGACACAGTTTCGGATTGAAAATGGACTTGCTTATGCATGCAGTTACAGCTATTTATTTGTTTCTATCAAGAAGCAGGAAATGCATTGTCATTTTGGCTCCCTATTAGAGCCATGTTTATGTAATTATCTCAGCAAGAGACTGAGGAGAAGGTGACTGTCTCCTAAGAGCTCAGTGATTGCCTCTTACATCAGAGTGTTTTCCTTTCACAGGCGGGAGCAGTGGTAATGGAAGTTTGTCTCAAACAAAGGTTTCTTGTCGACCGAAAATTACACAACCCCAGGCTAATGTTTACAATTTCACTATCTTACATAATGATAACAGCGACAACTAATCATAAAAGCTTTTTCGCTCTGACCAACGGCGGACTTACTGATCGGTGAAATAAAACTTGCAAGTTCACAAAGGTGTACGCTTTGGTAGTAATGAAGTTGGCAGACTGTGAAGTGCCTGGGTAGATTTCACTCATGTGGATGATGATGGGACACCATTTGTTCAAAATAGCCTCTAGAGTGTTGAATCTGCCACCTTTAATCAATAGACTTAAGTGGCCCAAAACACTTAGAGGAACTAAATAATGCAACATACTGGTAACATTTGTGTTAGGCTGAAAAAAAAAACAGACTTGAAAGAATGAAAGCTCCATCACAAATGGCAAATAATGAGATTAATAAAAAAATAAACATTAGAAATCGCAAAATAGTAATAGTAAAACTACAATAATATTTTACCTATATTAACTATTTCAGAACCTATTGCAACATCAACAAACCTCCACATAAATTGAATACTAAACAGGCTTCAACTGTAAAAAGCTACTCAAAAACAGAACTTTGGGAAACTGGAGGTAGACGAAATAAAGCTATAAATATATATACACACACATTCCATTGTCATGATTACAGTTTGAACAAGAGATGCATTATGTCAAAAGAATAATGAGAGCTCTGTATGAAATCAATGGCATTCATGTGTTTTTGATTAACATAAGAGAATCTACAATTTTCCCGTCAAAGGATATGAAGACTACAGAAACCAGCTGAGTCTACTCTACTGTATCTGGTTTATCGCTGAATTCCATGCAAATTCAGACAAAATTACTGACAAAAATGTTACAAAAAATGCACACGCTGAACTACTTAGCTTCAATGATATTGTTGACAGAATATGATGAGAAAAACACTGCAAGATATTTACAAGGCACTAACAATGTTTTTTTTAAAGATTAAAAATCTAGAAAGAATAAGATTATAGAAAAGAAATCCAATAATAGTAGCTAATAATGATTGAGCTGCATGAGCTGAAGGAAAACCAATAAAATGAAATGAAGTGCATCACTGGAAAGTTAATTAATTAGACCCTACATATATGAGATTAATTACATAAATCCACAACATAAATGTAAACAGCTTAAATACTGTATTGCAATAAAATAAATGCAGAGGTCAACCTGAACTAAGTTACATGCGATTCAGAATGTGCAAAATCACAGGGTGTATATACTCTTACTACAGCAAAGTGCATAAGCACAGAAAATGAATAACTAAAAATAAAGAATTCACAATATAGGTGTTCAGGTTTTAACATGTTATTATTGTTAAATTTTAATGCATGTTTAAATTAATACATAAGATGTGTGATTATTTGATTGAATTTAGCATTTTCCCATCTGCCAAAATGTTATTTTTATCAACCAAACATGCCATGTTGAAGTAAAATTTGATTAAGTTTTTATTAAACATTAATTCAAATTAAAGGAATTTTCTTTAAAGAAATATTTAATATTTATAACATTTAGTAATTTCTCAAAAGAAAAGAATATGATAAAAAAAAGTGAAATAATGAACAATGGCGGTATGTTCTGCATGAATAAAGTTTTCTAGTACGTTTTACCAACAAAAACTCAAAACATCCAACATCCCATTTGTTGCACAGTGCCACTAACACAACACATCAAGCAGGGTAAATGTAAGTAGGAGACAGAAACATGATTGTCACCCTGTAGTAATTTCTCTGTACAACAAAAGGCATTCTTTTCTGCACCCTGTACCATGTTTCGACAATTTCCTAACAAGACTCACATTGATGGGGTGCGGGTGGGAGTCAGAATACTTGAAGTGAATGACATCCAGTGTCACTAAGAGACTGTGACACAAAAAAGGGCATTGGCAATAGGGATGCATTGCAGAGGACATGACTCACGAGCTGAGCTTACATGCAGGGCTCTTACAGTTCTACCAGCTGCATTCCAGCGCACACATTTTCCATGAGGAAAGCCCACCACACCTCTGTATGAGGGGTAGATTGAGCCTCATCGGCTGAAACAATCAGATATTCAACTGGTATAATATAAACAAGTAGAACTGGGCCACAGCTTTTTGAGGTCTCGGGATTCTGGGTAATGAATGACATGGCAAAACTGTTCCCCCGTTTAGTCAAGCTTGTTTACATAACTCTCACTAGCTGCCCCCGGGCAGAGCAGAGTTGCTCAAACAGCTGCCTGCTCGGTGGTGTTCTTTTCTAACTAGCGCTCCCTGTGGAGCTCCGCTAGGGTCAGAACCACTTCCCCTAGGTGGCACATGCGAGTCTGAACCGAACAGACCAGAAGACATATCCACTACACTTTCTGCCCCCACACTCTGCTCCAACCGAGCCATGACATTCCTCAATAACTATCTGGCCGAGACACCCCCGCCACAGCCAGCTTCAGGCCCTGGGACGGCTGTGTTTTGAAACTCGGTCCCTGCCCTGATTGGGGATCTTGGCCCATTGCACCTTGTCTGCTGGGAAACGAATGGAGACCTAGGTGGTGCGCTGGGAGAACGCATGAGAATGTGATTCTCAGCGCTGGCTTTAGATCACAGGTCCCACTGTGCCCTGTGAAGTCAAATCCTCAGTGTTTGTGTTGGCAGGGAGTATGTAGTCCTCTGGACAGGACTAACCCTTAGTGGGGACCAGCTTACCCAGGAATTCATTTCCTCAGACTCACCACATTCATCATTTTTCAACTGTCCTTACCGGCAGGAATCGCTGCATCCTGATGAGTAAATACATGGATGAGGCATAAGACAAACGGAAAGTAAATCACAGAAAGTGAGACTCCAGGGGGAGGTAAATTGCAGCAGTGTTGAATTGAGTAGGTGTGGACACTATCGGGGGACAGGACCTTTCTTGTGTTTCCACTGGCATTCACACAAGCAACTGAAATTTAAAACAGGACAGTTCTGACAGTGATTTACTGACTGGTCTCAGACTAGAATTATAACCCGTGGTGTTTTGTCCTAATAAAACTCAACTTTTGTTATTTTAGTATTTGTTTCACTAAGCTGTTTAACATGAAAGGGTGATACCAACTTAGTGAACCCCATTGTGCAGATTCCTATAGACCAGGGCTTTTCAGACTTTCAAAGCAAAGATAATTCGAGAGGAAATTTAATATGTTATTATGTATTTTTAGGACTGTCAAAGTTAACTGTAAATCTGTTTCTGGAAAAATGTTTATTTTGAACCACACAATATAAATACGGTTGAAATGAATTGAAATTATGTCTTTTAAGGTTTACACATCTAATATTACTCAAATAGTGGACAAAAAGATATATAGGAGAAAAGATAAATTAAATAAAAAAGACATGTCACTTCATATCACATTTTTTTAGACAGTGTTTAAAAGTGTCTTCATATATGAAAAGAAATGTGTGTATATATATATATATATATATATATATATATATATATATACACACACACATTTTTTTATAGAAATTATCATAGTAAGGGCACTTAGAATCAATAGATTGAAATGCCCTGCTTTTGAAAATAGCTTAATATCTTAAAGGAATACTATACTTTAAAAAATAAAAAATAAAACATTTTGATTCCCCGTGAACACATGATATGTAAAAATTGCTAGCCTGAATGCACTGTAAGTCGCTTTGGATAAAAGCGTCTGCTAAATGCATAAATTTAATTTAAATTTTACATTTAATTTAAATTTTAAAAAAAATAGGCTAATTTTCAAACTTCCCTAGAGTTAAACAGTTTTCTACAGAAGATTAAAGTTTTAAATAGGAAAATATAGAAACTCTCTGGTCATTTTTGTGCGAGATGCTAACGGTCTAATCTGATTCAATGATCTATGCTAAGCTAAGATAAACGTGCTACTACCAGACCTGAAGATCGGCTGAATGGATTTGAAAATGGTAAAACTCAACTGTTTATCTCTGGGGGAGTTGGAAAATGATCCTACTTTCAAAAAAGTGGATTGTTCCTTTAATGGCAATAACAATTTTATCACAGTCAATGTAATACGACAATGAATTCTATGTTGTTTTTATTTAATCCACAATTACATCATATCACTGTACAGCTTCAGACCAATCTGTTATAGGCCTAATGACACATGAGCAATATTTTCCATCACCCATCAGGGACAGCAAACACCCTTATAAAAACAAACATCAGTCTATTTCAGAGCACCATGTTGACAGCGTCAAAGGAAAAGTCTGTTAATTACCTGAGCCGTGCACAAAGAGGTGGAGATATTTTATCATGATAGTACTTTTAGCAGTCTGCAGGGAACCCTCATCATCTTTCATAAAGGGAGGTTTGCCACTTTAATCCCACATCTGGTCTGCATTACCATTCCATGCAGCTCTGACTCGAGTCTGGGCCTGAACAGGAACCTCACCCTGTCTCAATGTCCAAAAGACTATAAAACACTAAAGGCTTCAAATTAAAGATGACACTGTCTTCTTCACAAACACTTGTATTTTATCTTTGTTTCTGGAACTTTTGCAAGTTTAACACTATTTTTATCTCATGAAATCAGTATTGGAATGAAGAAAGTGAAAGATAAGACGAGGAAAAAACTCAGGAACAAACAGTGCTCTGCATTAAAACTACCAATTTGTGTTTAAAAACTAAAACTAAGATAGTTTTTAAAGAAGCCTGGACCTATTTTTTCCTTGTCCTGAGGGTAAACATCGTGCTGAGAATGTTGTTGCAATAGTCGAAACAAGACAATTAAAGGTCAGGGAGTGGTTTCTCATGATTTCCTATGGTTTTCCTAGTAAAACAATAAGCAAATTTAAAACTTGTCACCTGTTTATCTCGAGGGCAAAACATTCTCACTTCGGCATCTCTGACTTCTGCAGCATTTCTTTTCTCACTAAGTCTATTCATACCACATTAACTTAGCCATTTGTTTAAATGTGTTGCTTTGTAAACATATTGTCATGTATCTTCACAATACCACTGCTTTATGAAGCTTTTAGTTACATTTGCAAGAACAACAACGGCTAATATCACCTGCGAAACACATGTGGCTACGAAACTATTTCTGAAAACGACTGAATGGCTCATTTCCTGCTGAACCCATTTTATGTGTGATATCCCTGATGTTTATGTTTTTGTTATTATCAACTAATGTCACTGTCAGACGCCAGAGAAGGAAAATCAGATAATATTCATGTTTAAAAAAAGATTGCTCAGTGGCCTGGTGTTACCTCTCAGTGCTCATCACAGTAGCTCTCTGAATTTGCTTGATACACATGACTAAAAAGACAGAGAGATGTCTGTTTGACAAGTAGGTCAATGAAGCAACATGTCTCTATTTCTATCTCTCCAGGGTGCGCAGAGTTGGTTTTGCTGCTTACCTGCGGGCAGTCTTTGATATAGTGTCCCTTGTTGAAGCAGAGATGGCACAGGTAGTTTGGTGGAGGTCTCTTGCTGGGCTTGCGTGGCTCAGAGGACAGGGAGAGGTCGGAGAAGTGGTCCGTTAGAGAGTTCAGCCCGTCCACTATGTTGTTAAGAGAGCCGTATGGTGACACACTTTTGTATAAACCATTATTCAGGGCCTGCAAAGCATAACAGGACATCCACAATCCAAAAATTAGCTTATCTCAATGTGAACACGAAACTGAAGCATTCATACAGTGTCTTTTTAACATGTCATAATATTCTGCTCTTAAATACACTCTATAGGCTAAAGCTGTAAGCAAAATATGATTAAGTATGTAATCAAAAACAGTGTCCTCAATTATGTGGAATTTTACTCTATTAGGCATATTATTGAATAAATGAGATTCCTAATTCAGGATCAGTTCTTAAACTGCGGCGACATAATCCACTAAAGCCAGTGATAAGTACATGAGTCTTAAGATTTGCAAATCAGACAGTAGATAATCATACACGCTACAGACGGTTTGGATGGGAAGAGGTTTCTTGAGTGATGTCTTCCTCTGGTTATGCTTTGGAAGGTTATGTTATTGTTGAAGTTTCATGTTGGACAGTCCTGAAACTCTACACTTGGCAAATCCAGATAACTGTCATCTAGCTCTCAGCAAGCCAGGACAATAAACAGTTTCTGCACGTATCTCTCAGACGAGTCTGTTTTCATCAATTAGATCAACTCTGAATGCTGTAAATAAGCTTTCTTTTACAGCTGTACATGTGACGTTCATTTTCCATCCCGGCCGGTCACAACCAGATGATATTCATTCCCTTTGAGAGAAATTCATGAGGAGCACACAAACCAATTCCTCCTAGATTCAAAACTTAGAACTGAGTGTGTCTGATCGTGAGTTACATGAAATTAGAAATCTTTAGACATGTTTATTTTCAAAATATATTAGGCCTATAAAAGTTGTGTCATGAGAAACTAAGCATCCAGCTACACTGTTATTCTGAGTTATGACCAGGAGTGAAGTCGAAGATCAACAAGAAGTATATGAAAAGGCAATGGAAATTTATGGAGTTCTGTGTAAACAAAAAACTAACAAACCGCACAGCCATGTTTTAAATGCCAATTTCTGAACATCGTGAAAATACAAAAATGACGATGATCAGTAGTTATGTCTGAATGTATTCATACACTTATCATCTATTGTCAATGTAATTATGCAACCGCAATACTAACTTTAGCTGTCAGAAAGGAATTCGGCTATGCGTCTCCTGAGGGATACGGCTCTCACACACATTTACACCAGTGGAGGACATCTCTCCTCACCCCTTCACACAGCTGGACAGCCAGTCAGGGGTCACTTCAAACTACTGTCATTCACCACTAACACACAATCCCAGTTAACACTTTCTAAGAAAAGTGTCGACAATTTGGTAAGTTATACAAACAAAGATAATTTAAAAAATCTAGGATTCTAGTTCCAACCTTCTTCCATAGTTGTAAATATTTAGTAGATTGATTTCTGGCCTTACAGAGGGGGAAAAGGCTCTTTGTGTAATACAGAATTTTTTAAAAGCATTCTTAACCCTCCACATAAGAGGAAAAAGAAAAGAGAGAGAAAAAGAAAGGGGATGAAAACTAAAGAGGGGGAGGAAGAAAAAGAGAGAACTTGTCATAATGTTTTTATTAACTCTGATTACGAATAAAACTTTTGCCCTTCCTCAAACTTTCCACTAAACATCAACACTTTACCTCTGTTTCAGCCACAACACTGTCATTACATCATTAAAAAGAAAATGGATTCATATGTTCAAGCTTCTGGAAGTAATTCTCTCATTTAGAAAAATAAATGGAAGAGTACAAAAAGATTCAACAGACTTTAGTTCCATGTGCGCTCCTTTACCATACAAAGTGTCATAACTATTATATTTAACTAGCTCAGTGGTTCCCAAAAGTAGGCCTACATTAATCTCACTTGAATCTTGGAATAACTTTTGAACTATAAAACACTAAAATACAAACATATTAATTTATCCATTTTCTTCTCAAAAATTGGCACAATCTCCTTTTGATGATACAATCAAATAAAAAAAAGTAAAAAAAAAATAAAAATCTTTATGTGATAATAACAATGCCGACGATAATAATGAGCTCAATAATAATAAGCATCCTTTTTGATTATCCAAAACTCAATTATGACATCACACATTTTAGGCCTGTAGAAATCAGTAAGCAATCGTCACAAATTAGATGTAAGCAGTCTTATGATCAAAATAAGAAACTTTCATGGATGACTGCCTCATTTGGCTGTACACGTGCTGTTACAAAATACAATAAACTGAGTGTGCAAAGCTGCACGGTGGCACGATTTTAATGACCATTCAAACTATACATTGTTTGCATAGTGTTGCAATAAAATAAATAAACACGATTCATTATTATTACATGATAGAAATTAAAATAAAATAAAAATTAAAAAATTATAGTTTCAGGTTTCCAGAGATTAAAAGATTATGTAAGTCTCCTAAGGCATTTGTGTATTGTACAAATGTAACCAAGACTATACGCGCGCTACATTCGTCAAGCATAGTCAACTGCGCTTTACATAATAAATCTTATTCCAGTCAGCAGGGACCGTTATTTCCATGAACTTATCTCCAAAAACTTCTTCTGTAGGAGAACAGAAAACGAGTTACCTCATTCCTCTGTAGCTGAAAGAAGTTGTTGAGATAGTTGGAGTTGAGAGAGGAGCTCAGGTCAGTGGCAGGAGTTTTGCTGTAGTTCAGGTCCGGATGGGAAGAGTTGGGCTCGGGTCGGAAGGCATCGAAGGCACTCGTCTGATGCGTGTCTTGTAAAGACAGGTAAACCCAGTTGAGAAGCTGTGCAGGCTGGTACACTGAGGTACTGGTGTCTATAGCAGACAACAAGCTCATGTTGTTACTGTAACTTTCACTCTTCCACTGTTACTTTTGGAAATGGCAAACTTTTCTAGAATCGACTGTGAATGCGCCGTCCGGTTTTCCACACCCAAAAAAATCAGCGCTTCTCTCTCTTCTTCCAGCACAGACCCTATTCCTTCGCTGGGATCCGTGTCCCAGGTTTATAATTACACTAAAGTCATTGCTCTGATATGTCAGAATAAAAAGTTTTAGACCGGTGTCCACGGCCCGTTATCTCCCTTTATTTGCACTGTACCAGCAACGGAACTCTTTGAATATTCATGTAGCGTCTGCGTACGTCATTGTCTCACACGGCCAATCAACACGCGCTGTTTAACATACGCGCTTGTATGGCAGTGACAATCGGTTGATGATTGGCTACTAGCTCATTTCAATAGAATATTAATATTTATCACGGAACTTATTTAAAAACACAACTATTTGAAAAATAGCTTAGTTCGTATATAGCTCATATAGCTTAAACTGATTTTAAACGAGATCATGTTTAAAAATGCAGTTCCAGCAAAGTACAGTCTATCTTATAAGCATTTATATTGTATAGTTGAATTATACATTAAGTATTTTACTACCATACTTAATGTAAGGGTAAAGAAAACCACTAAAACGCTTTAGAAAATCCCCCTACAAAACTTAACTGACTCCAGTTCACATGGAAGAGGTTAGTGGTATTTGTGAAACTAAACACCTTAAGGAAACCAATAGGCTGATGTAAGCAAATGGGTTTGTTTATTTAACAACAGGGGTGAGATTCTTAAGTGATAACCCACAAACAGATCCCAGGGAAACGTTCATTAAAAACACCTGAAAAAGACCAATAACATTGGGTATTAGTTTTTGAATGAACATTTGTTTTCAATTTAATTAATCATATTTAACAGAAGCGGAAAATAAAATAAAAGGCCTAAAAAGAAATAAATACACCTAGAACATAACGGATGCATTTTGCTTGACCAGATGGGTTTTTAAATAATCACAAACAACTCACAAAGAAAACCAACAATTTATTAACTCACCTGAGGCATTCCGAATTACAATCTAAAACTGATTCGTGCTCCACCTTGTGGTGTTGTTAATTTACTAACACTTTTTAACACTTCCTTCACCTGACTGATCTATGAACAGGTAACATTACCCCCAAGAATATATCTGGGATTTGATCAGATGCACAGCATTCATGTAATTGTATACATGTTTAGTAAACGACTCAATTTTGATAAGTCAAAATGTTCAAGTTTAATGCATAAAACTGAAAGAAATTTGAACTCAACATTATATCTAAAGTATGGATGCCATATTTACATGGTACAATTAAAGATAACTAATCAAAGACTAAATAAATTCAAGTAATTAAAGAAACCATATTTACAATACACACTAAATATTTTAAATGACAGTGCTACAAGAAATCCTTTAGAAATTAAACTTGTCAGCAGAACAGTCATCATCACTGCCGAATAGAAACATAGCAACTGTTTCTCTATGGGCTTAATGCATGCACCGATAGCAAGTCACCAACATGTGACTGTGATCTTTGCAGACAGGGCGACTGCATTCACTGCAGAACTTGCTCACTTTTCTGTCTCTTTCAGATGGACAGTAATAACATCTTTTTCTTATTCTGTTCAGACGGCTCTGTTCTTGGAGCTCGGAACTGACAGCTGACAATGTTGTGGGCATCCCACATCTGTCCATGGCCTCAAGGATGATCATGGATAATCCAGGGCTTTCTTCTCTGCGCCTATGTATCTGAGGCATTACAAGCTCTTTCACTATCTCTTTTATGAACAAGCGCTGGGTGTTATGACCACCTCCCGTGAAGCTAGGGTGCTGAGCAATGAAAATGGAGTAGGAGTTTACAATGGCAATATCCAACATGTTATACCAAAGCAGCATAGGCCATCTCTTTGTTTGCTGCTTGCAAGTATAATTTTCAGCCATTAGCTTAACACTGCTGACTCCTCCTTTGGTGCGGCTGTAGTACTGAATGACCTCCGGCTTGTTTTTAGCACTTGTTTCAATCAGCGCATCGCTGGTGTGCATTGTACTCAACAGAATCACTGCCTTTTTTAGTTTTGGCACATAGCTCACCATGAATACTTTGCCACAAAAACCAAACTCAGAGGTATGTAGTGCTCGTAACTTGGATGGCTTCATAATCGGCGGCACATGTGGATTCTTATGGTGAAGGGCCCCAAGCATGGTCAAGCTTTTATCGAATAGCTTCTCTGCCAGAGGGACACTGGTGAAGTAGCTGTCCATTGTAATGTTGAGACCTATCATGGGAAACAAACACAAAAGGCAAGGTCATTGGGTAATGATGGTCTGGTAAAGTGTTTGTGGCTGAGGGCGTGTATCAAGAAGGCTGCCGGTTTGATCCCTACAAGAAGTAAACTATGAAACTCTGTGCTTTTAAGAAAGTTAGTTAACACAAAGTATCTTAAATGGAAAATAAACTACTAGTTTTTAGGATTCTTTGAAGGAAATGTTTACCTTTTTGCTGAAGTCCATTGGACAACCTCAGGACTGTGTTCTCTGCAAGGTTCTCCTCAGTGTCCTCTCCCGGCCGTCTGCCTGTGTAGATGACCCCATCAATGGCGTAGGGGACCTCGGCATCGCACATCCAAACGATTTTTATGCCACTCTTGGTAGGGCGGCTTGGCACGTGTTGCAGAAACTTGCATCTTCCCTGGAATGGCACAAGCTGCTCACCCACAGTGACACAATCCCTCGGGATGAACCTTTTCCTGCAGTTGATCAGGAACAGGTCCCACACATTTCGGAAGGCTGCCATGTGGTCTGATGCCTCTCTTGCCACTCTGGTTTTCTTGTTATCAAATTGCAGGAATCTGTGAAGGTCTTGATATCTACCAACAGACATGGTGGCTCTGTATAGTGGGTTCTGTAATGGATCCATAAACAGTTCCCGGATTGGGACGTCACAACTTCTCTCCGCACCAATGAGAAGGCTCAGACCAATAAAGGCTTTTAGCTCTTCTTTAGTGATCTTTTGCCACACTTTGCCTTTTGCTAATGCTGCTCTCAGTCCACCCAAGTTGGTGCATTGCAGGATCTCATCAATGATGTTTTCACTCATGAAAAGTTCCCAGGCATCTTTAGGTGTCTCTACTGAAGACCCTGGTGCAGGGCCTGAACAGCTCTGTGAGGAGGTCACGGTTTCGTTTTGAGGAGGGTATTTGCTCCAATAAGAGTCTCCTTTGCTCCATCGACTCAAGTGATCTTCACTCTCCTCATCACTAGATTCCTCAGATGAGAACTCAAAGTCTGTGAGGACAGTTTTCTGACCTTCTGTCAAATCTGGGGCACAACTATCAGAGACCTCTGATTCCAAATCAGGGGCAGCAATGGATTCATATTCTTCTCTTAGTTTATCTGTAACCTCCGCTGCAGGATTTTTAAGGCACGTCATAGACAAAACTGTAAAAATACAAACACACAAGCAGTTGTAGTGACATCAGTTAATTTAAGAAAAGTACAAATGTGATTACTCATGTGAATTACACTTTTAGTAATTCACTTACATGAAATTCCACCATAGCACACACACAGAACATTCTCTTTCCTCTTATTCTGTATAAACCCATGTTATCCAACACACTACTGAAGACTTTATACTAAAATGATTCATTTGAAAAAGAAGAATTTTTCATATAAAAAAAATGCATTATTTGTGCTGTCATCAATTTGATATGAACAGTTCTATCAAACTGGCTGCATACTGGGCATTTGCTTGCTCAGTAAAACTCAGGTGGGGTCAGAATGTGCAGCATTTGGTCTCCCTCTGGTGGAGAAATGGAGAAAGAATAACTCACCCCAACAGTTACTCACATCTTTCCTAAGCAGCGCAGCAAATCAACATATTAGAATGACTTCTAAAGAATCATGTTACATGTCATTTTAGATTGGAGTAATGGCTGCTGAAAATTAAGCTTTACTACAATTTTATTAAACAAATGTAGCCAGGGTTACCATAAGAGAATTAATGCAATAACTAAAAAAAGATCCAACCCCAACCTTTTGAAAAATAGTACAGATAGACATGTAGAGAACATGGGTCATTATAGCGAAATTACCTTTATTTCCAAACCATTACCATTCTATCATTATTTCACTCAATAAAAGTTTGTTCTCACAGTGTTGTTACTTTATCATACACACTTTATTCTATACCAATGTGTGATACCTTCTCTGTGCAAAATTCAGTTCTCCTGAACTGAGACATTTCTTCAAACGCAAGATGTAAGAATGAGAATTGAGACTTAGGTCTGGAATCCTCTCAGTTTAATGCAAGCTTGCTACAGAAAGCCGCTTGTAAAACATTAAAAATGTGTAATAAGCAAGAGTATTGTCTATTATAAATTCACCACAGGAATAAACTATACATTCCTCAAGAGTGGAATAAAATAATTTATGGAAATAAGATGATTCTTTCAAACCACCCTAAAAAGCATAGATAAAAAAATGATTTCGGTCAAAAATGCCTTCTCAAATAAATTTTCCACTATACATGAGGAAATATTCATACTTTGAGGAAGGAATAAAAATATAAAACCTTTTACTGTTACAAAAAATGCCGGTACACATCATGGACCCTAATCGAGATGGTTTTTCTGATGCAATCTGTAACTGTACCCATATCTGTATGCTTTACCACACACAGAGCACTGGAAAGGTCTCTCCTTTGAGTGGGTCCGTTTATGTTTGTTAAGTGTGTAAACGCGTTTAAAACTCTTCCCACACTCAGGGCACATATAAGGTCTCTCTCCAGTGTGATCTCTCTGGTGCACCCTTAAGTCATAGATGTCAAAAAACCTCTTCTCACACTGGTTACATGGAAAAGGCCTGTCACCGGCATGTCTACGCAAGTGTATTTTCAAATAAGAGGGTTTGGCAAACTTCATTTCACACTGATCACAACCGTATGGTTTCTGTCTTCTGTGAATTTTCACATGATCCGTGAGAAGATCTGCCCGCTGGAATACTTTCCCACAGGTTTCACAACTAAATCGCTCTTCTTTATGCTGTTTGTTGGATGTTCTGCCTTTACCTGCTTTCTCTGGATGTTGTGTGACATTTCCCGGCATTATGAAAGATTTCATTCTTTCACTTGACAGATCAGAATTCGTTTTAGTTGGTATAATTTGTTCTGTTGGTTTTCTTTTTCTTGATGTTCTTTTCTTGTCTTTACATTTTTTTCTTTTGCTTGATGGGTGAGTTCTTCTGTTCAGAGGTTTATCTGGAGAAGTGTGTGCGTTCGCTGCGATTTCAAGCTCTTCTTCCATCTCAACTGGAGGCATTAGGCCAGTTGGTAAGATCTGCAGACCAAGGTCCAACATCTCCTCTTTAACATTCCTCTTAGAAAGAGAAAACGTTCTCAGCTCGTTCACATCAAGTACTGAAGAGTCATCTTGATCAGGTTCCACTTTAACTTGTATTTCTGTCTTAATGAAGTCTGGTTGCAAGGTCGGTGAAATGTCATCTTCACTTTTCAACCATCCATTCATAAAGTGCTGGGAAACTGCTTTCGCAGATGGCAAATTTTGATCCATTTGAACAGGGCTTTGACTTCCGACGGCCAGCTCTAATTCAGTTAGTTCTTCTCGAGACTGGACGTGAATTCTTCCGAAGGCCGAACCAGTACTATAACAAAACAGGGAGATATTAATGCTCTCTTCAACGATGTATCTGTTGCATTATTCTCTTCTTAATTATCATCACAATGCAATTTCATAGCTTGCTTAACTAAAGCAACCATAAATACATTCGTGGTAAATAAACACAGCACTGACTTGAAAAAAAAAATGGCATTTTTGTTTAGGCAAAAATTAAAACGAGATGTTGCCTTAGCGGACATCTGATATATCACTCACTAGTTATTTGCATTCAGAAAATTTACTTTTTTTGTTGACTAAAAGATGAGCCATGTTTGCGTTGGTGAATCGTCTTCCTCGGTGGCTTAAGTTACGAGTTGAGAAGTGCATATGTGTATACTGCCACCTACTGGGCGGGGTTGAGAATATTCATTCTGGGTAAATTCTTTGCTCAGAGAATTTATTGTTTTACCTGCAAATTTAGAGTCTCATTTGGACACATTTAAAGTAGGCATACAATTTAAGAACGGTTTCCTTTCTTATCTATTTTTTTTTTAAATCATTCCATTTTGTAAGTTTATAAAAAACTGAAAACTTTACAAAGTATAAGGTATGTTTAATATAAAAATATTTTCAGATCACAACAAAAACAAATCAACATTTTTGCAAAGTACAGGCATATTGTAAAATAATTAGAGATTGTAAGATACCCACAAATCAACATTTGCTAAATGTGATTACATTAAACTGGGTGGCATTTTAAACATTTGTCATGCAGAACAATCGTAAGTAGCCCACACTCGCCATTACATTCAGATTTTCCTTCTATTCCCCTTAAAAGGCACAGACTTCTTCAGATCTTATGCAAATGTCAGTCAATCCGTCTTATTCTTCAGAACAGGAGGACAGTTTTCATAGTTTAGAAGAGAATGACCCAGAGGCAGGAGTGTAGTGAGATGCAAGACGCTCTGCTTCTCTCCAGCCGCTTAGCAGCGCTCCATGAACTGTAGAGAAGAAAGACCTGTGTGTGGCTTCTCCTGCAAACAACACCTGCAAAGACTGCAAAAACAAACAGTCATTCATGTTATACTATCTATTAACAATGTAAAGAAGTGTCAAGAGTAAAGAGAAAATACCTACATATAGCAAACTGCTCATCAAAAAAACAATGAAACCTAGTTGCTTGAACAAACATTGACAAAATGAGAGTAGTTGCACCTTAGAATTTGATCCTTTCAGCGGCAAGGGTTCAGCAAGGTTATCTATGTCATATCCTGAGCAACCTTTGGCCACATAGGTGTACGATCCACAGGAATATGGTTCATGGAACCACTGAGATCTTAAAAGTTTCCTTGGTGTAATAGTTGGATTTCCTGAAAATTGATATGAAAGATTTCATAAATTAATGGTAATATTTAATATACTAAATTTGATTGTTCCATAGTATATATACATAGTTTTTTTTTTTTTTGCATTTTATTTATTAGTATTATTTTAAAATTATAACATCAACCTAAACTTTTGTTTTAATGACAGCGGCATTCAAGCTGAAATTACCTTTATACACCATTCGTTTTTATTTATTTGTATTATTCTTTTTTGATGTGGATAATATCACAAATTTTACAAAATACTTTTTACAAATGTATTTATTTATTTAATACATATATTATATTTAGATCTCTGATTTTTATGGTGGTCCTAGACTTTTGGACCCCATCAAATAATGTTCTATTAAGCTTTATAGAGCCTCTTTTACGGAGTAAAAATGTTACCAGTGAATCTGCGCAGGAGCTGTGTGACACTGTGCAGCACTTCATGTTCAGACAGAGTTTCCATGTACTCAGACTCCCGTCCTGCGATCCATCCACACAGCACATGCCCATACCTGCACAACAACAACAACAAAAAATGTCATATTTATTATGGCATGAATTGCAGTAGTTAAAGCAAAATTAAAGACTATGTTTACCTCTCTGTGGGCTTCAGCACAGTGAACGAAACTAACTTTCTAATCCAGGACATCTTTACATCAGAAACAACATCAGCAAGATGTGTCTCGTCCTCCCAGACGAAGTAGATCAATTCACAGTCTTCATCCCAGAAAGGCTGCTCGAACTCAAGAAAGATCTTGTTGTTGGTCCCAAAGCCCATTCTCTGGATGGAGTGCATTTTATGCAGTGGAAGAGGAGGGCTCAGGAAAGTGCTCTGGTGCTTCTTAAGGTACCCTGTAATGAAACAGCACATCAGATGAGTTAGAGGTCTTGCAGATATTGTGGCAATAAAGTTATGAAGCAACATTAAGAAAATATTGTTTTTTTATTTATATAAAAATATATTATTCTAATATAATGTTATAAGCAATATTATGAAAATGAGAAATTCCTAAATCCATTGTCTTTGTAAATCAGACAAAAAAAAGCTGTACTTTTTATGAATTTAAAAGTGCATGCATTTAAAGTGAACAGATTATGCTAGTTGCAATTACCAGACCAATAACGTGGATTACAAATAAGTGTTAAATGCTAACTGTTCATGCTGAATCTATACGTACCCAGTGGGACCGTGACAATTACATGGTCTGCTGCAAATGTCTCTCCATTCACACATTCAATCGTAACAGGAAATGATGTTCCTGATGGTCCACTCTTGGTGTAGTTCCAGTGAATGCATTTCACTGGCTTGTTGTACAAGACTATGTCCTTGGGAAGTTCCTTTATCATGTGATCAATTAAACCTTCGTAACCTCTAAGAGGAAAAAAGAATGCATGAACATATTTAGTTTGCAAACAAGATTTAGCATTTTAGAATTGGGCAATTTAGACATTTCAAAATGTACACGTAAGGCTCTGAGACTTACCCTGGGAAAGTGCAGTCCAATCCTGGGAGAGTTTTATACATGCCGAAGGCTCCCAGGGCTACATCATCCATCGTGTGGGTTCCACTGACGCAGCACTCCAGCTTGAGCAGTGTGTTTATCATGGCCAATTTTACTGCAGTGTTAGCCTGGCCCTCCTTCCACTCCTCCGGGGCCAGTCGTTCAGCCTCAGCCTTGACAAACTCCCCAACGCTCGGCAGAGGTTCTCCACCACTGTCATGGAACTGCTGACTCCTTTCCAGTAGTTTCATGAAAAACTCCACCACTGGCCCCATCGTCTCAAGCCCCAGTTTCCGTCCTGAACTGGTAAACCAGTTGGGAACAAACAACGGATGACCACCAACGTCAATGGCCTGGTTTTCTTCAGACATTGACTCTTTGTCAAGGAGCTGGTAGTCACATGCCAAACGAAACACTGGGTTTTCCTTCGATGGGCCATGGATCCAGTTGGCACCGATCTCTATAATGTTATCACCTTGAACAAATGGGAAAAAAATGATGTGATATGCACTTCTATAAGTACA